>NC_083718.1:149051720-149355158 GCF_028564815.1 Eubalaena glacialis
CATGTAAATTATGTGCCTGGTGCATAGTAAGTGCTCAATAAAATGCACTATTATTAGTATAGCTAAAAAAGCAGCATTTCCGGGTTTCAGTCCAGGCTTTCACACTGGCTGTGTGTCTTTGAGGATGTCTTCTCACCTCAGTGTTCCCATCTGTGCTAGGGTGGTGATGATAACCCACTCTACATTCCACGAAGGGCTTTCTGAGGATCATGTGGTATCGGTGTGAGTGCACTTTGTAAATGGTAAGCACTGTACAAACACTTGCAGTGAGGTGTTGTGGGAGTAACATGCACTTGAAGTCAGAGACCTGGCCTGAAATATCAGGTGAAGTAGGCACGTCTCTGCCTCTTTGAGCCTCGGTTTCTCCATCTCCATAATGAGGGAAATGCCGGTGAGGGCCTTGGAGGAGCTGGGAGATGCCCTGAGAACCCCTTGCCTGAAGTCTGTGCCTCACTCTGACCCTCAGCTAGTACCAGGATCTAACCAGCTACTTAAGGGCAGTGCTGGTGCCTGGGCCTTGCCAGCTTGAAGCCTCGGCGGGCTCACGCTCTGGCCAGTGCCCCCTCATAGACCCCAGAACCCCCAGCTCATGGGGTCCTGATGAGGATGAACAAGAGAAAAGGTGGGGTGTCCTGCCAAAGCCCACACGGGGAGGCCCTCAGTCAATATTCCTCTCCTGGCAGAGGTCCTGTCAGCCCCTCCCAGGCTGCCTCCAAATATATTGCCTCTGGGAGCCATCAACTCTGGAAGTGAATTCCTTGCAGCCATAAGAGGTTTCACAGCAACTTCATTCTCCAGGAGAGAGGAGGGGAGGGGGCAGTCAGAGGCCTGTTTAATTTAATTTAACATACCGTGGCTTGCCAGGTTGCCCCTGGTAACAGCTTCAGCTGCTGCTTCAGTTACAACTAGAAGGATTTTTAAAGAGACAGCCCATTTTAGGACCAGAATTGCACAGCAAAATGAATGGTCTCTCTCTACTAGCTCCATCACAGGGATGGAGGATTGGAACCCAAGCACAGTGAGGCTTCAAACTAGGTCTGTTTATACCATTAACTCCATTCCTGATTTGCAAACCCATAAGCCCTCCTGCAAATGTTACTCTTAAGTGGGATCTGAGGAGGGGCTACATTTGGGATTTGCCATAGAGATGTCACTCAGCTAGCTACTTCTCTGAAAATCAGTTTTAGTCTTCAAGTAGAAGGGAAGGAGGAGAGTTAACCTTTAGGAGTTGCCCCTGCAATTCAGGCACTCTGCCACCAGATGGTAGTATTGCTTACTTAGTGCAAACCATAACCAGGCTTGACTTACTCAAGACTATCAGAATGGTGGTGAAACCACTGGGTTTTAAGTCCTGATACTAACCAGTGTGTGACCCTGAGCAAGCTGCTTCACCTCTGTGGCCTCTGTTCTCAGAGACATAATAAGGGGATTGATTGATCAAGATAACTGAGTGCTGTGGACAAGGCTTCGGGCTAGGACTAGGAAGGCATGAGTTTATGTCCCAACTCTGTCATGAACTAACTGTGTGATTTGGACACATAACTTAATTTCTTGCATCTTGAATACCAAACAAGAAAGTGGCTATGAACCAGGGAGAGCCCTGAGGACAACACACTGCTCTTCAACACTGGGGACCTGTGGACCTCACAGGGCATGTGAGGCCCTAGGAGCACCGTGGGGGGTGGAGAGGTGGAGAGTGGGGTGAGGCAGGATAGCCCCGGACTCCAGAGCCTGAGACCTCGATGCCCCACCTAGAACTGAAATAGGGCAAAGCAGCCTCCTAGACACACCTAACCCTGCACGTTTCTAACCCAAACCAGGAGAAAGGGGGCAAACGTTTATGGAGATTTATGGGCACGGTCTCCAGGCTGGTCACTGCCTCACAATGCCCCTTTGCAGATAAGGACACAGCCTCTGAGGGGTAACACATCCACCCAGGGTCACCCCCCTCTTGTGGCCAGACCTGTTGGCCACCCGAGCCTCTGCTCTCTGCACTGCAGCCCTCCCCTAGTCTAGGATACCTGCTGTCACTTGTGGTCACATCTCCTTGTCAGGAGCCTGAAAGGGGGAGCAAGTTCTGTGTCTCTGCACCATGACTCAGTCTGGCCAACCTCAAAGCAGGCATGGGGACAGAGGTCATGAGATCACAGCCACAGGCAACCAGGGAGACTGAGGCACACGTGCCTTTGGTCCTTCACACAGACAGGTGCTGACATTATGTCAAGGTCCTGGGCCAGCTTGGCCCACAGTAGGTGCCCCATGAATCTGAGTCCCCTTCCCATGTCCCAGGTCCCGTGCAGGTGCAGCAGGTAAGGTCATCTGGCAGCCCATCCAGCTTTTTGCTTTGGCCAGTGTTCTCCATTGAGCTCTCAAGGATGCCCTTTAATCCTTGGGTCCCGCCGCTCTCCCCTCCAGACAGCCCTGTTCCCAGCCAAGCCCCCATACACGTATTCCAACCTAAGTAACAGGATAACTCTTCAAGGTGATATGGATGCAAAAACACACCAGATCCTGGCACTCCCCACCTCTAACCCCTTCTGTGCCTCCCCATTGCCTTGCAGATGACTTCCACGTCCTGAGCCTGACACTCAGGGGCCCCTCCTGATGTTCCCCTGCTGGCTCATCCCCTCGCCCCTTACAACTGGGGTTCTAGCCGCTCCGGGCTGCATGCAGCCCCCGACACACCTGCTCGCTCATCTCTGAGGTTTTGCACATGATGTGCCCTCCATCTGATGCCTTCTCTCACCGTATCCACCTGGTTGGTTCCTACTTGTCCCTGAGAACCCTGCTCCAGCACGTCCTCCTCTAGAAGTCTTGGGGGTCCCCCTGGATCATGTAGGAAACCTCTTCCCATAGCCCCTGGTGTTCCTTTTGCTCTAATTTTGTCTTTGGTCTGGCTTTCCTGCCAGACCTGGCTTGGGTCAGGGTTCAAGACACTCCCCTACAGGCAATCACACTGCTCACTGAGATCTACTCACAGGTCCCCCTTCCTCTCTTCCTCCGAACCATCCAAGGCCACCCCAGAGCAGCCACAGCCTAACTTGGCAACGATAGCTCCCGCCACACCCCAGTCATACTCACCGTGCCCCATGCTCCCCAGCTGCCCACTCGTGTCCGTGCTGAGCCCCCCGTCTGGAATGCCCTTGTCCCCCACCTCACCCTCTCAAATACCACTGCTATTCAAGGCCCACCTTACAGCCCATCCTCTATGAGACCTTCTCAGAGTCTTCTGGCTGGAAGTGGCCTCTTCATCCTGCTGCATTTGTCTGCATCCCCCTCTCAGCCTTGATCAAACCCTGCTTCATATTATAGTTATTGGTAAGCCAGTGTAATGAGGGGAGCAAGGGCTTTGGAGACTAACAAATGGGGTTCAAATCCCAGCTCTGACACTTGCATGCTGTGTGTCCTTGGGCAAGTCATTTTGCCTCTCTGAACTTCAATATGTGCCTCTGTAAAATGGGGATGACGCCTACCTCATAGGTTGTTGTGAGATTGAGATGATGAGTGTCAGGATCCTGGCACATGGCAGGCGCTCCTTCAAACCCCATTATTTATGGTCTCCCCAACTGGGTTGTGAGCCCATTTGGGCTAGGGTGCAGGTCCCATTCAGTGCCACAGCTCCATAGCACCCAACATATCATAGTTGGGCCTCACACCATAGATACCTCACACCATAGAAATGCTGGCTGGACTGAATGCTTCATCCTAGCTGCTGAGGGTGGGGTGGAGGGATAATAGGGGCCCTGAGCTGAGAAGGCCCCTGCGGATGGCGGGTGGTGAGTGCAGAATGGAGCCTGGAGATCAACCACAGGAGATGAATGTGGAGGGAGGGGCTGGAGCCTGAGGCAGAGCTGCTGATATGCACTGGGGGTTCTATTGGTTTTCATTAAAATTCCTTCCCAAGGCAGGAGCAGCTACTCCCATAAATAACGTCATAAATATTTTATCTGGTGCCCAAGTCAGTCTAAATGCACAGCAAAGTTGGCAAGAAAAACAGTGGGAAAACAGTTCAGGGTGGGGTCCTGGGCTTCAGCTGAACTCACTCACATGCCCAAAGGGGCTTTCTCAGGAAGGTGGAAGCTGAGGGATGGCGCCAAAGGGGAGAAGCGGGGGAGAGAGAATCGGTGACTGGTGGAGTGTGGGCCCTGCGGTAAGGGTGGATCCAGGGCACAGGTCGGGGGAGCCAAGGGGAGGGGAGCTTAGCCTGGAAGGCAAGACGGGAGGGAAGGAAATGGATGCCACGCCTGCCTGCTCTGTGATGGATGCCTTGCTCGGGGCATTCACACAAGTCATCTTGTCAAATCCTCTGTGGTCACAGAAGTGAAGTGACTCGCCCAAGGTCACCCAGCCAGCCAGTGGCAGAGCCAGAATTACGACCAAGAGTGTACTTGCTGCTTCTCAGGGTTCAGGGAAAGCATGGGAGTCTATGAACAATGTCCCAAATGCTTCAACAGCAGCAGCACAAGCCATTCTCTGCTTCCCTAGATCCCGAAGGAGGAAAAAAGGGGCTGGTACTTCACCATGGCAACGCTCTTCATCAGGTCAGGCTACGGGTTGGGGATGGGATGGTGGGGAGGGACGGGGAGAGGTGGGGCCTGGAAGCCAGGGGAGAAATGGCTGAGCCCATCTGCGTGGCAAGGGCTCCCCGAGTTCCCCTCCCTGCCCACTGGCCTGGGGAGGACTCGCAGCACCCTGGGGACGGCTGGGAGGGTGCTGACCAACCGCGTCCCCTTCTCTGCCACAGGTTAGATGGCATCTTCCTGGAGCTGGGCAGCGAGGAGCAGAAGAGGTTGCCGGCCTTCAACCGCACGCTGGCCCTGCTCCGGCAAGTCCTCCAGTCCTCGGAGCCCCACCACCAAGGCAGGACCCGTGGGCACGGGTGGGAGAGGAGCCTCTGCCCCGTCCACCCTGCACCCCCCACCAGCCCTGCCGGTCTTGTCACTGTCCCCACCTCTAGCACTGTTTCGCTGTCCCTCACCCTCTGTCTCATCCACTCCCTTGTTCACCTCAGGGAGCTCGCACACCTCGCACAGGTGAACGGGCGCCTGCAGATCACTCCAGGTGCACGTGTCCAGGCCTGTCTGTGACCGAAAGTGTAAGAGACAGAGTTCTCGCCATTGCAGCCTCTTATCCCCATTTTGTGGTGGGGGCAGGGAAGGCTGTTCTGTAGGGGAGTCGAGTCATTTTTCCACAGGGATCAGAACTCCAGAGCTGGGGAGAGCTGGAGTCAGAGAGCGGGGTGTCCTGCGTGACACAGTAAACACAGAACAAGCACTGAAACTGTTCATCCCTCCACTCACACGTCCCTCTCCCCACCCTTGTTTCTCTCGGTCCCTGGGTGGCCCACAGTGATTTCATGCCACTTCCCCTCCCTTTGTCTTCCTGGGGGCTGACACCTGGGGTGGCACTGGCCCCCTGCCTCCTCGTGGCTCCCCTCCCTCTCTCCACCCGGCTGCTGCCTGAGACCCCTCTCCTGGCCTCACCCCCAGCTCTGGCCTGGTGCTACCTCGGGATGCTGCTGGAGAGGAAGGACACCTTCTCCATCACCCCCATGGGCGTCCATGACTGCGGGTTTTCAGGGACCGACCCCCTGGACTGCTTTGGCAAGGTATGTGTCCCCGGCCACAGAAGCTCTCCGAACCCGGATTGAGCCTGACACCTCAGCCTCCTCTCCCAGAACCCGCTGCTTCTCTGGGTGTCATCCCCACCTCCCTGCCTTACTCAGGAAGTACCCTTACTCCAGACCTTTCTCTCCATCCCAAACAAAGCCAAAGTGCTCCTTTGTCCTCTTGGCCTATGAGTCAGACCCTCTCCATTTCTCCAGGCCTGTCTTCTAAGCTAGTCACGATTTCCCACATATACCCTCAGGCCTTTCCCCTTCACACCCCCGGGGCAAAGTGGAAAGAAGACGAGGTTAGCTGGAGTCTGGATGCCAGCTCTGCCCATAGGCCCTGTGACCCTAAAACAAGTCACTTCCATCTCTGAACCTCCTTATCTGTTAATTATGTGATCTGTCCACCATCTAGGATATTGAGAGACTGAAAGGAGGTAGTGGATGAAACTGTTCACTGTAAACTGTAAAGTGCTGTTCAAGCCTTATTCTTGGCACCTCGTTTCTGTGGCAGTTTTCCACACTTAGCTCAGTTTTTGAAGACCTTCCTGGAGGCCAGGGACCCTGTGATTTTCGTTCCCCTTGCGGTCAGCACGACGCTCTGCCCGGGGCACGTCCCTAGCATTTGCTGGTCAGTAATGAGCAATTTCTTGGTGAGAGATCTTAGTGAGAGCAAAGCATAAACACTGGTTCACGTGTGTTCCGAGAGTTGTGACCAATTTAACGCACTGCCTTTGCCCCTCCTTGGGAACCTACTCTGTGCCGGGCACTGAGGTGGACAGATGGGGCCCCTGCCGTGTAGGAGTTCACCGTCTCAGGGGCAGCAACAAACACAAGGCAGGCAGCTGTCAGTAACAATATTGGGGTGGTGGCAGGGGAAGTGCTGTGCCCAGCTAGAAACACCGTGTGAGTCTGGGGGAGGTAGAGGCTGATTCTGGCCCCTCCCCCTACCTGCCCCAGGAAAATGGGGGAGCACACAGCGACGTGTCTGAGGAAGAGGGGTTTGCCTGGGGTCTGGAGGGATTCACTGGACATGTCCCGTGAACATGGCAGAGAGCATGGCAGCAAGTCAGGCTCTCAGGAGTTGAGTGCCAGTGAGCTGTGCCCAAAGTGTTGGGTCCCACGATGTGGTGGATATGAGGAATAAGATCTTTGGGGTGATATGGCTCTACTGAGAGAAGGGGTTCCAGTTCTGGCAAACAGCCAGGCAAATGGTTTGTTCTTACCTCCTCCCTTACCCAGGCCATTGAGATTGCCAAGGACCAACCCTCCATCCTGAATCACCTGGCCAAAATCTTCCACTTCCTTGGAAAGCAGGATATGGCCATTGGTACCTGCAACATAGCCCTGGACATCCTACGAGATCCGGAGCTCAACTGGCAGGCGTATTGCACAAGGGCCAAGGTGAGTCTACCCGCAGCTTCACCCCATCCTGCCATCTAGAATCAGAGTACAAGAGCCAAGACCCTGTGGCCAGAGCCCAGAGGTCAGGGAGCCTTCATGGTGGAAGGGAGCTTAGGTGTCATCAAGGCTCACAGTTTGTGTTCTCTAAGATTGTTGAGTGAGAGAATGAAGGAGCTTCCCACCCACTGCTCATCCCTTCTGCAATGACCTGGCCAACAACCTACCAGCCTCCTCTTTGATTAGAACCTTAGGCAGTCATACTGACCTGGGTGGAATTCTGGCCTCGCCACTCATCACTGTGGGACTTGGGGCAAGCCACTTACCCCTCCAAACCTCCATTCCCAAATCTGGAAGATACGGATAATAACATCTATCTTAAAAGGTTGTCAGAAGACTAAGTGAAGTAACATCTAAAGCAGGTGCCTGGAGCATGGGAGGTGCTTGTGAAAGGCAGAGGGTATACTGGAGGAAGTCTGATGTCATAGATCAGAGCTCTGGCTCTCAACACTGCTGGCCTTGGTTCAAATCCCACAGCACCGCTTACACGCTACGGGACTGTAGACAGAATACTCTTGCCCAAAGTCCGAGCCCCAGTTTCTTCTTCTATAGACTGGAGGTGATTGTACCTGCCTCACAGAGTTGTTATGAGAATTAAATTAGACTCTTGTGTAAAACTCAGTACTGACCACATAGTAAGAGTTCATAAGTGGCTGAGCAGTATTATTAGGTATATTTTTAACTGGCTCACTGTCGCTTGAGGCAGTCCACTATGGTCACTGAGCTCTGCAGATTACTCATTTCACTGAGAGCTGCCTGCCTCTGGCTTCCCCCTACTGGTCCCAGATCTGCCCTTTGGAGCCCCTACAGAACCCATCTGCTTGGGGGCAAAGAGCTGGAGCTCTGAGTTCACTTTGCTCCAGGCTGGACAGCCTTCTCCACTACCTTTCATGGGACATGATGGCGAATCTGCTCCCTTGGTCTTGGTCTGTATGACATAATCATTTTGCCAGCAGGTACTAGACAGTCAGTTCCTTCATGGCAGTTGATGTGGTCATTATCAATAGTAGTGATATTACTCATGATTGATAGTAAATAATAACACCTTTCTATAACACTCTGCATTTCACCCAGCACTTTCATATTCATGGCCTGATTGAATTCTCGCACGATCCTGTGAGAGGCCAAACGTGTGTCATTTTACTAATGAGGCAACAGAGAGGCAGTGACCTTCCCGGGGTCCTGCATTCCATTAGTGGGAATCCAAACCTCACTCTCCTCACTCCATCACAGGTTGGCCTGTAGCGTATGCTCGCTGTCTCCCTGTAGCTCCAAAGATCACACTTACTACTCAGATGACCAGACTGGCACCAGGATGGAGGCAGGGGACAGTGAGGAGGAAGGAACAGAAGGGACAGGAACTCATCTGTGTAAAAGCCTCAGTCCCTGCTGTGACCCTAAGGCCCTACCTGGCCCATGACCTTGACCCACCCCGGCTCAGCTCCCTCCCTCCCAGCCACCCTGGGGTCCTTGCAGTTCCTGAGGCACGATCTTGCCTCAGGGCCTCTGCCTAGAATGCTCTTCTCCAAAATATCCAGTTGGCTTCCTCCCTCACTTCCTGGAGGGCTTGAAGAAAAGGCAGCTGCTAGCAGCTATCTTCTTGAAAATGTCAGCTTCTCACCAACACTTTGTGTCCTCCTGTCTTGGTTTGTTTTTCTTTTTTAGCACTTATCACTCCCTAACATACTATTTGCTGATTTATCATGTTTATTGTCTCTCCCCCCAGTTGAAATACATGCTCCACGAGGGCAGGGAATTTTGTCATTTTGCTCTCTACTATATATCCTCAGTGCCCGGAAGGTAGCAGGCTCTTGATGAATATTTGTTGAAGGAATGAATGAATGAACTGAGCACCTACCATGTGCTAGGTCCTGGCTAGAACATATTCTCTCCATTGTCATGGTAACTCTCCAAGGAAGATCTTAGTGTACTGATTTTTCAGATGTGGAAAATGAGGCTCACAGAGGTCAAGCTAATAAAGAGGGGGAGGGGCTGGAATTCAGCCAAGTTCAACTGGCTTGAAAGCCAGAGCTTCCCACTCCCACCCCACCCCCACCTCATGAAGCTGTCTCAGAACCAGATCCCGCCAATGGCTATAAAGCATTAATACCTTCAACGACAATGACCCCCTTTTTCTTACTTCCTCCTTCTCCACCCCTTCCCTACCCCTCCTGAACCTCTAGATTTTCTAAATGCTCCAAATAGATGTGGGGAAAAAGGGAGGAAGTGGTGATGAAAGCAAGGGTCTGGAATCATTTGTAATTTGATGCTTGTAAGCTGGGGCCACCTGCCATTCTTCCCACACTACTTGCTTACACAGTACTTGCTTACACAGTCTCTCACAAAATCGGTGCTGCCATCCCATCTCAAATAACCCCCTCCCCTAGTCACCTCTATCCCATCACCCTGTTTATTTTTCATAGCACTTGTCACCACTTGAAGTGGTACCATGTACTTGTTTATGATCATCTCCCCTACTAGAACGTTCTGCCAGGGCAAGGACCTCCTCTGTCTTATCACCACTGTACCCCAGTACCTAGCACAGGGCCTGGCATATGGTGGGCACTCAATACTTATTTGTTGAATGAATGAGTGAATGAATGAATGGCTCTTACTTCATCCAACGCCCTTCATTGTACAGAGAGGGGTCAGTGTACTAAGGCCCCGAAAGAGGAGTGGCTAGCCCAAGTTGGCAGAGGACTAGGACCTCGGACTCCCGAGTTCCAGTCACAGGGGCTTTCCACTGCACCACAGAACCTCCCTGAGTTGCTGTTAAGAAAAAAAACTTTATTTAGGATAGAAAAGAGGGCACGGGTCCTTGCTTGGAGCATCTCCCCTGAGCTGACTCTCTGTGGGCAGATCCACGTCAGAGCCTACCTGCATGACCTGGAGCGAAGCAAGATGGGGCTCGGGGGCATGCCTGACAGGAACCACCTGGCCTGCGCCAAGTCCGACCTCGAGGAAGTGGTCAAGGTGTGCCCAGGCCTCAAGACCTACCTGGACATCGGCCAGGTAAGGTAGCCTCTTGGCTAGGGTAGCCAATAGCTGACTAAAAACCTATTAACTCTCTGCCAGGCCAGGCCTGGGCACTGAGGACACAGGGAGGAATGCGGGGCATCCCCAGCCCTGATAACAGTACCTGCCTCCTACTGCATTGGTGAGGATTATAGGAGATGATGCACCTACAGCGTTCAGAACAGGGCCCAGTTCTTTCTAAGCACTCAGAAAGTGTGGGCCATTATTCTGTATCCTTCTGTGCCTTCCGTGCGCACGGAATGACTACCAGAGGTTACAATATCTTATGTATGAGAACACTGAGGCCCAGAGATTGCCCCGCTCAAGGTTATATGGCCGAGAGCGCTGGGGCTGGAACTGGAATCAGAGTACTGTCTCCTTTGCCAGGAGAGGGGCACCAAAATTTGCGATGAATAATTGTCTAGGGAGGGAGGGTGGGAATGAATGCGTGTAATTTTTAACACAGCAAGTGTGGGAATGGAATGAACGGGGAGCAGCGACGGCAGGGGAGAAAGGCTCACCCCGAAGCCCCCACCCCAGGTCTACTACTACATGGGCGTGGACGCTGTGCAGGAGCTGCTGGCGGTGGACGAGGCGGCGCTGAACCAGGCGCTGGTCTTCCTGGCCAAGGCCGGCGAGTCGGAGCTGGGCGCCACGCTGCCCGAGCTGCAGCTGTTGCGCGGCAAGTGCCTGCGCATCAAAGGCGAGGAGGCCAACGCGGCGGCCTGCTTCAAGCGCGCCGTGGAGCTGGACGACGCGGGCTCCAGCCACACCGAGGCCTTCGGCTGCCTGCTCGAGGCGCTGCTGGCGCAGTGGAGCCAGGCGCAGCTCAGCGACGGCGAGCTGGGCAGCGAGGTGGACGCGTGGCTGCGCTGCGCCCAGGACAAGTACCCGGCGGCGCGCCTGCGCCAGGAGCTGCAGCGCGTGTGGCGCGGCCACACGGGCGAGGTGCTGGGGCTGGCCCGGGCCTTAGTGGTGCAGGGACGGCCGGCACTGGTGCGTCTGCTCTTCGAGACCATGGCGCGCGAGGGCGAGGGCACGGGCCCAAGACGGGGCCGCCGCGCGTTCTCCCTCGGAGCTCCCTGAGGCCCCGCCCCGTTGAGGCCCCGCCCACAAGTGATTGGACCTGGTCGGGGCGCTGCACACCGACTTTTCACTGTTGTAAGCCGGCCGGTTTGGGGAGCCCGTCAGATTCTCTTTCGGGAATTGGAATGGAAACGTTGGGACCCTAGGACGGTTTGACGTGCCCACGGAGGCAAAAGGGCCTGATTCAGCTGGGGCAGACGCGAGGGGCCGCTGGGAAACTGTCAACTGAAGGACCAAATTGTATAAATATGCAGAAAAAATAATATGGAGCCTCCCAAGAGATACAGAAGATAATTGCCTCCATTTTGGTGGCTTTCTAGTACCCAAGAGCCTGTCTTTGGATTCCGTGAGCCACGCTCTATCCTTATAATAAAGCCCCCTTTACTTAAGTTGACTGGAGTAGGTCTCAGGTCCTGCCTCCAGAGAAGCCGTGGCTAGAGAAGAGGGCACAGCTGCCAAGGAGCAAGTAAGCGAAGGGCGGTAGTCTACATCTGGCTGCTCAGGGCTCTTTCCTGCCTCTCTAGCAGCCTTCCAGCAGCCCTCATCCTTGGCCAGCTTGGTCTTAAAGGCCCTCAAACTCCCTGAAATAAAGCCCATCAGTAGTACCTTTGCTTGACTTCTCTGTTCTTGGGGGAAAGTAGGGGCCCCACCCAAGGAAGTGCCAACTGCCCCCAATCTCAAACCTTCTACAAAAGAGTGAAGAAAATCTTGGAATTTTACACTCTTGGAATCATAGTCATAGAATCTTAGATGTGGAATTTTATTGTCAAAGACTTAGGCTCTGATTGCCAGCAAATCTTAGAACGGCCAAGCTGGATTCTTGTGGTCCTACTTACTTAAAAGAGCTAATTTAACCTAAAATTCCAGATCAAGTTCTTTCCAGACTGCAAGAATGCTGGTTGTACGTAACTGCAATGGCAAGACCCCCTTAATGGTTTGTGATTTATTTTGCACTTTTCCCCTTTTTTTAAATAAAGAGTTATACTCACTGCTTTGTTCATTTTCCTGATGCTCAGACTGTACCAAGGATAGGCCAGCACCCCTGCATCGCTTCTCATGTCCCCAGTGACAGATGGAGAACAGACCGAAAAGTGCAGTCCCTAGAGATCACGCACCCCGATCTCTCATTGTGCACATGGGAAGACTGAGAGCCCTAGAAGGGAAGTAGCTTGCTCAAAGTCACACTTCCTAGCCTCCCCACCCCTGTCCCTCCAACTTACTCTCAGCATTTTTCAGGTTTGGGAAAATACTAATAAACTGATAACACTAAAGCATTAAGTGTTTACATGTTAAGGGTTTATGTGTCACCTGTCACCTGGGGCACTCTGATATCCATTGGGATAATGCTGTCGTTCCAGGCACCTGTGAAATCCAGACAGTGAGGCCATCCTAAGGCCCCTGAATTCCACCTCAGGGCTCATCATGGCTCACCACTTCAGGTGGTGACTTTCTTTCCCTCCTTCCTATCTCATCTCCATTGCAGGAGAGTCCAGGAGGTGACTGGACAGCAGGCAGCACACACAGCCCTGTCCACTTCTCCCCCATCCCTTCTCCACCCATGGCTGTGACCTGTGACCTTCCCTAGGACAGGAACCCATCTCTTTCTTCTCCTGCTTCCCCAGGCAGACAAACTGAATTCAAGGTGGTTTACTGGCAAAGTTGGGAAGTTGGTGAGGTTTGTCCCTTCCCCAGGCTTCCCAGTTTGTTTCCTTCCTCGCTTTTCCTGTCCTCAAGGTCATGCATTTCTCCCTCCATTGCCTCCTCCTCCTGCCAAACCTTTTCAATAAAGCTTCTTTCTGATAATCTCATTCACAGAATCGTGTAAATCACTAACAAACACCCACTAGAGCTTCTGTCAGGCGTACTGACAGAAGCCAACAAGAGAAAGGAAACCTCATTTCTGGGACTGCCTCTTGTGTGCAATACACTTCATACATGTAAACTCATGCAGTTTTCTCACCAGCCTTGAAGAGTAGGCATCATGATCCTCATTACAGATGAGGACATTGAGACACTGTAAAAGGTCACATATAAGCATGGGAAGAACCAGACTTTGAACCAGACCTGCCCCATGTGTGCTGTCTCCTGGGACACAGCCCTTCCTGGGAGATGTGTCATGGGTAGTCTAGAGTTGGGCCTGTGATCCCCAACACAACCTGTCACTACCCTGCTCCCTCCCCACAGTGTACTAGTCTCCCTGCTCGAAAACTGCCTTACCTCTGTGCCTTTGTACATCCTGTTCCTCCACTGGCTTTTTTCCTGTAATTTCTATCCCAAGTGCTAGGCTCAAAGGTGCCTCCTCCAGGAAGTCTTGCCAAATCCTCCAGCTCTCATTAATCACTCAGTTTTGTGCACACTCTCAGGGCATTGTGTCCCTCTGCACTGCTTATATTCCCTTGTCCTTGCACCATAATGATGTCCCCATGTCTGTTGTCCCCATTCACCTCTGGCTCTTTACAGCAAGGACCACATCTGATTCAGCCCCATGGCCCAGCACTGAGCTTGGCACATAAGACAGGCTCAGTTTTGGTTGTTGAACTGAGTAAACTCACAGCAGGGACGTGGCTACGTCAGTCCCAAACAGGTGACTCCATCACCAGGTCCACAAGGGCTGAGGTTGGGGCCAGGTCTGCCACCTAGGGAACTTTGCAGGCTAGAGCTCAGCCGGAGAGCATGGGCTGTCTTTCCACCTCCTCTCCAGCTTTTTTTTTTTTTTTAAATTTATTTACTTATTTTTTTTAATATTTATTTTTGGCTGTGTTGGGTCTTCATTCTGCACGCAGGCTTTCTCTAGTTGCGGTGAGCGGGCTTCTCATTGCAGTGGCTTCTCGTTGTGGAGCACAGGCTCTAGGCACGCGGGCTTCAGTGGTTGTGGCACACGGGCTTCAGTAGTTGTGGCAGGCGGGCTCAGTGGTTGTGTGGCACATGGGCTTAGTTGCTCCGTGGCATGTGGGATCTTCCCAGACCAGGGCTCGAACCCGTGTCCCATGCATCGGCAGGCGGATTCTTAACCACTGCACCACCAGGGAAGCCCTCCTCTCCAGCTTTAGACCAAATCCCCAAATCTGCGGCTAGGAAACTGAGGCCCAGGTAGGGAAACTGAGGCAAGAGAGCAGGGACTTGGCCAAGGTCAAGCAATGAATCAATGACAGATAGAAACTCGAACCCCACCTCCAGACCCTTGGGCCAGAGTTCTCTGCCCTTGGGGCTGCCTCCTTTGCCAAGTTCACTTCTGTTAAGTCCAGGAAGACCACAGGCCTACCAGTCATTCACTCAGCATTTATCGAGCACCGGCCAAGTGCCAAGCATAGTGCCAAGCTCTGGGGCTACTGTGCAGAACAGAATAGACCCTGCCCGGGCCTTCAGGGAGCTCACAGTCTAGAGCATGCAGAGCAGGTCATGCAGGACCTCGTGGGCCACAGTGGGGACTTTGGAAGACCAATGGGAAGCTCTCGGAGGTTTAAGCTGGCAGAGCTGGCTACTCCACCCTCCACACTGTTCACAATCATTCTGTGTTAGTGGCCTTTCCCCAGCCCAGTGGGGAGGAGAGGATGGCTGTCCCTGGGGCTCAGGACGTGTCCTTGGCCACGCCTCTTCAGCAAGCCACTGCTGAGGCCAGGCCTGGCAGTCCCCCAGCATCGTGGCTCTGGCTGGTTTGATCTTTATTCAATTACAGCTTTGAGTCCTGTGGAACACCCCTGCCTACTGGGCAGCTGGGAGGACAACTCTCTGTCACACAGCTGAAGCAGCAGGAGCTCCTTAGGGGAGCACTGCAGAGTAAAAGCCTTAATGACCCCATAATCGGAGTAATGAAGATGAATCGCACCTTGTGCTGCCTGCCCATTCCTTCCTCTGTGTCTAGCAGCCAACATCAGGTGCTAGAAGCTCCTGTTTAGCCAGCATGAGCTAGGCATGTTAAAGACCATGAAAACAGGTAAGATTTTTCAGTTATAGGTTTTTAGAATCTCAGTATTGAAAAGAACCTTAATCATCACCTCTTCCAGCCTCTCCATCTAAATCAGAACTCCTCTCAACAGTGAGTGTTCTGAAAGGAGTATCTAAACCACTTGCATGCCTCTGGCAGACAGGCAGCTCACTACCTATTGATGGAATCAATCCATTTGTTAACAGTCTAAGTTTTCTGAGTTTGTCCTTTTATTGAGCTGAAACCTTCTTTTATGTAATTTCTGTGTCTTGATTCAAGTTCACCTTTGCCACATAGAACACAGACCCCAATAAGCAAGGTGACCTTGATCAAGTCACTTTGCTCTGGCTCCCATTCTCACTTTCTGTTTTGGCACCTATTACAGTGTTTGAATTGTTCAGAAGGTGGATGAACACCCACAGCCTGGCTGAGCTCTGGCCTGGCCTCTAGCTGCCAGTGCCCACCCTGGAGCCTGCACAGAGCGGGTGCCAGCAGCTGAAAGCAGAACAGAACAGGTCTTCTCCCGTCTCTCATCAGGCCCCGAGGGAGCACCCTGTGTAGATGGTGGTGGCTGGATGCCAAATGAAGTGAAATATCTCCTTTTCTCAGGCCGTTAACTTTTTTTCTTGTTTAAGGAAGGGGAGCATAACGACATTTAGCACTTTACAACTCAGCAGTAAAATGAGCAGATGGAAACAGATCCCCAGCATCATGGGCATGCTGCCAGCAAGAAACCCTCCCCGGCTCTGGCTCTGGCGCCACGGGGCTGAAGTTACTGGCAAGGTTTGCTGAGGGGGTGAGGGGCACCACCTGCTCGCTCCTGCCCCGGCTCCTCCCCCAGGCAGCCTCTCCAGGCTGCACATCGGTGTAACGGCCCCCACGTCCTGCTTCCCGCCTCTGCTCACCCTGTTCCGCTTACCTGAAGTACCTTTCCTACCCCCCAGGTCTGTTTGGACTATGACCTCTCTAGTTTGGAGATGAGGAGGAGGAGCAGAGGGGGGTATTCTTGGAGAGAGTGGTGAGCAGAAACTCCTGTGGAGCTGTGGAAAAGCTCCAGCTGGCCTCTAGATGGCCACAGAAGAACAATTTGAGCAGTGAATATTCCCACAGGGAGGTTAAAAAAAAAAATCATCATCATTATCATCATCAAAACTATTTACTGAGAACTTGCCATGGACCAGTCCCTGTGGCCCATGTTTCACACGCCTCACCTCGTTTAACCTTCACAAGCCCAGGAGCTATGTATCAGCATTGTCTCCATTTTACAGATGAGGAAACTGAGGCTCAGAGAGGTTCAATAACTTTCCTGAGTCCCTCCCACACTGCCTTGATTTTTTAAAAATATGTATTTTATTTATTTATTTTTGGCTGCATCGGGTCTTAGTTGTGCAGGCTCTTTGTTGTGGCATGTGGGCTTCTCTCTAGTTGCGGCGCATGGGCTCTCTAGTTGTGGCTCACATGCTCAGTAGTTGCGGCACACAGTCTTAGTTACCCCGCGGCATGTGGGATCTTAGTTCCCTGACCAGGGATTGAACCCACGTCCCCTGCATTGGAAGGTGGATTCTTAACCACTGGACCACCAGGGAAGTCCCCCCCAACCCAACACACTGCCTTGAATGGCAGACAGGCTAAAGAGTACTAACGAATGGCTTTTTAACTATTTGGGGTTTAGATTACTTTCTCTTCTATCACATATGTTGCTCTATAAACTGCACACTTAAAAAATCTGAATGTACTTTTCATATTTATGTTCCCAAACCAGTCAATAGCTCTATGCTGGGGCTTGTTCTATTTTGGCATATAAATTGTTTCATTAAATTGCAGCTCCTCTGTGAGTTTTATTTGTCATCCACAAAGTAAAAGAAACAAACCTAAGAACCCCTACTGTGGTGGAGAGCTACTGCTTCCATCTGCCCAGTGCCCCTCCTTGCTGGGAATAGAACCTCTCCTTCCTGGGCTACTAAGTGGTGGCAGAGGGCTGCCAATCATAATACCCCGCCCCCTGACTGCAAATGCAGACATGTGATCCAGGTTGGGCCAATCAGAGTCCTTCCCAGAAAGTTTTCCCACTGGGTGCAAGGGACAGAAGATGCTCTCTGGGGACTTCCCTGGTGGTGCAGGTTAAGAATCCGGCTGCCAAAGAAGGGGACATGGGTTCAAGCTCTGGTCCGGGAAGATCCCACATGCCGCGGAGCAACTAAGCCCGTGCACCACAACTACTAAGTCTGAGCTCTAGAGCCTGTGAGCCACAACTACTGAACCCGAGCGCCACAACTACTGAAGCCTGCGCACCTAGAGCTGGTGCTCCACAACAAGAAAAGCCACTGCAATGAGAAGCCCGCGCACCTCAACCAAGAGTAGCCCCCGCTCGCTGCAACTAGAGAAAGTCCACGTGCAGCAACGCAGACCCAACGCAGCCAAAGAAAGAAAGAAAGAAAGGAAGGAAGAAAGAAGATGCTCTCTGTCTGTCTGTCTACTGGAACAGCTATTAGCGACTGTCCCTGTTAGGATTAGGCTTAGCTGTGGGCATCAAAGACCTGAAAACAGTATCTTAAACAAGATGGTGTGTGTTTATCTTGCAAGGCCAGCTCAAGTATCACCTCAGTGCCCGCCACGCCCCCTCTCTGCTCACCTACCTGGTACCCACTAATGTCATCCTACTGCAAGCTCCTGACACTCTCCACCTGACTGGAAGCACTGGGTAGCTGACACCCCTGGGAGCAGCCTTCAACCAATGGGGAATGGAAACTGGTTAAATACCTGAACCTCATAAACAGGGGTGGGTGGGGGGATAAGATAATTTGGACGAATGTGGGATTGAGACCCAGGGGCCCATAGCAGTAACCTGCCCGTTCATTATCACACACTGTATTCATTTCTGGCCCTTCTTTCTCTCACTTCCCTACTCTCCTACCAGTGTTTCCTGATATCACCTCCCAAAGAAACTGCTTGCCCTCGAATCCTTGACTCAGGGCCTGCTTCTAGGGGAGCCCAGCTTTAGACACCCTTGAAGTCCTCCCTCATCCCAAGAGAAGGACTCTGCCACCTCCCAGTACTTGCATGGCACCTTGCTTGTACCTCTAATACAGTACATCATGGCCTACCTTGCTGTATTTATTAAGTATAAAATAGGAAGGAATAAGCATTTATTGAGTACCAGTCCCTGCACCAGTTGTCTTGTGCTCATTCATTCATTTATTCACTAATTAATTCATTCACCAAATCTTTATTGAGCATTTATAATGTGCCAGACAATGATTTAGGCCAGGGGTTGGCAAACTGTGGCCCACAAGCCAAATTAGGCCCACTGCCTGTTTTTGTAAATAAAGTTTTCTTGAAACACAGCTGCGCTCATTGTTTACATATTTTTATGGTTGTTTTCATGTTATAACAACAGAGTTGAGTAGTTGTGACAGAGATGACATGGCCTGCAAAGCATAAAATATTTACTGTCTGGCCCTTTGCAGAAAAAGTTTGGTGCCCCTTGGAATAGGCACTGGGGCTCCTGCAGTGAACAAAACAAACAAAAATCCCTGCCCTCCTGGATGGAGCTTACATTCTAATTGGGGTGGAGTCAGGTGGTAGAGGGGGAATGTAACACAATAAACCAAAACCTAGATATTTAGTATGTTAAATGATGATAAATGCTACGGAGAAAAAACGTAGGGAGAGAGAGTATCAGGAGTGCTGGGGAGCAGGGATGGGGATTGTGGTGAAAATCAGGGTGTCAGGAAGTTCTGGCTGTGAACGTGACATTGGAGCAAAGACCTGAAGGAGGTGAAGGAGTGAGCCATGTGGACATGGTGGGGAAGAGCCATCAGGTAGTGGAGCAGCAGACAGGAGGGCAGTACTGGAGTATTAACAATAGTTCATCCAATATTGAGCGCTATGCACCAGGTGCCCTTCAAGTGCTTTACATACATAATCTCATTTAATTACTTAAAAGTCATCATCTCATTACACATTTAATCTTACAAAAGAATGATCTGCATATATTTCTATTATTAATATTAATACAGAGCTTTCAGTTTACAAAGTTTTGTAATGGTTTTCATTTGCTCTTCATAGTATTTCAAGGAGGTTACTGACCCCATTGTAGTGCAGCCAAAGACCAGAAAGGTCAAGTCCTTTGCCCCAGGTCACACAGCCAGTAAATGCTGGCTCTGGAAAGCAAACCCAGCTCTGTTTGGATCCAGATGCTGCCTTCTTCTCTCTAAGCCACCAGCCTTGGAGGGTGTCAACTCTACCTGGTCCACTCACACCCAACTCAACTCTGCACCAAAGAGAAAAGGCAAAGCCTTGTTGGAAAGAACTCAATTCCCATCATCCTTCCAGAGGAGGGTGACCAGGTAAACTGCTGGAGTCACACTCGGAACTCACAGACGTGATTATTCCCTCTGTCCTGGGGCATCTACATTGTGCCCCAGACTTCTTCTGGCTATGCCAGTGCTCTGCAGCACTAACCCAAAGCAGGGGCTCAAAAGGGAGTTGTTGGTTGACAGATTAACTGTTGCTGAGAGTTTTGTTTCGTTGCACTTTTAGCAAGCCTTTCTTATGAATTGAGGGAATTATTTAGAAAGACATTAATTCAGCAAATATGTACTGAGATTTACTATGTACAAAACCTTTCTACATAGTAAACAGATTTACTATGGCAGGGCTAGAGATGAACAGGACATGGGCCCTCCCCTCTGGGAGCTCGCAGTCTATGGGGGTGAGAAGATAAATGTTTTGCATGTGCTACATGCCCAACTGTGTGCCTGGCATTGTGCCAGCCAGGGCACTTTCACCATTAAAAATAATTGTAATAAGGACTTCCCTAGTGGCACAGTGTTTAAGAATCCGCCTGCCAATGCAGGGGACACGGGTTCGAGCCCTGGTCCAGGAAGATCCCACATGCCGCTGAGGAGCTAAGCCCGTGCACCACAACTACTGAGTCCGCGTGCCACAACTACTGAAGCCCGTGCACCTAGAGCCGGTGCTCCACAACAAGAAAAGCCACTGCAATGAGAAGCCCGCGCACCTCAACCAAGAGTAGCCCCCGCTCGCTGCAACTAGAGAAAGTCCACGTGCAGCAACGAAGACCCAACACAGCCAAAAATAAAATAAATAAATTTATTTTAAAAATAATAATAATAATAATCATTGTAATAATAGCAAACATTATTGAACCTTGACAATGTGCCAGGCACTGTGCTAAGCCCTGTACCTGGGCTAACTCCTTGTATCTCACCACAACTCCATGGGGGAGATGTCACTACTCTCTTCAGGATGAGGCATCTGAGCCTCAGGGAAGCTGAGTATCTCACCCACAGGCACACGGTAAGTGGGTGACAAAGTGAGGATTTGCACTCAGGTCTGTTTGCCTCACCGCATGTACACACTCATGTGACACACCTGAGAGAGAGAATGGGCCAGAGGAGAGACTCAGACAAAATGTTGAGGGGTCTCAAGAGAGGGGGAGGCCCTGCCAGAGGGGACTTCAAGGGAGGGTTCCTCAGGAGGATGCCATTGTGGTGGTCGCCAAAGAGTGGGCCTCCAGCAGAGAGGATCCAGCCAGACAGAAAGAGTCTGTTTGGGTGACTGCTCCCACAACTTTGGATGTATGTTTGATACAAATAACATTGGAGGCTCTGAGTGGGGAGATCAGGCTGTGCATCAAACAGACCTGGAGATGAATCCTTTCTCTCCCTGTTACTAGTTGTCTTGACCATGCACAAGCTAACCAACCTTTCCAAGCCTTGGTTGCCTTATCTGTAAAAGGGACATAACAGTGATATTTGTACTGCATGGGGTTTTATTGTAAGGACTTAATCAGACATGGGTGTAAGGTGCTTAATACAGTCCATGGCACATAGCAAGGACTCTACAAAAGTGAACAATGACGATGATGATGACGTTTGATGCCACACTCTTCAATTCTGAGGAATCTTGATTTAAAAATGAGGCCCCCCTCCCCAGCCCCCTTCTGGCCTCTAATCATCTTAGACTAGGACGGTGAATAAATGAATGAGGGGAATTCTGGGCCCAGGGGGAAGAGGCCCCCTGGAGAGAGAAGGGCATTGGCATCCCGCGCTGTAGCCAGAGAGGGGAGTCTGAAGGAAACAGAGGCGGCAGCAGAAGGATGGCTGTCTCCTTATGGTGGCCGAGGGCAGCCATAGGGTCCCCGGAGTTGGAATGGGCTGGAAGAATGAGCCAGTTGCTTTCAATTACATCTCTCATGAGCCCTTCACAACAGCCTTACGTGGTGTTCTGTGTTACTGATGAAGAAACAAGGAAGCAAGTGGCCCAAGGTTGCACAGCTGGGAACTGGCTGGGCAGGATTCCCAGGCAAGGCCACCCTCCCACCTCCAGTCCAGTCTGTCTGGGCCAGGCTGGGCTAACAGGTTAGGGGGTGGGCTCAGGAGTCCAACAGGTGGACTGTCCCAATGCTTCTCTGGAGTCTGTCCCCTCCTCTCCCCCACCGCCCCAGTCTGGGCCATTATGGGAGTTTCCCATGCAGCCTCTCTCCCCATCCTCTTCCTCCAGTCTCAGTCCACACCTCACTCAGGCAAAGAAACACAACTGACCATGCCCTTCCCTGGTGTAAAACCCTTCCATTGCCCACAGAACTGCCTCTCACACTGGCCAGCGCCCTCGGCAGAGGAGGCAACCGTCTTCCTGCAGTGACAATTACACTTGTTTTCCAAATATAACAAATATATGCTGTAGAGTGGAATGCAAAATGCCCAGGGATTTTTCTCAGAAGAGGAGCTGATTTGGGTTAAGCCTCAAAACAGATGTGTGTATGTTGGTGGGGGTGGGGCAGGAGAAGTATCATTCTTCACAGAAAAATTTCACTGGCCTCAAAGATGAGAAACTGGCAGTCTGGTCCAGCAGGCCCTGGCACAGTGGCGCCCACTGCCTTTCCAGTTGTGCTTCCCTGATGCCTGGGTGTGCTCTGTGCTCCCGCCAGAACTATTTTGAAGACTTTTCCTTACTTACTGTCCCTCTGACTAGAATGTCTTCCTATTCTTTTTAGCCTGGAAAGTTCCTAGTTATCATTTAAGGTCCAATTTCACGCCCCCTCCTCCGAGAAGCCCTCCCTGATCCCACCCCCTCCTTGCAACGCTGCTCCCTCAGCATCTTGCTCTCCCCTCTTCATAACGTCTTACCACAGGCTGCCGTGACCACCACTTTGAGAGACAGCCTCTTCAGGAGGTTATGAGCAAGTTGAGGTCAGGGAGTTCACCGTGAACGCGGCCTTTGTTGTTCATTCAGCACACACTTGGAGCCTCTCTGCGCCAGGCCATGGGTTCGGTATGCAGGGACGACTCAACCTGTCCTTGGAGGAGCTCCGATCTGAGAGAGAGACAAACCATCCATTCATTTATTGATTGATATATTAAAACAAGAAAAAAGCAAAACCTTTTGCTGAGCCTGACTGGGCCAGGCCCTGTGCTCAGGGCTGTGCCTGCCCCCAGGGGACTCCCAGTCTGGCCAGCAGCCGGTGGAAACCACTAACAGCATGGTGAGTCCCCAGGGCTGTGGGGCACCAAGGCAAGTGTGCGGTCCTTTGCTTTTGCTTTGTTGTAAATGACAACGAATGAATGAATGAATTTTTCTTTTTCTTTTTCTTTTTTTCTGTTTTAGGGAACTTGTGAGGTTTTAACCATGAATGAACTCTCTAAATCAAGGCACCCAATTAATGACGGATCAATTAATTGATTGAAACGTCACCCAGGAAGTTGCTAGCAGAGAAAGGGCTATATTCTGGTCTCCACCACCCTGGACTTTCTCAATGGGGAGCAAATCTACTCTGACCAGGGCTGGCTGGAGTGGACCCTGCAGCTCCCGGCTGCAGAGCCTCCTGTAAACTCCCGGTAAAAGGCAGCAGTTCTGGCCTGCCTCCCAAGAGGGTCATGAGCATTAATTAGTTACCATTGGTAAAGTGCTCTGAAGATGTGGGGACGTAAACACGGCGAGTCATTAGGCCTCTCCACACCACTATGCTCTACAGCCGGGAACTGCTAATTGAGAAATAATTAACACCTCAGGGTGCAGAGGATGGATGCCTGGCTTTTCCAGGATTGGAAAGGATGTAATAAAGTACACGAGCAGCAGGAAGAAATATAAGGCTACTTTGGATTCTGAAATATACTGGAGATTATTCAACTTCTGCCCCCAGAGAAGCATGGGGACTGTTGCCCCAGTAAAACCTTTGGGACTTCATTCCTTGGGAAAGCCCCGAGCACAGTGCTGGGCTGCAGAGGCTGTGATGCTCTTAGAGCAAAAGAGCTCAGGTCCAGCCCAGGTCTTCCTGGCCTTCTAGCTGGTGAGCAAATGCCAGTTGTGGAACTCACCAAGCTGTATTTTCCTCAGTTGTAAGACTGGGATGATGACATATGTCTACCATTCCCCCACCTGGCACCGGGTTGTCTGATGCCCTTCCTCTAGGTCAGCAGATCTAGCCCAGGCTTCACGTTAGGATCACTGTGGACTATAAAGTACCAGCATCGTGGGGCTGGGACTGGGGGCACAGGGTGATTCCCAGTTCAGTCAAAGTTGAGAACCACTGGTTTGGTTTGTGTATCAGGCACTGTGTTGGGAGCTGTGGGAAATAAAGTTGTAAACCCTACCACACCCTATGTTTCCCTCACACCAGCTCATTATTTCCTGATTCTGTGCCTGTGAGTTGTCCTGGACATTTCACTCCACTCCCACTGCCATTCTTGTGCTGCTAAACCCCACTCATCCTTCAGGCTCAGCTTGAAGCTCACCTCCTCAGGGAAGCCCTCCTTCCCTGTGCTCCCACAGGACTGTTCTCAGCCCCCATTACACCACTGATCACACAGTGTTTTTCCTGGCAGATCCTGGCAGGCTGAGAGCTTCTTGGGGCCAATTACAGAATCACCAGTGTCTTGCACTGGGTCTGGTAGATTTTAGGTGCTGAATAAACTATAGCTGTTATCGGTTAGGTAGAGTTATATGATATGCAGCTCTCACTCAGGACATTTGCACTTCTTCCCTGTGTCTGAAACGTACTTCCCCCAGATATCTGCAAGCTTCTATCAACTCCTTCAGGTCTTTGCTAAAATGTCACCTTCTCCACCAGGCTTTCCCTGATCCTTCTATTTTAAATGGCAACCACTCGACCTTCAACCCTTTCCCTTCCCTAATTAATTTTTCTCCATAGCATTTAACACCATCTGACTAACGGATCCTGTCGTTATATAAAATTTTGATAACTTGTTCATGATGTCAGTTTTTGTATTTTTTTAAAAATTTAATTGCATTAAAATACCACTTATCTTGAGTTCTTTGGCCTTCCCTTAAATTTCATTGTATTGGTTTATTGACTAGAATGTAAGGTATACTGAATGCCGGGAACTTTGTCTATTTTGTTCACTATTCCCAGCTTCTACAAGCCGTTGGTACGTGGTAGCTGCTCAAAAAATATTTTGTGAAAGTTTGATTTAGTGTCTTAAAGATTAAATAAAGGTGTCTTATTCCAGTTGTTTAAAAATTTTTAATTTATTTAAATTGATAGCCTGTAAAATCATAGGGTAGATTCGAAACCGCATGGCCTACTGTTGTCATGGTTACACTATAGCCGGCGGTTCTCCTATTCAGAGAGTGGGGCGGGCCCTGGCAGTGGGCGGGAACACTAGACTCAAAACCTAGGCCCGCGGCCTTGATCATAGAGTTACACCTCCCTCAATCCTAGAGGGCACTTCCGGGACGGTGATTTACTTATTGCTGCGTAGGCCAACCTATGAGCCCATTCTCTCTCCTTGCCTAAGTTTCCGGCAAGCAATTCACTGGCGTCTAGAGTGGGGTGGGGCCAGTCCACGTGAGCGCGGCTTTGTGATTGGCGGGAAGGACAAGAGGCGGGGCTTGGTGCAGGCACGTCCCTGGCGCAGGCGCGGTGGCCCGGCGCGGTGGTCCCTGCGGGGCTGGCGTTCGCTGGGACTACGGTTGGTGATCGTGGGTGACAGTGAGGACTGGGGGCTGAGGGACGGGCTGAGGGAGGGGCTGCGGAATGAAGAGAGGGCTCGGTTCTGGGCGCGGAGACCGAGGACCGTGGTGTCCGTTTTCCCACGTGCATCTCGTCCTTGGATTGGGGCGGGGTCACCATCACAAACTCTTGAATAATACTCGTCTCCTAGTCTGTTTCCTCCGTTGTGAAATCGCAGGACTTCCTTCCTTGTCTGCCTCGGGTCGTTGTGACTGGGAAGTTGTTCGAAATACAGGTTCTCTGCCCACACCCCAGACTTATTGAATCAGAAACTCAGGGGATGAGGCCCCACCATCAGTGTTTTAACAAGCCCTCCAGGTGATTCTGATGCTTGCTTAAATTTCAGAACCACTGGGCTACCGTAATGTAGCAAGCTGTACTGAGGGCCTTCTCAACCCAAGCTGAGAAAGTAGGGGAAAGAAAGGAGGGGGTGGACTTGAGAGAAATCTTGGAGACAGACTCAGTTGCTTGAGGAGGAGTCAGGGGTGAAGGAGTTTCTGGCTTGGGCCATGGGCCTGAGGTGGGACCTTAAGTGATGGCTCCAGGTGTCAACCACGTGTGCCCTGCCTCCAGGCCTGCACTTTTCCACGCAGTCACACTAGGGCTCTGTGGCCGTGCCTCCCAGCCGTTTTCAGGTCATAGGCCACATAGGAAATGATAATATTTGTACAGTGCCCAGGGGAAATGGATGAAGCTGCCTGAGGTTGGAGGAGACCAGCTGGAGGACTCAGGCTGCTGAAAGCTGGAGGGAACCACCTGGGGGGATTTGAGCTTCCCAGAGCTGAGGGGAATTAGTAACCTGTTCTCAGCATACTGCAGAAGAGCTTTGTCCCATGGGATTTGCTGAAGATTAGGGGTGCTCACTAAATTTGGCAACATAAATCAAGAACCTTGAAAGAGTTTATACCCTTTGACTCAGTAATTCCATTACTGAAGATCTCTCCCAAATATATAACAAAAGAAAAGAAAGCCTTCTGTTGTAGATTACATACAACAGAGAAAATTAACAACTCTCTGGAGAATCGTTTTTGATCTAGTCAATGAAATGTTGTACTGCCCTTAGGAATGTGTGAATATTTTCTAAAATCATACAGAAACCTACGTGCTCATTCATTAGACAATTGTCTAGTAAGCCCCTGCTCTGTGCTGAGTGGTGAGCGAGTTAGATCTGGTCCTTTCCTCCACAGAGCTGATTGCCTGGGGGAAGACCGGCAGCTGAAGGAGCAGTAACTCCAAAGAGCGATTGGTGTTTGATAGGGGATCAGGGGCTGCTGCAGGAGAAGCTGGCCTTTGGGGTATGGGGAGTGGGTCAAGGAAGGCATCCTAGAAGACAGGGTGGCACTCCTAAGGCCTGGAGGATGAGTAGAAGTTGGTATGCAAAGGGGGGAGAAGCATTCTACGCAAAGGGAACTGTGTTTTAATAATGAGTGTGCTGAAGCTGGAGCACAGAGAGGGCACTGGTGAGAGGAGGCCAGAGGGGACCAGCAGCTAGCTCACGTGGGGCCGTGTGCACTGTGAAGGTCAGAAGCTTATACCTGATTCTAAGGGTAGCAGGAAGCTGTTGGAGGATTTTAAGCAAGAAAAGCTGTTGCTGTATGTGTTTTGGAAGTATCCCCTGTGGCTACAGCGTGGAGAATGGATTGGAGGCGGGTGGGCCTGGAAGCTGGGAGCCCAAGTGAAGAGGCTGTTGCAGTAGCCCAGGTGAGAGATGATGGTGGCCTGGACCTGGGTGGAGGCTGTGGAGGTGGAGAGAAGGCACAGAATCAAAAGCAAGTGAAGCAGTAGGAATCACAGGGACAGAGGGGTTGGTGAAGGTGGGGCACAGAGGGAGCTCAGAGTGGATGAACCTGCGTTTCTGTTTTGGACAAAGGGTGGCTTGCACTACCATTCAGAGTGACAGGCAGTGCTGGACGGGGAGCAGGCTTAGGGGGAAGATGCTGAGCTCCCTGTGGGGTGCTGAGTGTGAAGTACTCATGCAGTGTGTTCTCTAGGAGGCAGTGGGATGGGTAGATGTGAAGCTTAAGAGGCACAACATACAGAATGGAGATGTTGACTCGGAGCCATGACCATGTGGCCTGACCAGGGACTGTGTGCTGTGAGGGGGGAAGAGACATTAAGGACATTGAAGGCATGGGTGGGGTGGGGGCTTGTGGGCAAAGACAGGGCTCGCAAAAGAGACAAGGGATCGTCAGTAGTGGTTGTCTCTGGGCTGAGAGATTATAGTTGATTTCCTTTCTTTTTTGTTTCTGTTTTTCTTAGCAAACTTAGATTCAGTTCATAGAATATACCAGATACTGTTCTAATAACTTCTTTTTTTTTTTTTTCGGCACGTACTTTAAATTTATTTATTTATTTATTTTTTGGGTGTGTTGGGTCTTCGTTTCTGTGCGAGGGTTTTCTCTAGTTGTGGCAAGCGGGGGCCGCTCTTCATCGCGGTGCGCGGGCCTCTCACTGTCGCGGCCTCTTGTTGCGGAGCACAGACTCCAGACGCGCAGGCTCAGTAGTTGTGGCTCACGGGCCCAACTGCTTCGCGGCATGTGGGATCTTCCCAGACCAGGGCTCAAACCCGTGTCCCCTGCATTGGCAGGCAGATTCTCAACCACTGCGCCACCAGGGAAGCCCTCTAATAACTTCTTATAACTTTTCTCTAAATTCCCACAATAAACCTATATGATGGGTCCCTTCATTTTACAGATGAAGAAACTGAGCACAGAGGAGTTGAGTCACATGTCCCAAGCTACACAGGGTGCAGTTATTGGGAAGCCGGACTGGGATCCAAGCTGCCTGATTCCAGAGCCAATGCTGTCACCACGCATTGGTGTCTCCACAGTATGCTGTTGTATTTTTATAAACGGGAAAATATATATATATATATTTTTTTAATTTAATTTTTTTTTTTTAATTTTTGACTGCGTTGGATCTTCGTTGCTGCATGTGGGCTTTCTCTAGTTGCGGCGAGCGGGGGCTAGTATTTGTTGTGGTGCACTGGCTTCTCATTGCAGTGGCTTCTCTTGTTGTGGAGGACAGGCTCTAGGCGCACGAGCTTCAGTAGTTGCAACACGTGGGCTCAGTAGTTGCGGCACACAGGCCCTAGAGCGCATGGGCTTCAGTAGTTGTGGCTCGTGGGCTCTAGAGCGCAGGCTCAGTAGTTGTGGCGCACAGGCTTAGTTGCTCCGCGGCATGTGGGATCTTCCCGGACCAGGGCTCGAACCTGTGTCCCCTGTATTGGCAGGCGGATTCTTAACCACTGCGCCACGAGGGAAGTCCCATAAACGGGAAAATATTGATTTTTTTTTTAAACAGCAGTAAATGGTGAGAGAAGTACAATAGTACTTTGATCTGCTAGGATATTAGAAAAGAAAGGATTTGCATCCGCAAGATCGGTGGTGGTCGTAGAAGTTTGTTGGAGACCAGCCTGCGCTGACTACTGCAGGGTGCTGGATCACAGTTAACACCTATTTCTGCTCGGCTCGTTTTTCTTCAGGCGCAAGTGCCTCCTTACGCCGGGGTGTGATGGAAGGGCTGCTGACAAGATGCAGAGCGCTGCCTGCCTTGGCCACCTGCAGTCACCAGCTCTCGGGGTATGTTCCTCACAGGTTTCACCACTGTGCCCCAGGGAGAGGGAAGCGCTTGGTGCTGTCCCGCATGTTCCAGCCCCAGAACCTTCGGGAAGACCAGGTGCTCTCTCTAGAGGGCAGATCTGGCGAGCTGACCTGTAAGAGCCAGCGGCTGATGCTGCAGGTGGGCCTGATTCACCCGGCAAGCTCCGGCTGTTACCACCTCCTGCCTTATACCGTCCGTGCCATGGAGAAGCTTATGCGGGTGATAGACCAGGAGATGCAGGCCATCGGGGGACAGAAGGTCAACATGCCCAGCCTCAGCCCAGCAGAGCTCTGGCGAGCCACCAGCCGGTGGGACTCGATGGGCAAGGAGCTGCTAAAACTTAGAGACAGACACGGCAAGGAGTACTGCTTAGGACCAACTCACGAGGAAGCCATTACAGCCCTGATTGCCTCCCAGCAGACACTGTCCTACAAGCAGCTCCCGCTCCTGCTGTACCAGGTGACGAGGAAGTTTCGGGATGAGCCCAGGCCCCGCTTTGGTCTTCTCCGAGGCCGAGAGTTCTACATGAAGGACATGTACACCTTTGACTCCTCCCCTGAGGCCGCCCGGCAGACCTACAGCCTGGTGTGTGATGCCTACAGCAGCCTCTTTGACAGGCTGGGGCTGCGGTGCGTCAAGGTCCAGGCAGACGTGGGCAGCATCGGGGGCACGATGTCTCACGAGTTCCAGCTGCCGGTGGACGTCGGAGAGGACCGGCTTGCAGTCTGTCCCAGCTGCGGCTTTTCGGCCAACATGGAGACTCTGGACTTGTCACAGACAAACTGCCCTGCATGCCAGGGGCCACTGACCAAAACCAAAGGCATCGAGGTTGGGCACACGTTTTACCTGGGCACCAAGTACTCCTCCATTTTCAGTGCCCAGTTCACCAATGTCCACGGCAAGCCATCCCTGGCTGAAATGGGGTGCTATGGCTTGGGTGTGACGCGGATCTTGGCCGCTGTCATTGAAGCTCTCGCTACAGAAGACTGCATCCGCTGGCCCAGCCTCCTGGCCCCTTACCAAGTCTGCCTCATTTCCCCCAAGAAGGGCAGTAAGGAGGAGGCGGCCGCAGAGCTCACAGAGCACCTGTATGACCACATCACAGAGGCGGTGCCGCAGCTCCAAGGGGAGGTCCTCCTGGATGACAGGACCCATCTGACCATTGGAAACAGACTGAAAGACGCCAACAAGTTCGGCTACCCCTTTGTGATCATCGCGGGCAAGAGGGCCCTGGATGACCCTGCACATTTTGAGGTTTGGTGCCAGAACACCGGAGAGGTGGTCTTCCTCACCAGAGAGGGAGTCCTGGAATTACTGAGCCAAGTGCAGGTTGTCTAAACGCCCCCTGGACCCCTCCCACTGCATCTCACAGTCTCGGTGTTCATTCTAACGCTGCCTTTCTTATACTGCTTTCCAGAGCTGGTCTCCCCAGAAAGAGGGCAGCTCATGGAAGGTGAGACCATGTTAGGAAAACCAATTGTTATCCAGTCATCTGTTCGGACTATTTGTATTTAAAGTCATTATCTTGATCCCTTTGTCTGGCTGGCCCTGCTGCCACATATCATTCCTTTTATATTCTATTCGGAGGTAGTGGCTAGAAGGAGCCAAGTTGTCATCTTGGCCCTCAGGAGAGTCACTTCCCTTCTCTCAGAGGAGTTTCCCATGTGTAGGATGAGGCCTTCCCAGTGGCCGAGGCCCTTCCAGCTCCAGCAGTCCAACCACGGGCCTCTTGCTGCATTCGGTCCAGAGAGGCAGCCCACCTGTCTTCCTCCATTGAGAAGTTGGCCTGATGGTCTGGGGAGAAGAATCAGGACACCTGACTGCCAGTGACTCACTGGTGACTTGGACACGACCCCTCCCCTGCTGGGGCCTCAGTTTCCCCATCTGTGATGTGAGAAAATGGAACTAGATCTGTAAGGTCCTTACAGCTGTGACTGGCTGGTTCCCCGAGAGGTTCATGACAGGCAGATCAGATCTGATCTGTTCCTCTGATCCTCCATCGTCTAAGCTACCCAGAAGGTTAATACAATTAGCTAAGGGCCCCCAAACCACCTCCAGAGACCTGGCCCTTCCTCTTGAGGTGGCTTAGCACTGAGATCATGTTATATTGATTGAATAAAGTCAAACTGTTGGGATGAGCCTTGCATGTTAATTGGAAACAGTGCTAACACCTGCCATGTTAACAGTGCAGCGGCTTCCTGCCTGGAAACTTTCCTTTTTCTACTCTTTCTCCACTCAAAGAAAATTGGGTGGCTGGGAAAATGTGTGTTAAATCATTTCTTCCCACAAGTGTGAGGGGCAGCAGGCTTCAAGTGCCATGGTGAGTTCGTCCTGCGTGCAGAGTTGCATCCTAGCGCCACGCACGACAGCGGTGAATATTAAGAGAAGGTCTCTGCCTGAGCCCTGGGGAGAGCTGGCAGCGGGCTTGAGCTTTCATTGCTTCTGCTTCCAGGAGCAGAATCAGGTTCTCCATCCTCGGCCCCCAGGGTCATGGCTTGTCCAAACCTATCAAGAATCTCTCAGGGCCAAGCTCAAAGCCACCACCTCCCGAAACATGCTCGGCAGCTCCTGGCAGTGGTTCTGTTTTTGGCTCCCCCTATGCTCGCCTGCTCAGCACCGACGCCTTTCTTTTTCACTTGGCGGGCACAGCTCACTGTATGGCGGTCAGCCTGTTGTTGATGGTCAGCTCCCTGAGGCTGGGGTCCTAGGCTGATGCCTAGTGCACTGAAGTTCTTGTCTCGGCCTGTTGTTCTACCTGCCAAACAGCTTCCCAGCAGCTTGTGACCACTGTTCCTGCCAGAGTAACCTCACCCCCAGCACACACCATCAGGTTTCCTAATGACTCCCAGGCCTGCCGCTGGGCTCTGGGCCAGCATTCAGGCCCGGTGACAGGGATTCTGAGAGCAAACCCAGAAAGGCTGGATTGTAAGGCAGGAATCTTACCCTTGGCTGCACAGTGGAATCCCCTGCGTCCCACCCCGAGGTTCTGTTCTGGGGTGTGGCCTGGGCATCGGCAGTTTTAAAACTCCCCCAGATGATTCTAATTCGTAAAGTCGATGGAGTGCCTTCTGAGGCTACATTGCAAGGTTGAGTATTTGAGTCATTTCGGTCGTGCGTTGTCAGATTGATGTGCGCTCTCTGCTTTCAGTGGTCTGGTCATTCATTTGTTGAGGGCCTGCATGTGCCACTGTGCTGTGAGGCCCTTTTATATGCCGTGTTCAGACCTTAAAACTGTGCAGGGTAGGTGCTGTGAAATCCTCATTTTACAGATGAGGAAACCTGAAACTCCATTTAAGCAACTTAATCAAGGATGCACAGCTATTACGTATCAGAGCTAGAATCTGAGTACTGACCAAAACCTGTGCCTGTCCCACTATACCGCATGGCCTCTGCCTGGGCAAAATGATTCCAATAAGTAAAAGATTATTTATGTCTGTCTGATCAAGTTAGCCTGAAGTAGAGAAATTAGAATTTGTGCAAATGGGTGCTTTAAATATATATTTTTAATTTTAAATTTGTGCTCCATAAGCCTACTTATTTATGGAAGGCTAGCCTAATGTAAGAATAAGCACTTTTAAAAATCAGATTCAGACTTTCCTGGTGGTCCAGTGGTTAAGACTCCACCCTTCCACTGCAGGGGGCACGGGTTCAATCCCTCGGGGAACTAAGATCCCACATGCTGCAGGGTGCGACCAAAAATAAATAAATAAATATGCATTTGCCTCCTCATTAAGAAAAATCAGACTCAGGGAATAGGGAACCAATTAATTTAAAGCGCTCATAAATGTGTATGACACAGAACGATTTGAGGGTGATGTAGAATCATGGACCTTCAGAATGGGAGAACTTGGAGCGTGCCTGTCCAGCCCTCGTTTCACAGATGGGAGACAGGCCTGCAGTGGGAATTAACCTGCCACAACCCATCTTACTGGCAAACCGCCTGATTGCAGGCCAGGTGCTACGTCCCCTTAGGTAGGCTACCTTGGGTCCATCTTGTTGCAGGGAGTGATGTCTGGCTGAGTCAGCCTTTGAGATACAGAAGTGCTGTAGGTCTGAAACAGGTACCCATGCTCTATTTTCCAAGGGAGACACATACAAGGAGCACAGTGATTTGCTCAAGGTCAAGCTGAACTGAAACCCAGGTGTCCTGATTACTTAGCCAGTGTCCTGTAGCCAGGGGCAGTATAATTTGGTGGAAAGATCAGAACCTTGAATAGACAGGCCTAAATCCACCACTCAGCAGGGATGTGATCTTAGACAAATAACTTGTCCTTTGTGCATCTGTGTATCTCAGATTCTTCATCTGTAAGATGCGCTCATGATAATGGTACCTACCTCCCTGGGTTGTCTAAGGGTTGGCTGAGCTGACTTATATGAAAAGCTTAACCCTTAGAGTGCTCTCAGGAAATGCTTCCCTTACATGGGATGACTTAGGAAATACCCCCATTGGGAGCTCAGGTTCTGCTGTTAACATTATCTCGAGACCTGGGTTTTGTTTTTTGATATGTTGCTTCACAACCTTCCTGGGGAGTGCCACGAGCAAGAATTAAGTAACGCCTGCAGAATGGTTCCATCTCCTTAGAGGAAAGACAGACATTTTCAAACCGTGTACCTTCCTCTCTCCTTTCTGAACTTGCCAATGTTACCTCTTGCCATAAATTGATGAAATGGGGTTGCTGGCAAAATAACAGGTACAGGCTGTATTATCATTGCTTATTCCTTGGGGAGATGGAGAAGCAACTGGCTGAGAAATGTTTAGCAGAAATAATACTTGAGGACAAAGGCTGGTGCATAACAAAACCGTCGTGTAAATCAAGTTTAGAATGTAAATCAAGGGCTCCATTAATATTCGGTGTTTTAATGGAAGAAACACCTGCTGGGCTATCAATAAAGGAGCTTTGCGGAAATCTCGAAATTGTCATTTCCTTAACTACTTGAGCGCCAGGCCTCTTCACAGAGTTCCCACTGTCCATTTCTACACCTAGACGCCAGAATGCATTTTAGAATTGTTACGCATCAAGGGCACACACGGCTTTGTTTTAGGGTTAGGAAGAGGATTTTTTAAAGTTTTCTATAATGTGGAAAATGGGAAAATAAAGATTTTTATGATGTTACTGTGAACTTTGGGGAAAAAAAGTCAAGGTACTTCACTTAATTTAAAATAATGACTTACATCATAGTGACCCAGACTAGAGACTCTGGTGTCAGACTGCCTGGGCCACTTAGTAGCTATGTGACCTTGTGCAAGATACTTCTCATACCCCTGTGCTTCCTCATCGGTAGAACGGGGAGAGCAGTGCCTGCTCACAGCAGGTGCTTGGGAAGTGGCAGGTGCCCTTATGGAAGGTCAGTTAGTCCTCTGTGCTCAGTAGGTGGGTGGGCAGTGCACGTGGGCCACCACAATGGGGTGGCAACTTTAGGCTCCCACGTTCAGGCCCCTCCTCCGTGCGGGGATGGTGTCCACTCCTATTAAGCCAGCAGCTCTCAAGGCTGCTCATAAGCTTGTGGTTAAAACCGTGTAGGGCCGGGAGAGTGAGGTGGAGGCACTTACCGGTGAGGACACCCCATGTACAAGGACAGAACTTGTTGCCCAACTCACCCAGAAAGCGCGTGGTCTGACGTAAGTGCCATGGGCAGGATGTTGGGTGCTGGCAGGGGTTTCTGCAGGCTGGATTCTTCTACCCAGGTAGACACGTCGGGGACATTGCAGGTCACAGTGAGCGCCAAGACTTTACCATGACCTTGGAGTGAGCAGGCAAGGGCCTCTGGGTTTGTTGCCAACTCCTGGAGGCAGAGGCCCAGTCTTGCTACTGTTAGTATCTCCTGAGGGGCTTAGGGGAGTCCTGAATTCAAGTTCTGGCCCACTCTTCACTAGCTGGCTCTGTAAGCTGCTTATCCTCTGTGCCACTTTTCTTCTCAGTAAAATGTTGCTGAGATCCTGGCCTCCCAGAGGTGTTGCAAGGATTGAGCCCATCCATATGAAGCACTCTAGGACGCTGTCTGGCATATCCTAAGTGCCCAATAGATGGCAGCCGTTACTACCAAGCCCAGCCAGCCCGCACGCTACCCCTGGAATATGCCCTTTCAAGGCTCCTTGCCTTTGCTTGAAGACCCTCCCACCTCTCCCAACCCCACCAATCCCTTCTTCAACTGAACGGCCCACATCCGTCATGTGTGGTGGCTCCCCGCACTGCATCTGTGCAGAATTCATCACTCCTGCCTGTGTCATCAGTCAGTAATTATTTGTTGTGCACCTGCTGTGTGCTGAGCAGGTGCTGTGCTAGGTCCTGGGAGTACACGATGCACAGTTCAGGGTCCTTGACTCAGTTTCCAGAGAAGTGGGAGCAACCATCCAGTAATCAGACAATTACTGTGTAGTGTAAGTGTAGGGATGGTGCAGGTATCATGGGATGTGTGATAAGAAGCCAGGAGGGCTTCCTGGAAGAGGCACCTGGGCCTAATGGAAGACTAGGTGTTAAATAGTAAAGGGGGGAACAGTGGGAATGGAGGGAGGGGAAGAAGTGGAAGAAAGAGTCTTCCAGATAGAGGAAACAATGTGCAAAAGTCCAAAGCTAAGAGCATGGCAAGATTGGAGAATAAAAAGTTAAGTTCCATAGATTAAACAAACACTTGGTATGAGGCAAGCTGTGTTCCATGTGCTACACATAGATTAATTCATTTAATTCTCACAGCATCTGCATGAGATAGATGCTGTTATCCTCATTTTGCAGATGAGGAAACGGAGGACCGGTGCCCGAGGCCACTCAGCTAGTGGGTCATGGGGCTGGAATTAGAAGGCAGGCAGCGTGGTTCCAGAGCTGATACTCTAGCCAGTGCACCCTCCTGCCCTATAGCTGAACCGAGGCCAGGATGGCTGGGCTAAGGAGGCTGGAGACAGAGGGAGCTGCAGAGGTAAAGGGTCAGACCCTGAAGGGCCTTGAATGCCACACCAAGAGTGTTGATGGGGGAACAGGGAGCAGGGGCATGGACAGACTTGCTTGTCGTGGCTGCATTTCTCTTCACTGGAGCAGTTCTCAGCCCAGGGTTAGGTTTATGACACCCACTCAACAGCATGACCCTGAAGGCAGAGGCTGTCTGATGCCCTGCCCTTGGTTGGTGCCCATTTAATGTTTGTAAAGCAAATGGAATGAAGGGAACGTGGGAAAGAAAGCAGGTGGGCTCTGGAGTGAGATGCTGGGGTTCAGATCCTGGCTCTGACACTCACTGCTGAGACTGCGTGCCCCCATCTCCTTATTCATAAAATTGGGATCACAGACCTGAGAGCATGGCTGTTAGGATGAGGGAATTCAGGTACATGGTTTGCACACTGCTTGCACTCCGTGTTGATGGCCATCATCTCTCTGCCTGCCCTTGTGCAACTGCCAGCAGTGTGTTTCATCAGGGGTTGGCTTAAGAGGGCTTTGTTCCTCCACCCAGTTCTCCAGCTACCACCCTAAATCCACAGAGGTAACCAGACAGGGTGTGGGGGGGTCTCACCTCCACCCCTGACCCCTGGCCCTGGGAAGGGCCACACTCTAGTCTTGTGGGAAGGAGGGGCCCTGGGATGGTGGGAAAGGCTCTGCCTCAAGTCAGGGAAGCCAAGGATGCTGGTTCCCTGTCCCTCCTCTGGGCCTAAGTTTCCTCATCTGTAAAATGAGGTGGCGAGGGGTTAAGAACTTGTGGGGAGCTCTGATTAGGCTCTGCTGGAATCCCAGGCATGAGCAGGTGGCCGGGGAGGCACCAGGTGAAGGCCAGGCCCACAGGTCCCACTGCACGCATCCGCTTCACATGAGGGCCACCTGTCCCCAACCCCGCAGGCTCCGCCCCTGAGGAAGGGGAGTGCTAGGGCCCTTCCCCCACACTCCTGGCTGTGCTCAGCTGGGCTGCGCTGCCCACCATCATAGCCACTGCAGTGGGGCAAGGCTGGGTGAGGCCTTGTGCTCTGGAAGGGGGTGTGGGCACACATGCCAGGCAGGTGGGGCTCACGGGGCCCCCTGCTCCTCACCCCAGCCAGGTTCTCATCCTAACTTCTGCAGGTCACTCCTAAGTCCGAACCGGTTTCACTCGCCTGGCGACCCTTAGAGGATGGCAGAAGTCAGAGGAGGCAGAGCCATGGACTGGGAGGCCAGTAGCCTTCCTGGAAGAGGTGTAAGGCAGCCACATTGGGTGTGAGCTTGGGAATGCCTTTACTAGTGCTGTGTGTATGCAAGTGGGGCCTTGGGACAGGACTCTGGCTAATTTTTTTTCATTCATTAGTTCCTTCATTCTTCCATCCACTCATCGGCACACACTGAGTTCCCACTGTATGTCAGGCCTGGGCAGTCAGACCAGCCCCTCACCTGGCCCCTGCCCACTGAGAGCTTACCTTCTGGAAGGTTTAGTGCAGCCTTTCTCTAATTCAGCACTAGTGACAATCTGGGCCAGCTATCTTTGCTGTGAGGGCTGTCCTGTGCACCGTAGGATGTTTAGCAGCGTCCCTGGCCTCCACCCACTAGCATTCCACCAAGTTGTGACAACCAAAAATGTCTCTAGATACTGGCAAATGTCCCCCCAGGCTGCAAAGCTGCCTCTGGTTGAGAATCACTGGTCTAAGTGCTACGGGTGTGCATGGATGTGCCCCTGCGTATAGTTCATTGAGGTAAGAGTTGGTTATTCGTAATTATGCGCCAGGCACTGCACTGAGCACTTTGCACACGGTAGCTGCACAGCAGGGCCTCAGACATGCCTATGAGGGGGGAACAGGGACCATTCTCCACGTGGCCGTCCCTCACTCACAGTCACAGCGAGTCAGCAGCACCGGGATCCTACCTCTGGTCTCACAGCCCACCATCCTAAGTCCCTTCTCTCCCCTTTCTGCCTGTGTCCCACCCCAGCTGGAGCGGGGGCAGGGACTGAAGAGAAGGTGGAGCAGAAACGACTGACGACTTGACTGCCAGGAGTCTTGTGAAAGGGCTGGGTGACAGGGATGATGGTCACATAAGGATCGTTCTCAAGGTGCGCATACTTTTGACCGTACAATTTGCTCTCATCTGGCATCTCACCCCAGCCTCAGTGTCCATAAGGGGACACGGTAACCAGTCTGTGTCACAGGTGGGTAAGGTGGCACCCTGGAACCTGCTCTGCCCCATGAGAGTGTGGTGGCTCCTGCAGGGAACCCTGCAATGCCTGCTGGGGTTGCTGCTAGCTGAATGTTAGCCTCTTACACAAAGCATGGAGTCCAGCTGGAAAGTGAGAGAGGACGGCCTCAGTGTGGCCTAAGCCAGGCTTAGGATGGAGGCTGGACTTCGGCTCTCTGGCCACAAGCCACAGGAAGGGACCTGCACCTGGAAGAAAGCTGCCTGGTCCTTTGTAAATATTCCACAGCAAAATGCCCTTCAAAGACGAAGGCAGGCACAGCACAAAACCCCAAATTAGTCGATCTTAAGTAGAGCAGCTGGTTTCAGTTTAATGATGTATTAGTTAGCTTTGCTATAGTAACAAACAACCCCCAAATCTCAGTGCTTATTACTACAACAAACATTTATTTCTCATTCATGTTACAGTCAATGGCTGCAGGCCAGCTGCTTCAGCTCTGCTCCATGTGTCTTAGCATCTGACACCCAGGCTAAAGGAACAGCCCCTCTCTGGGAAATATGTTCCCACGGCAGAGAGAAAAGAGCAAAAGCCTACCACACGATGCTCTGTAAGCTCAGTCTGGACATGTCCACTCACATCCCTTTGCATCACGAGCAGGGAAGTACACTCTTCCCTGGGGGACGGGGTGGGCAACCCAAGGTAAGGGTATATAAAATCCTCTAGGAAGGAGGAAGCAAATAGCTGCAGACAAAAATACAACGTATTGACAGTGACTCAACATACAAAAAGATTTCCCAGTTTAAAAGGCATAAAATTCTGAAATGTGAAAACTGACATACTGTCCAAGTATGTCACAGTTCTCCATACTGCAAAGATCAGGAAAAGTGACAAACATTTTAGGGGTTCTGGAGGACCCCAGTTTGTAGGTCTTTATAGATGCAGAAACAGGACCTGGCTTTCCTGGCCCCATCTCACCCCAAGGGATCTACAGCATCCCCACAGAGCAGCTGTCTGTGCTCATGAAGTCACGGGAGGCCCGAGTCTCTCAGCTCTGATACCTTACAATTACACGCATGGTTTGTGTATGTCTGCAGTGTGAGCCGTAGCTTCTCTAAGGCCTCTGACTCCACAAAGGTTCAGAACCACGTCACTGGATTGTGAGTCAGCATCCACAGACCAGTGAGTTCCTCAGGTCAGAGATGGAGGCTGGTGGTTAACACAGCTCACAGTGAGTCCAAGGATGTCATGACCAAGGCACGGAGTTTTGTATCAAGAGAGGTGAGTGAAGACCAGCTGGAGCTCAGCACTCTGACCAGAGAGGCTGCAGTTCAGGAAGTCAGCAGCTCCTCCCCAACCACGATGCAGGGAAGGCCTGTCCCCAGGGTGACAGAAATAAAGTGCTGGATTCTAGGAGTAGGTCCTGCTGATTCAAGTGTGCTAGACCCCAGGCTGAGGAGGAGGAGGGGGGAGGAGGTCCAAGGGGCCTGGCTCTCACAGCATGGCCCGGTCACTTTACCTGGCGCACCTTTCTCCCCCGGAGATAATTCCTGCAAAAAGCAGAGGATCCTACACAGACCAAAAATGCTGGTGTCAGGGCTTTTACAAAGTACCTGCAGTGAACACAATAAAAGAGAGGGGTTAATTGAATTGCAATCTTAATCATCCATGGACCTTCCCAACAAGTCAAGGTGAACCTTTAGATATGAGTCAACATTAAAATGCAAGTTCAGCATATTTATCTGTGGTTGTTTATAAGTCTGCAAATTAGCATGACCCTCTCTCCCTTAGAACCTAGCAAGAACCTTTGGGCCCGTCCTATAGCATCATGTATGTCTATGGCTAAACGTGAAATAAAACAAGAACACGCTTTCATTCCTTCATTCAACAGTGAGTGCCCAGGGTAAGCCAGGCCCCTTGCTGAAAACACTCATTAAACAACAAACAAAAATCACCATCCCTCTCTGGGGGGAGGGAGATAAATAATGACAGCAAGGCACAACTATAGAAGCATCTGTGAGGTATGGTGTTAGCCCAAGGGACGTGATTCCCTCTATGGGAAAGGGGAATCAGGAAAGGCTTCCGGGAAGCTGCCATGTCTCAGCTTGCGTTAACTGAAAAAGGGGTAGAGATGGGGCATGGGGGAGCAAAAGCCAGGAGGTGCGGGTCACTAGAGCGTTTGCAGCTGTTGGGCATGAAGCAATGGAGTGGGCAGGCTAGGCAAGGCCTTGGCCTCCCGGGTCCAGGGGTGTTAGCAGCACCCCATGGTCTTGGGTACGGACAGAGGAGCCTGTAGCTTGGCCCAGCACCCAGTTCAGGGTCTGAAGTTGCCAGTCACCTGTGCTAAGCCTTCCGCCTGTGTTAGTCATTTAAAAAATAATCATTTCCAATGCATTTACACTTTCTGAGAAGCATGAAACTGGTTTTCCTCCACAAATCAGTCTGCTTTCTGTTTAGATTTCTCCCCCATTTTCTGGAAGACAGGGTAGAGTAGACCTTGGGCCTTTAAAGAATTCTGGGTAATCTGCTAACAACTGAGAAAATGAACAGCTAAAAATTTGTCTATAAACTAGAAGGCAGACTTAGGGCCAGAAAAAAGTGCTGCCAAGAGAAGTCATGGATCATATCTGAAGAAACCTTCACCTCCTGCCTGCCAGGCCGAAGCAGAAGCATAAGGCCAGCTGGACACCCACACCAAGTCAGTCAGCACATCACCAACTCCCATCCCAACGTGCCTCCTACACTTCTCTCCAATCCACCCTCTACTTCAGGCTTCACCACTGAAGAGTACACAAGCTCTGTACATTACTTGGTAAATTTTACCTGAACATCCCCTGGGGCTCCATACACCACCATCAGGATAGAGTTCATGCGCCTTAGGGCATTCAAGGCTGTTGCGCACGGCCCTAACCTGGTCCTCCAGCCTCATTTCCTACCACGCCCAACCACCCTCGTTGTCCTAGCTCTTTTAGCGTAGATGCAAGACATTTGCTTCGCTCAAAGCTTAGGGAAAAGTAGCCCAAGGGTCACCTTACAAAGTTACTGAGGGCATTCCCTTATAGTCCAGGAACACCCCGAAGCTGAAGAAAGAGACAACTGCCAAATCCAACTGGCTGCCACTACGACTAACAAAGGTGCCCTCTCACAGCAAGACTGCCCCTTAGTTCATCAGAGCTCTGTGACTCCTACTCTCTCAAATACCTGAGAAATATGTAGGCAACAGTTATTATCCCCATTTTAGAGATGAGGAAACAGCCCCAGGGAGGCAGTATGTGCTCAGAGCCAAAGAGCCACTAAATGATGGTGTCTGACTTCAAGAGCCAATGCTCTTTCCATATGACAATATCAGGGGACACAGGCACAATTAGGAACAGGAGGGCCATCCCAGTTGTGTTTGGTACAAAAGCCAGGCAGCTTCTTCTTTCTCAACCAGGCCCATTGACCTCTCCCTGAGGACATCATGGCTGCAGTGCAATGGGCTGAGTCATCACACTGCAACCTGTTTGGCCGATGGCCCAGGACAGTCTCTGTGGTCGCTGTCTCACACAGTTTTGTATCCAGGGCAGAAGGGAGGGGAGTACAAGGCAAACACTCAGTGGTGGAACGAGAACCTGGCCGTATCCCTGGGATGGTGCCTGAGCATCCTTCTTGGTCTACTCAGCCCCGTGAAGGTGACTCACCTGGGGTGCTGCAGCACCTGCAGCAGGGTGCTCTTGGGAGGCACCCGGTATAGTTCTGACCTGTCGTCATCCTCAAAGTAGACCTGCAGGATGAACAGAGGAGCAGGAGTCAGATACAAATAAAGGGCTTCAGCAGCACTAGGCATGTTGAGGCCAAGTCTGGGGAAACGTTAAAGACATGCAACTGTCATTAGCTGAATGCCTCCCTTATAGAGTCGTGGAGTATAAAGCACTCAGTCCTCTCCCACGACACTAAGAAACGTATTACTGGCTCCATTTTCCAAAGACAGAACCAAGGCTCACAGAGGGGAAATAACTTACCGACTAAACCCAGCTAGTTAACAGAGGAGCCAAGACTGAAAGCCCAGGCCTATGAGCCTTCCCTTCCCTAACAATTCAGTCCAACAGCCATTAGGTGTGGGAAAAGAAAGCACTAGTGGCCCAGAGCAGGGGAAGAGAGATGTCCACACAGGGGACAGCCCTGTGCAGGTGTCAAAGCCCAAGTAGGTTGAGGAAGACATCTGCATAGGAGGGATGCTGGGGGGTGAGGGGTATCAGAGACCAGCCAGTGGAGATAGGCATCCTTGTTGTGGACTGGCCAGCTAAGCAGGGTGAGAAGGGCAGCCACTCATGGCAGGGGGTGGCCTGCTGAGGGGAGTGAGACCCACACAGGGTGAGGAAGAGATTCATGCAGGGTGGTTAAGCAGCGTGGGGTGACAGAGTGCATGTAGGATGAGGAGGGCACTGTGCTGGGGCAGCAGCCTGATGGGGGGAGTCAGGAATCCAAGTGAGGTGAGGAAGGTTCCCCAAGGGAGAGGGGACACTGGTGGTGACAGGAGGGGGATTAGATACAGGGGGATTGATCAAACAAATAAATATATTAAGAATAATAGAAGCTACTGTTAAAAATATAGAAAGAAATGGTGTTGGATAAGAACTGGAGACACCAGTGAGAGCTCATACACACACACACACAGCACTGGAGCAGTGAGCATTCTCCGCCCCTCACCCCTGTACTTACGAATATACCCACTACTTGACTTCTAAATATCATTTTCCACCAAAAAGAGCCAGGGCCTCCTTGGGAAAAATGGCTGATTCTAGAGCTAAGGCAAGGAAAGCACAATTTGAGCCTTGAACATCTTGTGACAGAAAGCAAGAAGTGCTCTAAAAATGGAGACAAGTCAAAAGGACACAGAAGCAAATTTGTGAAGGCATTCCCACTGACCAAATCTGCGACAATCTGAGCATAACATAACCACAGTAATAGATTATAACTCAATGAATAAAGTAAGAAACCATAAATCCACTGATATAAATGATTATGTTGATGGTTTGATGAATAAGATATTTGTATCATTTCAAAGTACCTCCCTATAAAATACTAATTATAAAGGGGAAAAGAGTAACTTTACAGCAGAGAAGCTTGGCAAACCCCTACCTCAATCAGGAGACTAAGGTGAACATCATCAGTAATGGGACATTTGAAATTATGTGCACCTGATGGGATGCAACAAGAATACAGCATTGCTTCTGTGATATTCCAGTCAAATATACATAATCCAGGTCATGGTCACAAGGAAACACACTGATGGACTTTCCACAAAATAACTGGTTTGTAATCTTCAAAAGTGGTAAGATCAAGAAAGTTGACGGAAGACTGAGAAAATCTTCCATAGGCTGAAGGAGACTAAGGGGACATGAGCACTAGATACAATACAATGTGGGATTCCTTTTGCTATAAAGAACACCACTGGGGATAGGCGGAGGGGGATCAAGATGGTGGAATAGGAGGACGTGGAGCTCACCTCCCCCTACAAACATCAAAACTACATCTACATGTGGAACAATTCTCACAGAAAACTAACTGGAAACTGGCAGAAGATCTCCTATACAATCAAAGCTGCAAGAAAGATCTCCATGTGATTAGATAGGACAGAGAAGAAAAAAGCATCAGGTTGGGACTGGCACCCCTAGGGGTGCTCTGTAAGGAAGAGAAGGTCCACATGGATGGATCCTCACCCTGGGGAGCCCCCTTGACTGCTGGGAAATCTGCTGACACAGAGAGAGGGGCTGGAGAAGCCTAGACTCTACTCAAGAGGACTGCGCGTGTGCTGGCTTGCTAACAATCAGGGTGGAGAGAGACCTGCACTGGAGGCTGCCGCCTCGCTGCACTTCCCAATCCAAAGGGGCCAGTGCCTCAGCCACACTCACTCCACACCACAGCCTGGTGTGAGATCACGGCAAAGATTCGGTCTAGCTGCGCAGAGACAGACCAGGGTGCTTGGGGTGTGATCTGAGCACAACCATGGAGACCACTGTCAGTGTACGCACCAGGGTGGCGGGCCAAACCGAGCAGACACCGTCAGTGCACGCACCAAGCGGCACCACAAGAACACACAGCGGCTAAGCACTGAATCTCAGGCAGGCAGATCCTGGGAGAGGACTCAATCTAGCTGCACAGAGACAGCCTGGAGGGCCTGAGATGTGATTTGGGGGTAGCTGCAAAACCCACTGTCAGCACCCGAACAGCAGTAGCGAGTCTAGCTGCGGCAGACACTATCAGTGCGCACACCCGGCAGTGCCACAAGAACACACAGTGGCTAGGCGCTGAATCTTGGGCAGTCAGGCAGGCCCTGGCTGGGAGTATGCAGTGATGGTTTCCCGGTGGGAGCACCCTAGCTCTGCCCACTCCACACTGCACCTTAGCGTCAGATCTGGAGTGGCCAGGTGCTGGGAGAGCTCTGCCACAGAGGCAACCCCAGGTCCCAGGTGGCAGCACGGCCACCTCAGTTCCTGCAACCACAATGCCCCGACCGCCACTCCAGCCTACCCCACACCACAGCCTTGCACTAGATCTGGGACGAACAAAATGGAGAAAGGGACGCGACCTTGGGCTGCTTCTGAGTGAATCATGGATGCTTACACAGGTAGTGCCCAAGTCCTCCGTGAGTACACGGGCCTCACCTGCTTCAGCAACCACCTCCTTTGGGGCAGGGCACACACTCAAGGGCAACAAAGCCTGATTGAACCTGACCCTCATGGCTTCTACTCCAACAACGGAGGAGCAGACCCTGCCCCTGATAGGCCATGGAGCAAAGAGGAGGCCCCGCCTCACATCCAACGCAGGCTCTGGACACTGCAACACCAATCACACTCCCTATCAAGGGGATAACAGCCAGCACACTCTGATGAAAGACATGGCAGGCATCCATACCAAAACCAGCCCTCACACCAAAAATATTGGGCACACAGTCTACACAGGGACACTCCTACATAAAAATGCCCTTTTAAGACCACAACAGATAACTGTTTTCCTAAATTCATAGAAACAGTGAAAGTTAAGTAAAATGAAAAACCAGAGGAACTACTCCCAATTAAAAGAACAGGAGAAATCCCCTGAAAGAACAAATAATTAAACAGACCTCACCAGTCTATAAGACCCCAAGTTCAAAAAGGAAGTAATAAAAATGCTAAAGGAATTAAGAAAGATTATCGATAGAAATGCAGATCACTGTAAAAAGGAACTAGAAACTATAAAGATGAACCAATCAAAATTAGACAATTCAATTGCTGAGATAAAAACCGATCTAGAAGTAATGGAGAGCAGACTAAATGTCACAGAAGAACAAATAAGTGATCTGGAAGACAGAATAATGGAAACCATCCAATCAGAACAGCAGACAGAAAGACAAACAAGAAAAAAAAAAAAATGAAAGCAACATATGAGATCTATGGGCTAATATAAAGTGTGCCAACCTACACATAATAGGAGTTCCAGAAGGAGGAGAGAGAGAAAAGAGGATCAAAAATGTATTTGAAGAAATTATGGCTGAAAACTTCCCAAACCTAAAGAAGAAAATAGATATCCAGGTACAGGAAGCACAGAGAGTCCCAAACAAGATGAACCCTAACAGATCCACAACAAAACATATCATAATTAAAATGGCAAAAGTTGAAGAGAAGATCCAAAGTCAGAAAGAGAAAAACAAAGAGTCAGTTAAAAGAGAACCCCCATAAGGCTATCAGCTGATTTGTCTACAAAAACGCTGCAGTCCAGAGGGACTGGCATAATATATTCAAAGTCCCAAAAGGGAAAAATCTGCAACATAGGATGCCCTACCCAGCAAGATTATCATGTATAATAGAAGGAAGGATAAAGAATTTCTCAGACAAGCAAAAACTAAAAGAATTCAGCAATACTAAGGGTCTTCAGTATGGAAGGGTCTTCTCTAACTGTAATAGAAAAGAAGCAAGAATCTATTGGAAAGGAAAGATCACAACAGAAAAGGTAAATATATAAAAGGATTGAAGATCCTTGAATAAGCCAGTACACAGATTAAAAAATAATCAAAAAATTTTGTAAAAGCAATTATAACTACAATTAATAGCAAAAGGATAAGCATGAAGATGCACAAAAAATAGGACATAAAAATCAGAAAATGTGTGTGGGGGGGAGTATAAAAATGTAGATTTTTTTTTTACAATGTGTTTGAACTTGTATGACCATCAGTTTAAAGCAAGTAGATACTGGGAATTCCCTGGAGGTCCAGTGGTTAGGACTTGGAGCTTTCACTGCTGGGACCTGGGTTCAATCCCTGGTTGGGGAACTAAATCATGCAAGCCATGCAGCGTGGCAAAAAAATAAATAAATAAAATAAAGGCAAGTAGATGTAGATATAGCTATGGGTCAACATCCTTGAATTCCATGGTAACCAAAAATCAAAAACATAAAACAGATTCACAAAAATCAAAAAATAAAGGAACTCGAGCATACTACAACAAAATCATCAAACCACAAAAGGAAAGACAAAAAGAAGAAACGAACAAAGAACTACAAAAACAACTGGAAAACAAGGTTTAAAATGGTAATAAGTACATACCTAGCATTAATTACTTTAAATGTCAATGGACTAAATGCTCTAATCAAGAGACATAGAGTGGCAGATTGGATTAAAAAAAGCAAGAACCAGGGACTTCCCTGGCAGCACAGTGGTTAAGAATCTGCCTGCCAATGCAGGGGACACGGGTTCAAGCCCTGGTCCGGGAAGATCCCACATGCCGCGGAGCAACTAAGCCCGTGCACCACAACTACTGAGCCTGAGCTCTAGAGCCTGTGAGCCACAACTACTGAGCCTGCATGCCACAACTACTGAAGACTGTGCACCTAGAGCCCATGCTCCACAACAAGAGAAGCCACTGCAATGAGAAGCCCACGCACTGCAAGGAAGAGTAGCCCCCGCTCAACACAACTAGAGAAAGCCTGTGTGCAGCAATGAAGACCCAACGCAGCCAAAAATAAAACAAAACAAAATAAAAAACAGCACTGTACTGGCACAAAAACAGACATAAAGCTTAATGGAACAGAATAGAGAGCCCACAAATAAACCCACACACCTACAGTCAATTAATCTATGACAAAGGATGCAAGAATATACAATGGAGAAGACAGTTTCTTCAGCAAATAGTGTTGAGGAAAGCTGGACAGCTACATGTAAATCAATGAAATTAGAACAGTCCCTCACATCATATACAAAAATAAACCCAAAATGGTTTTCAGATCTAAATATAAAACATGACACCATAAAACTCCTAGAAGAGAACACAGGCAAAACATTCTCTGACACAAATCGTAGCAATATTTTCTTAAGTCTCCCAAGGCCAAAATATAAAATCAAAAAAAAACAAATGGGACCTAATCAAACTTAAAAGCTTTTGCACAGCAAAGGAAACCATCAACAAAATGAAAAGACAACCTACAGAATAGGAGAAAATATTTGCAAATGATGCAACTGACAAAGGGTTAATATCCAAAATATACAAACAGCTCATACAACTCAGTATCAAACCCAATCAAAAATAGGCAGAAGACCCAAATAGACATTTCTCCAAAGAAGACGTACAGATTGGCCAACGGGGACATGAAAAGATGCTCAACATCGTTAAGTATTAAAGAAATGCAAATCAAAAACCACAATGAGGTATCACCACACATCAGTCAGAATGGCCATCATTAAAAAGTCTACAAATAATAAATGCTGGAAAGGGTGTGGAGAAAAGGGAACCCTTCTACACTGTTGGTGGGAATGTAAATTGGTGCAGCCACTATGGAAAACAGTATGGAGGTTCCTTAAAAAACTAAAAATAGAGTTACTATATGATCCAACAATCCCACTCCTGGGCATATGTTCAGAGAAAACTCTAACTCGAAAAGATACATGCACACCAATGTTCACAGCAGCACTATTTATAATAGCCAAGAATGGAAACAACCCAAGTGCCCATTAACAGACGACTGGCTTAAGAAGATGCGGTATATATATATACAATGGAATATTACTCAGCCATTAAAAAGAATAAAATCTTGCCTTTTGCAGCAATATGGATGGACCTAGAGAATATTATACTTAATGAAGTAAGTCAGACAAAGACAAATATTATATGATATCATTATGTGTGGAATCTAAAATAATACCAATAAATCTACATACAAAATAGAAAGAGACTCACAGACACAGAAAACAATCTTACGGTTACCAAAGTGGGGGGTGTGGAGGATAAATTAGGAGTATGGGATTAACAGATACAGACTACTACACATAAAATAGATAAGCAACAAAGATTTACTGTACAGCACAGGGAACTATAGTCAATATCTTATAATAACCTATAATGGAAAAGAATCTGAAAAAATATAATTGAATCACTGCTGTACACCTGAAACTAACACAATACTGTAAATCAACTATACTTCAATTAAAAGAAATTTTTTTTTAATTGGTACTGTGTGCCAAAAAAAAAACCACAACATTACTGGGGGAAAATTTGTGAAAACTGATGGAGTCTGAGGATTAGCTGGCAAGAGTGTATCAAAGATAATTTCCTGATTTTGATGACTGATTGGAATCATGAAAGAAAATGTCCTTTTTGCAGGAAATAGACACTTAAGTATTCAGGAGTGATGGGGCATCAGTTGGCATCTTACTCTCAAATAGTTAGAAGACAAATTCTTTGTTCTGTAAAGTTGTGATTTTTTTTTTTCAAGTTGCAACAACGGAATGTTATTCAGCCTTAAAAAAGAATAAGATTCTGGCCCATGCTACAACATGATGAATCTTAAAAGACATTACACCAAGTGAAATAAGCCACATACAAAAGGACAAATATTGTACGATTCCACTTATATGAGAGATAAATTCAGAGACAGAAAGTAGCAGGGTGGATGCTATGGGCTGAGGGGAAGGGAAAATAGGTAGTTACTGATTAATGGGCATGGAGTTTCAGTTTAGGATGATGAAAACGGAGACAGATGGTGGTGATGGTTGTACAACAACGTGAATGTACTTAACACTACTGAACTGTGCACTTAAAATGGTTAAAATGGTAAATTTTATGTTTTTTATATTTTACCACAATTTTTTTTAAAAAGGCAGTGAAACCTCACTGCACCCCCTGTTCCTCCCCACCCCAATTCCCATAGAGGAACAAAATAAAACTTCTCTTACCTCTAAATTATCAGGGCAGTATTTTTGCTCTAAATCCCAAGAGGGCGTTTCACCAAACATCACCATTAGATGATCAATAAACCTAAGGAGATATAATATGTACTTTCTGGGTATCAATAACTCATAATCTGTTTTCCTACATCCCATGCCCTGGAAACCAATTCACAGAGATATCAAGAATGTATAAATCATGAAATGCAGGCTTAATCCATTTTGACAGCAGTGCCCAAAATGTGTGTATCACTTGTCCTATTATGACATAGTAATTCTCTTTAAACTGACTCAGGATTGACAACATTCTTATATTCAGCCACATTCTAAGCATTAACCCTATGAAATCACATGTTAAAATCGCTAGTTATATGTTTTCTAATAAATATACCCCTCAGTTCTATGCAGTTACTACCTCCAAAGATTTCATCTCTCACGAGACAAGTACCAGAGCTTGACAAACACTGTACTGTGGTCTGTCACTGCAAAGCTACTTAGTAAAAGGAGAAATCAGCTATGGAATAGAGAGGTTATAGCAACCAGACGGTGTAAAACCCTCTAAAACTATTCTCTTCCCTCCTCAACCAAAAATCCACCTGTCCGTGCTGCAGAGACAGCAGGGAAGAGCATGCAAGCGTAGCAGAGGTCTCCCGGGGAAGGAAGTACCTGGAGTCCTCGTGAAAAGCAGAGATGAAGTCCGACTGGGCATACTCTGGGTACAGAAAGAGCACAGGCCAGCTCAGTCTTCCCCCATCATCTACACTCAGCCTGGCTCCGTAGAGGTTCTCAGAAGTGAGCCCACTCAGGATGAGCTCACCGAGACCTTCTGAGGCTGAATCTTCATCCTCGCCAGCAGCTTCAGACACTAGCCTGATGTTCCTAGCCTGGGTTAAAAAAAGAAAACACACACCTTATGTGTGGAAGGATGCAAACTCATTTCACTAAAACAAGGAAACCATAACACTGCGAGCTCCCTGAGAGCCAGCTCTACACATGATTCGTCTTCATTATCCCTGAGACTTGTTTAACTCACCTTTACTGGGCATCTACCACATGCTAGACTCTGTCACAGACATGAGCTAGACATGGTAATAAGTACAACATAAGGTGAGAAGTAAAGCTGTGGAACTGTAGACCATGAATAATTAATTCAGCCTGGGGGCTGGAGGGGACTGGGGGATGCTAGGCCTTGAACAATGACTTTGAAAAGCAGAAAAGTTGGGTGGCGGGGGGAGTGGGAAGGGCATTCTACCCCAAGTAACAGCCAAGGAACAGCATGTGCAAAGGTACAGAAAAGATGCAGAGAGTGGCATGTACGAACATGGCAAACGTTTCCATTTAGCTAGGACATGGGATAATAAAAATAATGCACACATTGACTTAATCTTGATTGTCTCATAGAAATAAGGATAAATCAAAGGTCTGAATAGTACAGTCACCTCTTATGTATGTTGTGTGGAGGCTCCTAAGGCTAGCACACAAGGGGAAAATGACATGTAATCAAAATTACCTTGATGGTATCTCCTAAATCAGGGGTTGGCAAACTTTCCCTTAAAGGGTCGGATAAGAAATATTTTAGGTTTTGCGGGCCAAATGGTCTCTGTTGATAATACTCAACCCTGCCACTGTAGTGTGAAAACAGCCATTGGTAAGACATACACAAACAGGCAGGGCTGTAAGCCACTGGCTGCAGCTTGCTGACCCCTGCTTTAAACCACTAAAATGTAGTATATACGGTTTTGTGTATATTACTCTTGAGATTAATTCTTAAGTACACTGAAGTCTGAGATGCAGAGTTAAAGGAGAGAACCAAAATAAGGTCTGTATGCAAATGTCTAGGCATTCCAATAGTCTACATTTTAGAAAATGACCAAATCCCTCTGGAGTATTCCCTTCTGTTTAATCTGTTAATGTGTTAACAGATTCCTTGTTGTGCGGAGGGACTAGTGGAGTGCATCTTAGAACTGTGATGTTCTCAAAGTCAACAAGTAATTTAAATAGGCACATAATTTAACTCGGCAAAGAATGAAACCAAGAACCTACCCCACAATCTCATAGCCAGTATTACCTCCCCTGAGTAGCCAAGGCTCAAAGTGACTTGTGAAAGCAAGATCAGACTACATTCATTTAAAATGCAGTAAAGAGAGGGAAGGGGAGATAGAATTTTGTGTTGTTGTTATAGTTAGAAGAGCTACATCCTAAAAATTCACTTTCTCAGGATGCAGTATAACACAGAGGCTGAGAGCAAGGACCTGGCTCTGACACATATTAGCTGTGTGAGGTTTCTTCATCTCCCGGAGACTATGTGCTCATCTAGCAAAAACAGAAGCAAGAAGACCTACGCCAGAAGGCTACTGTGAAGATTACATAATGCTTAACCGAAAGCTACTAAATTCAGTATATGTTACCTGAAACCAACACATGCATACAAGTGAGAGAGCTGACTGAACTCAGAAGGTCTGACTTGTCACACTGCTTCACGAAAAGCAGAAAGAAAATGTACAACTCATTCAGGTAAAGCATTCCCAGAAAGGTTCCCAGTAGGCTTCAGGATTAGTGGATTTCACAAGACCAGAAGGGCCTAACGTTTGAGAACTCACCACGATGGCCTGGAGTAAGGCCTCATTCTGATTCTGCTCCTTCTTTTCTTTCAACTTTGCTTTCCTTATATCCCTCTGTTCAGTTCGCTGAAAATGAAATTCAGATGCATCAGCTCTAGAGAACTTGCCTCCGCTTGTTACCCCAGTCTGATCCTAAATAGCTATCTCTGGTCTCTATTCAACCCAGGCTCCTGTTTATCAAGGGATACCAGTGGCTGGATTCAGTTCAATAAACACTTAAGCAGCACATGTCTGGGTGCCAGGACCAGTGGCAGCAAAAATGTTAAAATCTACCCAAGGAGCTCATAGTCCACTGAGGGGGACAGACATGTAAAAAGGTCTACGTGTTAGCCTGGTAGTATGAACTGAGTGCTATGAAACACAGAGAAGGGAGTGACTGATTCTGCCCCATCAAGGAGGTGGGTTTAGACAGAAACCAGATGAAAGACAGAGGGCATTCTTGGTAGAGGGACTGACATCAGGGCCAATGGGGCATTTAAACCTCTCTGTTATGGCTGGGGTTTAGGAAAACACACTGGAAAAACCCAGGCCAAGAACTTATCAGAGGCTCTGCCTTTTGCACAATTACAGTCCATGAGAGAAAAATACCAACGGTCTACTTCATTTGGCAGAAATATAATTTAGATTTCCTTTTCCTGCTAATCTACCCAAAACCAGGTGATCCTACTCCTACCTACCCTCAGGATCGTGATTAATAGGGGCCAACTTTTTCTGTAAACGGCCAGACAGTAAATATTTTAGGCTTTGCAGACCATGTATGGTCTCTGTCGAATATTATCTGGCTTTGTTTGTTGCTTTGTTGTTTATAACCCTCTAAAAATATGAAAAACATTCTTGGTTCATAGAATGTACAAAAACACAACAAAGGCTAGATTTGGCCTGTGGGTCAGTTTGCTGAGCCCTGCTCTAAAATATAGCACCAACCATCCCTTATCCTCCCCGCAAGAGCCCCACAAGGGCTAACACAGATCTTCTTTTTCTTATGAACAAAGTATACCCTTTCAGGAGACAACGGCTGATAATTCTTGGCCATCCTTCTCCAATCCAGTCTGCCAAGAGCTGCAAAAATCCTTTCTGCTGTTAGGAAGTTTGATTATACTACCAAGAGTAATCAAACCCATGGATACCACTAGAACTATGTCCAATTCTGCCTTCACAGTTGAGCTACACTGGACCACAGTGTCTGGTCCACGTTAGAGAATGATTAAGATGGATGATTAAGGATGATTTGTATTCTGTCCCATGTTGTTTTTTCTCTGACTTACAGATGCAAGTGGGAGGATGTGATTTCCCTGCTGTCCCACCTGAAGTTTGGGGTCTTGCAGCCCGCATAAAGCCCACATAACCCCTAGGTGAGAGGAGTCCTGAACTATGAAGTTTGCTGCCCCTTTATATACGTAAAAAAAAGTCAACTCTGTTGAGAATTTAAGTGTATAGTTAGATGAGTTTTGACAAATGTATACCCTGAGTACCCAACACTCCAATCAAGATAAAGAACATTCTAGAAAGTTCCCTCATACCTCTTTGCAGTCCATCACCCTCCCATCCCATCACTGATAGGTTTCTTTTCATTACCAAGTCATATTCCATTGTTTGAATATACCACACTTTGCTTATCTATTCTCCTGTTGATGGACACAAGGGCTGTTTCTGGATTGTTATGAATAAAATAGGCTACCAACATTCTTATACAAGTCTTATTATGAACATGTTTTCATTTCTCTTAGCTAAATACCTAGGAGTAAAATTGCTGAGGCATAGGATAGGTATATAAAACTGACAAACTGATTTCCAAAGTGGTTTATATCCCACTAACAATTTATGAGAGTTCCATCTCCTTCACATCTCTGCCAATATTAGGTATTGTCAATCTTGTGAACTGCGATCGCACTGATGTTTAAGTTGCATTCTCCCCCCACATGACTAACGATACTATGTAAATTTTTATGTGCTACTGTAAATCTTTTGAGAAGTGTCTGTTTCTTTTGCAAAATTAAAAAAAATTTTCATATTGAATAGATTTCTTTATGTATTCTGCATACAAATCCTTTGTTAGATATACAGTTGACCCTTGAACAACACTGAGGTTAATCCATGTATAACTCATAGTCAGCCCTTTGTATCTGCTATTTCTCCACATCCTCAGGTTCAACCAACCATGAACCACCCACGTAGTTCTGTGCTATTTACTATTGAAAAATATCCGCATATAAGTGGACATGCGCAATTCAAACCCCTGTGGTTCAAGGATCAACTGTATGTAATACAAATGTTTTCTCCCATTCCATGGCTTGCCTTTTAATCTTCTTATTGATGTCTTTTATAGAATAGAAAATTTTCAGTTTTGACCAAGTCCTATTTATCAATAAATTTTTATTTCATGGTTAGTATATATTTAAAAAAATTTTTTTAAATTGAGGTGAAATTCACATGACATAAAATTAACCATTTTGAAGTATACAATTCAGTGGCATTTAGTACATTCACTTTATTGTGCGACCATCACCTCTATCTAGTTCCAAGACTTTTCAACACCCTAAAAAGAAATCTCAAGCTCATTAAGCAGTCACTCAACATTTCCCCCTTCCCCCAAACCCTGGCAACCACTAATGTGCTTTCTCTCTCTACAGATTTATGTATTTTGGATGTTTCATATACATGGAATCATACAATATGTTTTTTATCTGCCTTCTTTCCCTCAGCATGGTATTTTTGAGGTTCGTCTACACTGTAGCATGTATCAGTACTTCATTCCTTTTTACAGTACTTTATTCCTTTTTATCTACCATCTAACTACCATGATGGACATTTAGATTGTTTCCATGTTTTGGCCACTATGAATATTGTTGCTATGTACATTCATGTACAAGTATTTGTTTGAATATTTGGTTTCAATCCTTTTGGGTATATACCTAGGAGTGGAAGTGCTGGGTCATATGGTAATTTTATGGTTAATTTTTTTAGGAACTGTCAAACTGTTTTCCATAGTGGCTGTACCATTTTACATTCCCACCAGCAACTTATGAGGGTTTCAATTTCTCCACATCTTCATCATTTGTTATCTTCCTTTAAAAAAAAAATTAGAGCCATCCTAGTGGGTATGAAATAGTATCTCACTGTGGTTTTGATTTACATTTCCTTAATGACTAATGATGTTGAGCATCTTTCATGTGTTTGTCGGCCATTTTGTATTATATTGGAGTGACATGTATTCAGATCCTTTGGCCACTTTAATAACTGGGTTGTCTTTTTAATTATTGACATGTTAAGAGTCCGTTATATATTCTAGATAAAAGTCTCTTACAGATATATGATACAAATATTATCTCCCATTCTGTGGGTTGTCTTTTCACTTTCTCAATGGTGTCTTTTGAAGAAGTTTTTAACCTTTGATGAAGTCCAGTTTACCTATTTTTCCTTTTGTTGCTTATGCGTTGTGTCGTATCTAAGAAACCATTGCCTGACCCAAGGTCATGAAGATTTATGCTGATGTTTTCCTCTGAGAGTTTTACAGTTTTAGTTCTTTGAACCATTTCGAGGTAATGTGTGTGTGTGTGTGTGTGTGTGTTTGTGTGTGTATATGAGGTAGGGTCCAAGTTCATTCTTTTGCACGTGGATATCCAGTTGTCCCAGAATCATTTGTTGAAAAGACTATTCCTTCCCCATTAAATGGTCTAGGTACCCTTGTCTCAAATCATCTGTATATAAATGTGAGGGTTTATTTCTGAGCTCTCAATTCTATTATATTGATCTATATGTCTATCCTTACACCAGTACCACAATGTCTTTATTACTATAGCTTTATAGTAAGATTTGAAATTGGGAATTTTGAGTTCTCTAACTTCATTTTTGTTATTCAGGATTGTTCTGGCTATTCTGGGTCCCTTGAATTTCCATGTGAATATTACAATCAGCTTGTCAATATTCTTCAAATAAACTAATTGAAATTTTGATGAAGATTACATTGAATTTGTACACCAATTTAGGGAGTACTGTCATCTTAACAATATTAAGATCTGATCCATGAGGGACTTCCCTGGTGGTCCAGTGGTTAAGAATCCGCCTTCCAATGAAGGGGATGTGGGTTTGATCCCTGGTCGGAGAACTAAGTTCCCACATGCCGTGGGGCAACTAAGCCTGCATGCTGCAACTACTGAGCACACAGGCCACAACTAGAGAGCCCACACGCCACAACTAGAGAGAAGCCCACGCACCACAAGGAGCCCATGCACCGTAGCAGAGGATCCCGCGTGCTGCAGTGACAATCCCAACAAAGATCCTGCGTGCTGCAACTAAGACCTAACGCAGCCAAAAATAAAATAATAAAATTTTTTTTAAAAAAAGATCTGATCCATGAATATGGGATGTCTTCCCATTTATTTAGGTTTAATTGCTTTCAACAATGCTTTGTATTTTCAAAGTATCAATTTTATGCTACTTCTGTTAAATTTATTCCTAAATATTTTATTCTTTTTGATGCTATTGTAAATGGAATTTTCTTAATTCCACATTTGGAATGTTCATTAAAAGTGTACAGAATACAGCTGATCGGTGTATTCTGACATCTCCTACCAGCTTGGTGAACTAATTTACTAGTTCCAATAGTTTAGTGGATTCTTTAGGATTTTCTATATATAAGCTCATATCATTTACAAATAGAGTTTTACTTCTTCCTCTCCATCATTTTTGAAGGATAAGTTTGCTGGATATAGAATTCTTGGTTGACAGTCTTTTTCTTTCAGCACTTTTCATGTCATCCCACTGCCCTTTGGCTAACATGGTTTCTGATGAGAAATCAGCTATTAATTTTATTGCAGATCTCTTATATATGAAGAGTCACTTCTCTTTTGATGCTTTTAAGATTCTCTTATTTGTCTTTGACTTTTAACAGTTTGATTATGATGTGTCTGTATACAGATTTCTTTAAGTATATCCTACTTGGTGTTTGTTAAGCTTCTTGGGAGAGTAGCTTACTATTTTCCATCAAATCTGGGAAGTTTTCGGCTGTTACTTCTTCAAATATTCTTTTGCCCCTTTCTCTCTCTATCCTGGGACTCTCATTATGCCTATGATGATATGCTTGATGGCATCCCATAAGTCTCTCAGTCTCTCTTCATCTTTCTTTGTTCTTTTTTCTTTCTATTCCTCAGACTGAGTAATCACAATTGACCTATCTTCAAAGTTCTATTCTTGAACCCCTTAGTGAATTTCTCATTTCAGTTGTTAATTTTTCTTTAACGATATTCCCTATTTGGTGGGTGAGTGTTCCCATGTATTTTTTGAAGTTCTTTAGACATTGTTTCCTTTCGTTTTGTGGACAAAGAATGTCAACTGCCATTTCAGTAAACAAAAGATGTTGTAGTCATAAAGCCATCAGCCACTGTAGCCACCCCTGAGAGTGCACCCTGAGGGAATTCAGGATGGAAAAAAGAGAATACTGGCCCTAGATATTTATGGTGCAAATCAAAGGAATAATTTCAATGAGCCCAGACTCTTACATCTTCCCATACATAGAAAAGTGCTAAATTCTTTAACTTGAAATGTGTGTTTCTTTAATTAGCAGTAATCTTTTGACGTTCCACTACATGTGGAACAGTCCCTCAGAGCTATACGAGAGTCTGTATCCCGGCTTAAGTCCTCAGTAACTCTGCTGAATAAAACCTAATTCTCAACTTCTAGATTGTGCATTTTTTTTTCAGTTGACAGTTTTGGTGACCACAAAGGGACTCAGGGCAGACTTCTCTCCTTCACCTGACCTCTACAAGGAGCCGGAGTCTTGGTACCAGCAGAGGCCTCTTGTGCCCGTCTGCCTCAGAGTCCAAACAAATTTGGGTGAGTCTCTTTTGGTTCTCAGATCTCCCAATTATGGGTTGTGAGTTTTATTCGGTTGTGTATAACCAGTATCTGGCTCCCCAGCTGAAAGATACTGGGGGAGCCCAGTTGAAAGATAACAGGAAAAAGTACATCCTGGTTGGAAGACACTGCGAGTTGCTCAGTCAAGAGATACTGAGTGATCTGGACTGTGTGATTCGGTGAGAGGCTGGCCTAATATCTTTTCTAAATGAGGGGCATCAGAAAGCCAGCCTCCAACTAACACCCCAGCCAGGTTTATGTACATACAAAACTTGTACTTACTTAACTGGTAATTAAAGGAAATCTCACCCTGAAAATGGCCAAGATGAGGTTCTTTTATTGTGTTCACAGTTAAGTTAGAGAAAGACAACTTGATAAAACATCTTTGCAGAATTCTGACCTTAAAGAAACAAAAGCCCTTCTAGAGGGAACTTGCATTTCTCTCCCTGTGCCTTTGAGATGAAAACGTTCTACCTGATCTTCTTCAATGTGGTGGGTGGGTGGGTGGGTGGGTGTGTGTGTGTGTTTTAGGAGCCTGTTCTCTGCCATCTGGAAGGTACACATGGTGTACATTTCACAACCAATCGAACAGACTGGGATTCTGAGCAGTCTTTTGTCTGACTGTGTCAATTCTCAGGGGCTTTTGTCATCTTAACCTTAGTTGCATCAGCCTGTACAACAAAGGCCTTTACTTTCTTACGCTATTTTTGGGAGTACACTTTCTAGATCTTGTATAGGCAGCATCCTTCGCACTCTCCTGTGGGGACGCCTCTTGCATCTTATTGGTTTGAGTCACTATTAGGATGTATCTAGTTAATGGCCAGACAATGGATCTTTTAAATTGGAGAAAATTCTAAATTGGTATATTTTTTAGAGAGCTCTCATTATAAACAGCTATTTTATTGGTACCTATGATAAAGCCAAATTAGAAGGTGGAAAATATACATATGTAAAATGGTTAACCTAAGAACTCCTTAGTTTATTTAATTAACTTATTTAATTTTGGCCGCATGGCTTGCAGGATCTTACTTCGCACCCGCGCCCTAGGCAGTGAAAGCGTGGAGTCCTAACCATTGGATAGCCAGGGAATTCCCAGAACTCCTTAGTTTAAAACAAACAAACAAAAAAACAGTTCGGGAAGCCTTATTTGTGGTCTCTGCTTCCCCTCAATGGGTCTTACAGATGCCAATAAAAACATTAGGATAATTAATGTTAATTAGGTTAACAGGGAATTAAGAAAAAAACTGAAAGGAAGTCTAGAGACTTCTGCCCAACAAGGTGGAAATTTTAAAGGGTCTCATCCCAAATACATAAAGAAATCTTTAGATGGTTATTAAGAAATGGGATAAATAAAATGAACATTAATAGGATTAAAAAGGTTCTGATACAACACTACCTAAGGTTGGATGGGCCAAAGGGACCCTCTATTGGTCCCCAACATTAAAGGGCCCCAAACAAGTTTGCTCTATTTACCCCAGTTTAAAAACTATGTGTTATGTGTGTGTGTGTGTGTGTGTGTGTGTGTGTGTGTGTATGTGTGTATGTATGTGTGTGTGTGTGTGTGTACATATATATATATATATTTAAAAGGCTGGAAAAAAACTACACTGAGATAACTGACCAACAATTACTTGGGGCAACAGTTAGGCCAATTAATCAAGTTAAAAGATTGACAAAAAGGCCTGAGTGCCTTGGCTCAATCTCTCACTGGGGACCCCAGAGCCTTTTATACAAAAATAGATAAAATGGTTGAGGGATAAAAAGAAAAGAAAGCTTCTAGGACTGTTGTTAAGACCAAGGCTTGTCGATCGGATCCTGATGGAAACTAGTTAAAGGTATAAAAGATGACAGAATAGGGTTTCCCTGGTGGCAAAGTGCTTAAGAATCTGCCTGCCAATGCAGAGGACAAAGGTTCGAGCCCTGGTCCAGAAAGATTCCACATGCCGTGGAGCAACTAAGCCCATGCGCCACAACTACTGAGCCTGTGCCCGAGAGCCACAACTACTGAAGCCCGCATGCCTAGAGCCCGTGCTCTGCAACAAGAGAAGACACCGCAATGAGAAGCCAGCGCACCACAAAGAAAAGTAGTCCCCGCTTGCTGCAACTAGAGAAAACCCGCGCACAGCAACGAAGACCCAATGCAGCCAAAAATAATTAAATTAAATAAATTTTTTTTAAAAAGTTGACAAAATAGAGATGAAAGTTCATATAAATTGGTATATTTAAATGGGCTTTATGTAAGATGGTTATATCCCTTTTGCCTAATTATATTGTAGGATAGACATTATGTCTCACTGGTGAATGCTTCCCCTGCCTGCTATTATAAGACAGCGCATATAAATCTGCCCCTCAGACAATATTAAACATACTAAAAGAAACCAACAAGGTTACCTGAGCCCATACTATATGAAATAAAAGCTGGGAGTTAATATTCAGGGGTCAATAAAAATAATAATAGAGATTTTTTGCTCTGGGTTTACCCTACACACTCAGAAAGAGAGCCTTGGTTGAATGCCTTGTGCAAACTTTTGAAGGCGTGATAAATTGAACCCTAAAGTTCTAGAACATAGAACTCTTAATTTTCAGATAGTTGGAAATTTTCTCACTGATATAAAAATGCAAATTAAAGAAAATATAGTTGGGCAAATCAATCTTTTAATATCATTTAGGCAGCAGACCAGTTCTTTAGAGAACTTAAAGCAACTGCCTTTGTGTTGCAAACCTCTACAAATCAAAAATGTAAATACAGCCCACAAAGACCTGAGACTGAGCCTAGTTAGCTCAATCAGGTAAAACCTGAAACCAAAGGAGACAAAAAGGCTTTTTTTTTTTAAAAATATATATGCTAGGTTTTTTTTTTTTAATTTTATTTATTTATTTATTTATTTATGGCTGTGTTGGGTCTTCGTTTCTGCGCGAGGGCCCTCCCTAGTCGCGGCAAGCGGGGGCCACTCCTCATCGCGGTGCACGGGCCTCTCACTATCGCGGCCTCTCTTGTTGCGGAGCACAGGCTCCAGACGCACAGGCTCAATAATTGTGGCTCACGGGCCCATCCGCTCCGCGGCATGTGGGATCTTCCCAGATCAGGGCTCGAACCCGTGTCCCTTGCATTGGCAGGCAGACTCTCAACCACTGCGCCACCAGGGAAGCCCCAAAAAGGCTCTTTTAAACTCAAACTGCTGGAAAGGCTCCCTCACTCAAAATCTAACTTATAGCCTCCTCAAGGGATTTATCAAGGACAAATATAAACCTTAAGTCCTTTCCACAAACAGTATAAGCCTTAGTCATCTGAGCAAATAAATTTAACTTATTCCAACTGCTATTTATAAGTTAGTAAGTTTATATTATAATACCTGATTCATAACTACATGTTAAAGCTATGAGATCTCTAGTTTTATCTGTTTATATGTCTGTGTGTACATTATATATCCAAGATGTCTCTACCTCTGGAAAATATTATCAAAATTAAGTTTATAAAAGAGGTCCATTTAACTGACTTAAAAGTAAGCACTTACAAATTAAATTTTTCTAAATATAATGGAAACTGGCCAGAATGAGTTTCAGGTTCACATGACCTAGGAAATATCCAATATTAAATTGTATCTGGTAATAGAGCTAGCTTAAGCTTGTTGGTTTAATCAATATAGACATACCTTACTTTTACTGTACCTAGGTTAACTAAGTTCATGTTATTTGTTGCAGAGTTCATCAGCAAGAAAAATTAACTTGGTATTGTTGACCGAAAAAAATACACAACCTGAAAGTTGAGAATTATGTTTTATTTGGAGGACTTGCTGAGGACTTAAGCCTGGGAGGCAGCCTCTTAAGTCCTTGCTGAGGACTTAAGCCTGGGAGGCAGACAGCTCTAGGAACTGCTCTGAAGAGGTAAGGGAGGAGCCAGGATATATAGTTTCTACATAAAACCAGGCAGTTGGAACATCGAAAGATTACTGTTAAATAAAAACAGACATCTCAAGTTAATGAATTTAACACTTTTCTATGTATGGGAAGATGCAAGAGTCTGGGCTCACTGAAATCATTCCTTTGATATATATGTTATATCTTAACTATCTAGGGCCAGTATCCTGTTTTTTCCTCCATCCTGAATCCTCTCAGGGTGCACAGTCAGGGGCAGCTGCAGTGGCTGATGGCTTGATGGCTGCAACATCCTCTGTTTACTGATAATAGCAGGTGACATTCTTCATCCACAGTATGATGATATCTTCATAAGTTATAAAGTAAAGGTAAATGAGACAAGAGTTTACAGGTGAACTCTTAGGAATAATTATGTTTTGGGTATGTCTATATAAACTAGTTTCTCCTGATTTTTGGTAACTTGAGTTTTGCTAAGTTAAATTAAATGATGAGAATTCATTGACTATCCAAGTCATTTCAAATAAAATACTGGAACATTAATTGCTAAACAGGTCTAAATTTACCTACTTTTGTCTCCTTACAAGAGGGAAACTAAAGATGTTTGGGTTTATTAGACACATGTCTTGTACCACATTGAGGAAAGAAATTATGCTATGAGAAGATATATGTTTCCAGAGGTTCTAGAATATTCCTCAATTTGCCAATCAGGAAATGCTAGTATGACAAACAGTTCACAATTACTTGCTGCTTGTCAATTTTTGCTAGAGATTAAGATTTTTAAAGGTTAAAACTGTAATATGTAATTAAAGCCACTAAAAACAATAAGGGAAATGTTTCAGTATGCAAGTAAAGTACGATATGTGTTTTCAGCAAAAGAAGGTATGAGGAATGGAAATACATTTTAAGGGGGACAAGTGATTTTTGTCCTAGAGCTGGTTGTTTCTAGATGGAAAAATAAGGAACAAACTAATATGGATACAGAAAGTTGTGGAAGGTTTGTAGAAAGGGAGCCCTGAAAAAGGAGTTTTGCACATGGTCAGGCTGGGATTAAATTAATGAGGTAAATGGATTTTGTTATTAAAAGTAGGTTGGTGCAGGACTAGATTTGGTTCCTCTCTCTATAAAGAGAAAAAATTTTTCTTGGAATACTGTTTTTGATAACAGATAATATGGGTTTCTTTGCCTTTAGGTGATGTGTATTTGCTTTTGAAATCTTTTATTTATTTACTTATTTTTAAATTTTTGTCTGCATTGGGTCTTCGTTGCTGCACGCAGGCTTTCTCTAGTTGCAGCGAGCAGGGCTACTCTTGGTTGCGGTGTGCGGACTTCTCACTGTGGTGGCTTCTCTTGTTGTGGAGCACAGGCTCTAGGTGCACGGGCTTCATTAGTTGCAGCACATGGGCTCAGCAGTTGCGGCACATGGGTCCTAGAGCACGCGGGCTTCAGTAGTTGCGGCATGTGGGCTCTAGGGCACGCAGGCTTCAGTAGTTGTGGCGCTCAGCCTCAGTAGTTGTGGCTTGCAAGCTCAGTAGTTGTGGCACATGGGCTTAGTTGCTCCGCGGTATGTGGGATCTTCCTGGACCAGGGATCGAACCCGTGTCCCGTACATTGGCAGGCAGATTCTTAACCACTGCACCACCAGGGAAGTCCCTGTTTTTGAAATCTTTTTGTCACTTTGGTTAAGTGAATAAGTATTGTTTCACAATGACCTATGATCCTATTTGACCAAGTCAAACCTTTTGAAACCTTTTTGATATTCTTGACACACTTCCCAAATATCAAATCCTAACTGAAGTTCTTTTGACCTCCAGCTAATCTGGGAAGCTTCAAAGGAACCCTGAGGCATCTCAGAGGAATATTAAACAAATTGGTTTATTTGGTATGTTAAATTACTTGAAAAACATTGTCAAGTGATTGGAGATAAACCTTCTTAGATTATGCTGTGTGGGTAAATGTTAATATAGATATTCCAAATTTTATATGGAATTCCTAAAAATCTGATTATGTCCTGGTATGTTATCAGTCATAATTCTAATTATTATCTTAAAATGTTGTATGTCACAGAAATAACCAAGTTTCTTGTCAATTACATTGTAATCAGATCTTTAACCATGCCATTTTAAGTCTTTTGTCATTTACAGATAATCATTATTCTACTTTGATGCTTTTATAAAATGAAAACCTTCAAGAAGATTCACAAGAAGGACTTTGAAAAATATTAATTTCTGATAACTTTTAGATCACACCACTGAAATGGGTAAGAAATTACAAAAGGGGCTTCCCTAGTGGCACAGTGGTTAAGAATCTGCCTGCCAACGCAGGGGACACGGGTTCGAGCCCTGGTCTGGGAAGATCTCACATGCTGTGGAGCCACTAAGCCCACAGCTACTGAGCCTGCGCTCTAGAGCCCGCGAGCCACAACTACTGAAGCCTGCGCACCTAAAGCCCATGCTCCACAACAAGAGAAGCCACCACAATGAGAAGCCCGCGCACCACAGCGAAGAGTAGCCCGTGCACCACAGCAAAGAGTAGCCCCCGCTCACTGCAGCTAGAGAAAGCCTGTGCGCAGCAACGAAGACCCAATGCAGCCAAAAATAAATAAAATAAAATAAATACATTTATTTTAAAAAAAAAAAATTACAAAATTCTAATGGAAAACCCAATGCCTCCATCTAGATCAACAGGACTTAATTACATGGGACTGAATGAACTGATAAATATGATTTATAATTTTATGACTTTTTCTGAAATATACTGGCTTTTAATCTTGGCTTTCCAGAAGAGCTTTCCTCTTATGGCAACCATGACCTACAACAAGTTGAGAAAGTATACCTTTGTAAACAAAGATGAAACATTTTTTTCTCTCTACCTGATCCCTCCTGCATTTGGCTTCTCCAGCTGGCTCCCCTGTGGACCTGATGGCTTACTATGACAATATTGCAACTAGCTATACTAACCTTTATTTTAACTTGTTCTCTCTTGTTGTTTTCAAATTATTTATACCCTGTGCCTCTCTTTGCTGCACTACAACTTTATTAATTTACTAGCTATATTACTTATATCCTGTTTTATAAGATTGTTGTCTCTTGCATTACCCAATGTATAACCAGGCCTCCAACAAAATTAATGATGGTTAAACATCTTGAGGCAGTTGATCATATATACAACTCTACACAGAATAATTGTAATAGTGCAACTCTAGATATGGGAAGAAGCAACAAGGGAAAACATTTCCTGGGTAACAGACTAGTAAGACAGGCGATCCAGAGAATTTAAGATTATCAACAGGACCTGATCCAAAATTAGCACATTGAGTAGCCTACCAACAGACTCTTTGCCTGATCTAGGAATGAGCCTTCCTAGCACAGTGGGAAAAAATTGGTCATGAAATGCCTCCCAAACATTGGTCGAATTTATGATCAAGAGGAGGCACTGTGGACAAAGAATGTAACCTGCCATTTCAGTAAACAAAGAATTTTGTGGCCATCAAGCCATCAGCCACTGCAGCCACCCTGACAGTGCATCCTAAGGGATGCTCAGCATGGAAAAAAACAGAATACTGGTCCTATAGTTAACGTGTATATCAAAGGAATAATTTCAATAAGCCCATCTTCCCATATAGAAAAGCACTAAATTCATTAACTTGAAATGTCTGTTTCTTTAATTAGCAGTAGTCTTTTGATGTTCGATCACATGGGGTTTTTTTTTTCCCAAAAACTCCTATATCTTTGCTTCTCCCCTACCTGTTCAGAACAGTCCTTCAGAGCTCTCTGAGAGGTTGTATCCCAGGCTTAAGTCCTCAGTAAGTCTGCTGAATAAAACTTTATTCTCAACTTCTAGGTTGTGCATTTTTTTTCAGGCAACAGTTCTTAGAACATATTTTAAATAGCTGGTTGAAAGTTTTCTATCTTTTAAGTCTCATGTCTGGGCTTCCTTAGGGACAGTTTCTGTTGATTTCTTTTCCTGGATATGGACCACACTTTGATCCTTTGCATGTCTTGTAATTTTTTGTTGAAAACTGGACATTTAACATAATATAATGTGGCAACTCTGGAAATCATATTCTCTCTCTCCCCTCCCCAGTGTTTGTTGTTGCTGTCGCTATTGTTTGTTTAGTGACTCTTCTGAACTAATTCTGTAAAGCCTGTATTCTCTGTTATATGTAACTACTAAAGTCTCCAGTTAGCTTAGTGGTGAGATAATGGCTGGACAGATTTCCCTAAACGCCTGAAGCCAAAAAGTCTCCCAGTCTTTGCCAAGGGGCTCTGCAGGCATGTCTGGACAAGGCTTCAACAATTACCCCAGCAGTTAACAATTCAGCCTTAGCCTTCAGTTCCTGCTGGCACAAAGCTTCCAAATCAGCCAGAGGTGAGAGCTTAGGACATTCTTAGATCTTTCCTGAGCACATGCATAGCAAGAGCACATACGTGACCTTCTAGATTCCCAGGAATATGTTGGAGCTTTTCAAAGCCCCTACAGAATCTCATTCCCCAGCTTTTCCTTTTAAGTTTTCTGGTAAGCCTATTATTTGCCTCAGGGGTTTTCCACTGCCTCAGGCAGATGCAATCTTAAATAACTGCCTCAAATTGTTTTTAACAAATGCCTCCTACATCAACACTCTGTGAAAAAGCTTTTCCTACTGGGATAGCTTCAAGATGTGTCAAATAAAAACAACTTGTAAGTCGGATCTTCTAGATGGTCAAATAATGACAATCCTCTGGGAATGGGGCTTTGAAGGAGCTCTAATCCTGTTCTGCCTCCTCTGGTGGCTGCCAGGCTGCTCATTTTCACCATGATTGTGGGCTGTTGGCTTTTAAGGCTACTATGGAACTAGGGAGGGAGCAGATGGGATTAAAATGCCACAAAGCTTGCTGTTCTTATGGAGGTTCAGCCATTTTTCCTGAACAAACACTACCCAGATTGCTGCAAGGCTTCCGTTCATTTCAGAGTTATGAAAAAGTTGATTGACCATTTTTGTCCATTTTCCACTGACTTTATGGAGAAAATTTTTCCAGGTCTTTAGTTGGCTATTTTTGCTGACATCACTTCTCTTTTCTGATTTATCTACTTAAGTCTATCAGTTACTCTGAGAGAGGGATGTTGACATTTCTACCTATTTATACATTTGTCTCTTCCTTCTTTGAGTTGTCAATTTTTGCTTCATACATTTTGAAGTTCTATTATTAGGTACATACACATTTAGAATTGTTAAATATGCTTGATAAACTGACCCTTTCATCATTAAAAAAAAAATGCCTTGCTTTATCTCTGGTAACAATCATTGCCTTGAAGTCTATTTTGTTTGATCTTAACATAACCATATGGGTCTATTGCTCACATATACCAAGCACATGGGAATCCAGAATCAATTTATACTCAGATAAAAGGGTATAATCCTGATACTCTGCAAGCAATGTCACCTATACCTAATGTCAGGCTTTTGGGCCCTGAAATCGCCCTTTAATTATGCTGCAGGACCTAAAAGCTTTCATTTAGGTCGAACAAAGGTTTTTCTGCAGATAAGCTCAGCGATGGCCTTCCACAGTAGCCCTCTAGATCTTCTCTCTTGTGTATACCACTTTTAGAAATTCTGGCCCACACCTAGTTGCCTAGGCTCAGAATTCTGTTATTGAGCCATGTGGGTCCACACATATCTACTTTTGTAGATATGACCAAAATGACCTCTGACTAAAACTTATCCCTATTCAAGGCCAGCTCTAGGCTCCCTTGGCACTGAAAATTCCCATTCCATAGTATAAGCAGTGAACCTAGACCAGGAATCAAGAGAACTCAAGTCTGGATTTGTACTGAACAGACTTGTGAGGCAATAATGCACAGGCCTAAGAATGTGGACTCTGGAGCCAAACAGCCTGACTTTGAAGCCCAGCTTCACCAGTTGTGTGACTTGGGCAACTTCCTGATCTCTCTGCTTTAGCTACCTCACTAGTGGAAGGTGAATTAGAATAGTGCCTCTCTTATAGGACTGTGTGTGGTTAAGATGGATTCATATAAGTAAAAATTTTTAAATAGCACTTGGAACATACATACATACAGTGCTATCTAAATGTTGGATTTTTTTTTGGTAGTGTTGGCAGTCTGTTACTACTGTTAATTTTATCATCTCTGTTGCTGTTATGTGCCAGAAATGTAGCATTTCATGAGCAAGTTATAGGTGTCTTAATGCTGGTAGTTACACAGTATTACAGAAGCTTAAGATTTTGCTTAAATGTTTAACTGTCCTTTCCCCTCCTCTCTTTCAATAGCTATAGTCAGTGTGCAGACTAGACTATGGCACTAATCTATTTATTCAAATCATAATAGTCATAAATTTTATTCTTCCTTGCCTCTATCACGTTATAATTATTTATTTACTTGCTTGTTTACTTATCTGTATCCTCCAGGGTGCCAAGGGTAGTGACTGATTTTGGGTTTTGTTTGTTGTTGTTGTTGTTGTTTTGGCTGATCCCACACATGGCTTGCAGGATCTTAGTTCCTGACCAGGGATTGTACCTGGGCCCTCGGCGCCGAGTCCTAACCACTGGACCGCCAGGGAATTCCCTGGGTTTTGTTTTAAAGAAGAAAAAGTTTACAATGACCCAAGATACAATCTGGGAAATGCTAATTAATTAATTAATGCTAATTAACAAATGCCAATTGGCTGATTTTGCCACCAACCTTCAACTTGTCTGCTTTAGCCCTCATTTCCAGAAGCTTCTTCTCTGTGGCATCTATCTGCAGCCCCTCATCGCACCAGTTCACAGCCTCGACATAGTTTTTCAGTTCCAGATGGCATAAGGCACCTGTAGAACCCAGCACCCTTAGTATCTGTGGACAACAGGCATGGGAAAAGCCATCCTTGAACGGGACCCCCAACCTTAACCAGCCACCAGCCAGCACCCTGAAGGGAAAATGGATGATAAAGACCCTTGTAGTACATTCCCCAGACAAGGAAGACTATTTCTTGTATCTTAGATCAGAAAGATTTCTAGGGCCCATTCAGCTCAAAACTCCTGTAAGCCTTTCTGGTATCAAGGACTCTTAAAGTAGGGAAGGCTACAGCTTAGTGGCAAAGAACACAGTCTTTGGAATCAGACAGATCTGGACTGGAAATCTGGCTGTCATTTACCAACTAAACATCAGACAAAGGACTGAGCATCCCTGAGCTTCAGGTTCCTCATCTATAAATGAGAAGAATAAAGCTCATCTCAGATGACTTTCTTTAAATGGAGAGAGAAAGCAGAATTTGTCTCAGTCATTCACAAAAGCAATGGCAAGACCAAAGACATTAGGTCTCTCCTAAAATTGTTCTTGATGGCTACCAGTTTAAGCTGCCTCTCCTTTAACGTTTCTTCTCCAGTTAGCCTTTGGGCTTTCCACAGAATTTAAAAATATCAGAACTGTAAGGGCTTAAATGTTAATAGAATCCAACCTCATCCTCCAGAGATGGGCATACTGATACTCAGAGTGGGTGTCTCGCCAAGGTCACATGGTAAGGTAAAAGTGACAATTCAATCAAAGTACAGACTTCCAGCCTGTGGCAAATTCCACAGGACTATACTCAATTTACTTGCCCATCTTTGTTTAGTACCTCCTTTCCCTACAGCTGAAGGACCTAGATCTACTTAAACCCCCAACCATGATTACTTAAGCAATAACTTTGATAAAGCATTTTAAGTTGGTCAATGAGGATACAGAGATTAATATGTAATGAATAAATTAAAGTTTACAAATCACCTTTGAGCTTCTCAAAGAAAAGGTGAAGTATAAAAGTAATAAAAGCACTATTATTACACATAAAGGTCAGACTACAAGAGAAAAAATAATCTGGGAACATCTCAGCATTAGAGTTAGCAGCAAAAGTCCCATAACTTATCTTTTAACTAACATTAACATGGCATTTGAAGATCTTGCCTTTCAATCAGCTAATTTGGAAAAAAAATTAGAATGTGGCTTTTAGAACTGCTTTATTTTAATTAATTTTATTCTTTATTAATTTAAAATGAGGAGTTTCAATTTCTCTACAAATTCTTAAAACACAGAGGGTTGGATTATTCTCTGGGGAATTCTTTTAAAAATGGCATGTTGCTCTTGACAAGGACTTAATATCAAGATGGCAAAAATAAGGTGACTTCATTAGTATCTTAGCACCTTCATATCAAAGCTTAAAATACTTCTGGTGCAGTGCATGCCAGCTTTTCCGTGATGACAATCATATTGCAGCTCTACAAGACTTACCTCTTACTATTGCTTTCAGGTGGCAGGGTTTTAGCTTTCTGGCAGCTGTCACATCATTGAGAGCAGAACGAAAATTGCCTAACAAAACACCATTTAGTAAAAGAGAAAACATGTTTTGAGATCAGATTACTTCCAAAATTTTGTGTGTAGAAACAAAAACACTCTTGGACAATCTTGGAGAAATAAAAATCAGAGCAACTGTTTATATTGGGTTGGCCAAAAGGTTCGTTCGGGTTTTTCCATAACATCTTACAGAAAAACCCGAACGAACTTTTTGGCCAACCCAATAGGAAAAAAAAATAGTTGTGCTCATCAAGCACCTTAGAAATGTTTACAGCATCAGGCAACCCACCGAACAACTATAAATGGCTAGTAAGCATATGGAGAGATACTCAACAACACTAACGATTAGAGAAATTAAAATTAACATGAAATTGGTAAAAACTAAAAACAGATAATATCCAATATTGGTGAAGATATGGAAAAAGGACACTCTAAGAGTAAATTAGAGAGCAAATTGGCATGCACTTTGTACATACACTTTGACCCAACAATACTCTTCTAAGAACTGATCCTTAAAAATGCTTGCAAAACAATAAAGATGTTAAAAAAAAAAATGCTTGCAAAAAAAAAACAAAAAAAATGCTTGCAAAAATGTACAAGGATAAATGTAAAAGCATGTTAACTGCTGCATTACTTTTAATTATGAAAAGCTGGAGATAACCTAAATATCCTCAATTTAGTAATGATGAAATAAACTATGGTAAATCCATACTACTAAATACTATACAGCTATTAAAAAGAGTAAGACAGTTCTGCATGTAAAAGCATGATACGATGTCTGTGCTATATTATTTTAAGTGGTGGGTCAATGTGTATAGAAGCCCATCTTTATAAAACAAACCAATCTAAATATACAGACACAGGTACACACACATATATATTTGTAAATGCATTTTAAAAAGGTGTGCAATCATACACACTGGTTATCCAAACTAGGAGGCATGAGATAGACTTTCACTTTCTAGTTAATACTGTAAGTATTACTTAACAGCTTGGTATTTACCTATTAATTTCACTTCTAAAACTCTAGCCCGGGGGTCAGCAAAATTTTTCTCTAAAGGGCCATATTGTAAATATTTCAGACTTTACAGGCTACATATGGTCTGTTATACATTCTTCTTTGTTTTACAATCCTTTAAAAATGTAAAAAACATTTTTAGCTCACAGGAGGTCAGGGATCCAGATGTGGCCTGTGAGTCATAGTTTGCCAAATACTAAAGAATAATCAGAATTATTGGAAAAACTTTATCACTAACTTTATTCATTTTTGCATTACTTAAAAAAACCTAAAAGCAGCTATATACTCAACAACAGCAGAATAGTAAAGCAAATAGTGTAAACACTGGTATGTCGATATGATGCAACTTCATGTAGCTATTAAAATAGTATTCACAAATAATTTAACAACAGGTGAAATTCTTTATGTTATAAAATTAAGTGAAAAGAACTGAATACAAAATTGGAAGAACAGCATGATCCTAACTATGGAAAAAAATACATATAAGAGAAATCCAAAAACCTCTGGTTAAAGGCAGTAGACTGAACACATGCAGTTCAACCCCTACCACTTCCCCTCTGCCACAAAAAAGCCATAAATCCAGAGACAACAAGAATGAGAACAACGGAGAACACATTTTAAAGCTGGAGAACAAAGAGACACAGGTTAAATGCCTAATTAGGCTTGAGAAAACTGACTTCTAAGGCAGCAGAGGGAAAACTCAAAGCTACCAAGCTATACTGTAGGACCTACAAAGTACTCAGGACTAAAGAATCAACAGCACCAGGTACCTCCGGAAGCGTGGGTAAAGGGGTCTTCCATTTAGTGTATTCTGAATCAAACTTGATTCCACATCCTAACGCTAGCACTGTGTACCCTTAGACCATTCATTTTACTACATTTATTACTACATTTTACTACAGTTTCTTACTCTGCTAACTAGGGATAAAGCTGTTAACCTCATTTATCTTACATAGCTGCTATGAGATCAAGAGGGATAAAAAAATGTGAAAGCGCTCTGTAAGCCATACCAGTGACATCATTTAAGGAACGTCTCTGAGTATTACGCATTTGCTCCTCTGGTATCACATTACATGTGGTTTTTTTCTTTCAAGGTGTTTTTGGTCTTATTAGCCCTATACATGACATTCTTTAGTTCCCCAAGGAAAGGAACTATGTAGCTCTTATTCACAGTGCAGTGCCTAGCACACAGTAAATGCTTTCTATTTACTGACTGAATAGGTAAATGAATTAAACTCCTTTAGGGAAAGGTCAGGTCTTACTCACTTCTATGATGCCAGTGCCTAGCACAGAACAAGAACTCAGTTTGCTGAATGAAGAAAACGTATTCCTCCACAAGTTAGAAGAGTGGGTTTCTAGTCAAGGTTCTGGCACTAACCAAAGGGGCCCCTCTCTGGGCCTATGTAAAATGAGGGGGCTGGTTGGCTCAAATAATCTCTAAAGTTCTAAAGGAGAAAACAGCTGGAGTGGCCTATGATTAGAAAGAAACTCTGCTCCAATGGTGACGAGTCCCAACAGACTTATCCCAGCTAGACTGCAAGGCTTATTGTCTACCAGCCCCTCAGAAAAGGCTGAGGTCATTCCCAGGTCCTCTCTAAAACTCTGTGATAAGAAACATGGGTCTAATAAGACCAAGACTATAGTCACCAACAATAATGCCACCCAAAAATTAATCAGTGTTTCCCAAAGTCATGTCTGCAGAACAGTCCTGCATGTTAATAAGTGTTACTTGAAAAGGGGGCTTATAAAATCTGAGAATCACAGGGTAAGGTTCTTTGCTGTAGGTTTTCTCAGCATTAACCTACTAATGTGCACTGCAAATCTCCCATGAAGCAGCACTGTCCAAATTTACTTGCCCCAAGAATGTTTTACTTCAAAGGTCCCACAGAATACTCTTTGAGAAATTCTCCCTTGTATTAATACAGTTTCTCTCACACAAAGAACTCTATTGCCTTAACTCTTCTAGCATCCTTGAGAAGAGGCCAGAAAAAAACTTTTTTTTTTGAGAGAGAGAGTAGAAGCATTTGGGCTCAAAAATTCCAGATCATACCAACTCATGTATTAAGGTATTTGATGTTGCTCATTTGGTTCAGACAGTAAGAATTATACAACCTACCTGGTTTCCCTTTTCACCAAGTCTATCTAGAAAAGCAGAGTTCAGTTAGAGTAAGCTATCCTAGGCTTCTGGGATAAGCAGCTCCTCTTCCTCCAACACTCTCAAACCCTCCACTAGCCATCATATAGTTGTTTTTATCATAAGTTAATTTTTTAGAAAGTACTAAATAATGGAATAAATTACCCAGATAGTACTGTGCTGCTGCCCGGTTGGAATAAAGAATAGCATTCAAATCAGGGTCTGCACATTTCTTCTTTAATCCTTCAGTGTACGAAATCACAGCTTTCTTATAGTCTTTTTCTTTAAAGTAATCATTGCCCTCGTCTTTAAAGGTCCTGGCCTGTTCTGCAAAAAAGAGAAAAAATGATCACTATTTCCTATTTTTTAAAGGGCTCATTAAAAGTAATTCTAAATCATGCAATAATGTAATATATGACAAACAAAAACAAGAAACCAATAGGGAAAGAAAACTCAAAAATGAACGCTATAAAACTGGGTATCACCATGGAGAAATAAAGTCACACATACTTAACTACAATCAATTCCAAATATCTTACAAGGTAGATTATTAAGTGCTTACAAAAAAAAAAAAAAAGCATAAAGGAAAAAAGTATACTTATCCTAGCTCTTGAAGAGAGAACTCTTTTTTTCAAATATTATTTTGCTTATTTATTTATTTATTTATTTATGGCTGCGTTGGGTCTTCGTTGCTGCACGCGGGCTTTCTCTAGTTGCAGTGAGCAGGGGCTACTCTTCATTGCGGTGCGCGGGCCTCTCATTGCGGTGGCTTCTCTTGTTGCGGAGCACGGGCTCTAGATGCACAGGCTTCAGTACTTGTAGCACATGGGCTAAGTAGTTGTGGCTCACGGGCTCTAGAGCGCAGGCTCAGTAGTTGTGGCACACGGGCTTAGTTGCTCTGTGGCATGTGGGATCTTCCCGGACCAGGGCTTGAACCCATGTCCCCTGCATTGGCAGGCGGATTCTTAACCACTATGCCACCAGGGAAGTCTGAGAGGACTTTTTTTTTAAGTACAGAAAAAATGGGGGGAAATTACACTTCTGTTTTTGCACATGTTGTTTGAGTCCCTGAAATGCAAATTACCCTCCTCAACTTAGCAAAAGCCTACAAAATTGTTACAATTCAGTTCAAATTTCCCACCCAGTGAAAGCCCACTCCTACCTCCCCCACCTTTAGTATTCCAACAGCACCTATAGTTACACGTTGGCACTTATCACACAGGTTTGTCCTGATTCTTTAGGCCAGTTTGGCTATCCACTGGAATGTAACCTTTGAGGGCAGTCTCATTCATTCCTGTATCCCCAATGCTTAGCATTTAGTAGGTATCCAAAGAAGTATATTTGGAATAAATATTGACAAGTTAGCTGGGGCTAACTACTTCTTGTTATCCATCAGAAGCTTTCTGACTCACACTTCATCTCAATTCAATGGAGGAGCAAAACAAATGTTAAGAGTCACTGAAGATACCTTCTGGAGATCGCTCTTCATCAAAAATAATTGACTGCAGGCAAGCCAAGTCAGGATTCTCCTGGGGATCAATTTCTGATGGCGCTTTCTTCATAAATAGGGGGATCTTTTCAAATTCCTGGAGGTTGTTAAGAGAAGAATGAACTACATGAATAGGATTTTCTACTGGGTACATTCAATTCCATGTCTCTACATCAAAGTTTTCTTACTCATCATAATTTGCAAATCGTCATGATTGCCTTTCTCTCTCCCTATCCAGGCCCCAGTTTCCCATCTGTAAAACAGAGTGTAGAATAATCCCTAAAGATCCTTCAGTTCTCACATTCTTATAAGAGTGGTAGTAATCACCAACAGTTGAGCGCTCGTATGTTCCTGGCACTTTACCCACCCTCTCACTTCAGCTTCGCCACAATCCCACGAGATTGGTGTTAGAGGAATTTTACAAATGAGGGGACGGGCTCAGATAGGTGAAATAACTGACCCAGTATTACAGCCAGTAAGTGGTGGAGTCACAGGTTTCTGACTCCAAAACCTGGGCACCTAAACGTACTGGCAGCTTAAGAAGACCCTCAAAACTTCGGGGCCGATTTTTAACACTCAAGTAGAAACCACCTTTCCGCTGACAGCGGCAGGGCTCGGAGGTGAGGGAGGCGCCTCGGCGCCATGGAGGCCCCAGGAGTTCGGACGACGCCCCCCCCCCCCCCCCGCCACACACACACACACACACTTGCGGAGACCCCGGGGCCGCCCACCTCCTCCCACTGGTCCTCTTGGAACCCGCCGCGGTAAGGTTGGGTCTGGAACTTTTCCAGGAACGAGTCCATGGCGTCGTCAGAGGCCGCATCCGGCTCCGGCCGCTCCATGTCAGCTCCCTGGCTCTCCTGCCACGGTCCAGGCACCGAGAATCGCTCGACAACTTCCGGCGGCGTAGGTGCCCTTCCCTCAATCTTCCGGGCTGCGCCGGCCCTTGTGCCTCCGGTTCCGCCTTTCTGGGGGCGTGGCCGACCCGACTCCACTCCTCCCCTGGGAAGGCCCGGCCCCGCCGCGCTCTCCGGAGTACTTTTGGGGTCGTGGATAAGCCCAGGGCCCCACGATACCCCACTATCACTTCATTCATTCATTTATTCAACCATTCAGTCAACACATACTTCCTAAGCTCCTTCCGTGTTCCAGGCCTGTTCTAGTCGCTGGGTATACAGCGCTAGGCAAAGCAGGTAAAATCCCTGCCCTCTAGGAGTTGATAAGGTAGAGGAGAGAGACAGACAATAAACAAATAAGATGTGAGAGTTTGTCAGGTGGTAGCAAGGACTATGGAAGAAAAATTTTAAACAGGGTGGGCAGGCATTCAAGCAAAGGAAGAGGCCAGGGGTTGTCTGCTCAAGAGCATTCCCCATGGAGGGAACAGAGAGGGCCGGGCCCGGGGGTGCAGCAAGGAGTGTGAGTAGAAGGTAAGTGGGAGGGATAATGGGCTGTGAGTCTGAGCGTTTGGGTTTTCCTCAGCGTGCAGTGGGACCTTCTGGAGAGTTCTGAGGAAAGGAGTGATGTGCTCAGACTCTGTTTCTGAGGTTAACCACCTCTACCCTCAGTCCCCACAGCTGAGATGGGAACAAGGCCTCCGGGCCAGGTAAGCCTTCCTGCAACCCCTGGGTTACCCAGCAAATGGCTGCTGGGCCCTGCATCGGGTGCTACAGTCTTGGCAGCTCACAGCCTAGTCTAGAAGGAAAGACAGGCAGGTGGCAGACCAATCTAAACCCCGGCTGGTCACAAGCCTGCGCAGTGGAGGCACAGAGGAGTGGGTGTATCCTGGGGGGTTCAGGGAGGTTGCACAGAGGAGGTGACACAGACCTGGGAGCAGAGATGAGGACTATCTCTGCAGATGGATGGGGGCTGAAGGGAAGTTGGGCATTTTAGGCAGTGGGAGCCCATGTGCGGAGACATGTGGGTGGGCAACAGCCTGCATGCTGGCTACCGCAAGAGTTAAGAGGAAGGCCAGCAAGGTGGGTGGGGGCCAGAGGGCCTGACTGCCCTGTAGCCCTTTATCCTGCAGAGGACAGTGAGCCACTGACAGACCTACGGGCAAATTTGTCTTAGGAAGGCCTGGGTTGCCAGGTGAAGGATTGATGGGGGAGTCTGGATTAAGAGATTGACAAGGAGAATGCTGGTGAGAGCCCAGGGGAGAAAAGAGATCTGAAGCCCAGAAGCAGAGCTGGCAGGCTTGCTCATTATTTGACATGAGGATGAGACAGACAACAGGGCTAAGGATGACACGTGGAGCCTTCCAGGGCCGGGACTGTGTCTTTTCCTTTCTACCTCACCCACACCCAGCAGGACACCTGGTCCAAATGCTCCCTTTCCTCTAAATCCAAACCTCCTTTTCCACACTTCCTCCTCTAGCCCGCTCCCTAAGGATTCCCTTTTATTCTCTTCATTTATTTTCCCTTCTTGACTACAGAGCCTACAAAGTCTTTTTGCTTCCTTTTTAAAATTTGATTTCTATAAATCCTCTAAGAACTCATTTTACAGGTGATGGTAGGGAAGGTTCAGAGAAGGGAAGTGCTCTTTGACCCTTCCAACTCGAGACTACTTGGGGGCCTTGGCCAATAACTGAGCCTATCAGACTCTGTTGTGCTTCAAGACCACCCAGACCCAGAATAGGTGGCTGTTATTTATCAAGGCCACTGAGACCAGGGTGCTGGCCAATGAAAACGGCAGTGTCTCTAGGTGGAAAGGGCTCAAGCATGGGAGTTGGGAGGCCTTTGGGACCCACACTTCTATTGCTTCCTGGCGTGACATTGGACAACACCCACCGTCTTTGAGCCCTGTCCTCATCTGGAGAACGTGGGCAATGAAGCCAGCCTGCCTTCCCCTTAATTCCATATGGCTACTGTGAGATTCAAACGAGGCAATGCTCGTGAACATTCTTGGCAATGGACAAGGTTATGCAAAATGACCACCCCATTTCCTACTCTCTCAGGCCCAGAATCCTGATAGCCTTGGCCGACATTTATTGGAAGATGATTGTGTGGTCGACTTCATGGGTTCCTCATCCCCAGCAGGAGCTTAAATGTAGGTGCCCCTCAGGCTTACGTCTCTTCCTGCTCTGCACACTCACCCAGGGAATCTCAGCTCACACCTGAGCACAGATGAATCCCAAATCTGTTTCCACCTCAGATCCCTCTGCTGAGCACAGATGAATCCCAAATCTGTTTCCATCTCAGATCCCTCCCGCGTGCAGCCAGCACCTGGGGGCGGTCTCCACTAGCATGGCAGACAAGCCCCTCAAGTTCACCACGTCCAGACTGAACTCACCCCTCCCCAAACCTGCTCCTGGTCCTGAGGGACACTCAGTGGGGGACACCATTGGCCCAGAAACCTGGGCACCATCCTGACGGCTCGCTCTCCCTCCTGTCAACCACCAGATTCTGAAAATTCTCCTTCCTCGATCTCCCACAGGTCCAGTCACCCTCTCCATCCTGCACTGCAGCCCGGGCCCCTGCCAGGCCCCGAAAGTCTCTAGCTTGGTCTCCCTGTCTGTGCTCTTGTCCAACCCCCCGACCCAGCACTTTGCCTCCACTCCTGCATGAGCTTTCTTCCTCTCTGTTTTCTGATTTATTCCCTTTTATGCTCCAGAGCCCTCCTCCTTTACCACTCCTATCGCTCTAATGTGTTTTAATGTACATTTTCAGTTTGTAAGTGTCCTTGCAAAATGCATCTTCTTTTGTGCATATGTTTTATATAGTTTTTTCCCTCAGCACTAGGTTTTAGGTCCCATCCATGGTGCTACATGTACCCCTACTGCCCCTAACTGCTGCGTGGGACTCCACAGCGCCCATTCACTTCCCGAGGATGGAGCCTCAGGCTGCCCCCTCTCCCTTGCACCACAAATAACACTAAGATTTCCTCATACATCTCCCCTTACGGACCTATGGGAATATTTCCCTGACAGGTGTGCCCATGAGTGGAATTGCTGAGTTATGGGCATGCATAAACCTAATATGACTGAAGAGTGACAGATTCCTGTCCAGAATGGCTACCATCTGCCCTCCTATCAGCAGTGCCTGTATGCACATGAGGAGGGAGCTTTCTAAAGCAGACATCTGCCCACATCTCCCCACTGCTTGCCTCTCCCCTTCCCACCATGCCTTCCCAGACTCTCTGAAGTCTTCCTCCTTAACACAGGCTCCAAGGCCATACTGACCCAGCCCTTGTCCCCCTCTTCCTTCCCACTCTGGGCTCCAGGGCACCTACATACCTGTAGTTGGTTCTTGGTCCCATGTGCCCTGCTCTTCTCCGTACACGCCTGTCATATGGTCATCTTTCCAAACCCCCTGGAGGAGACGTCTCTTCTCTGGGAAGCCTTCCCTGACACTCCGACCCCCAGCTGGCCGATGTACCTCCTCTGGACTTCGCAGCCCCTGTGCTGCTGTTCAGCACAGCATTGACCCGCTGGGCTGTTCGTGTCTTTATATGTCTCTGATACTTCCATTAGGCCAAAGTTTCTCAACCTTAGCACTTTTGACAATTTGAGATGGACGAGTCTTTGCTGTAGGGCTGCCCTGTGCACTGTAGGGTGTTTAGCAGCCTCCCTGGCCTCTACCCACTAATGACAATAATATCCCCACCCCAAGTTGTAACAACCAAAAATGTCTTCAGACCTGGCCAAAATCACCCACAGTTGAGAACCACTGCATCAGACTATGAACTGCCCAGGGCCTGGGGCTGGGACTCATTCACATCTGTATCTCTGGCACCCAGAGCAGCCCTGGCCCAGGTTAGGTGCTCAATAAATATTGCCCGAATGAGTGGTGGCCAATTGCTGGGCAAAGACTGGAGGGTGGGACTCAGAGATCAGGATTCTGGGATATGCATGGTATCATGGGGTGGAGGGGGTTCTCTTTTCCTCCTCCAAAGGCTACCCAAATCATCATCTCCTTTTGTTCTTATTCTCTCCCTGTGAGGGAGGGGAACCTGAGACATCTAGCAGGCTTATTGTGTGGCCTTGAGCAAGCCATACCACCTCTCTGAGCCTCAGCCTCCCCACTTATAAGATGTGGACAAGACAGCCTATGTGCCTCTGTAAATGTTGACTGACTCAATGATGAAGGCCATGCTCATCTCATAGGAAACACTCCGTGAGGAGAGGCAAAACACGTGGCATTTATAGTGAGCATGGCTGGGGCCATGGCCACCTGCGAGGAGGGCTGGGGGCTCAGGGACATCACTGCTTCAAGGACATCTTCAAGGAACAAAGCGCCTGCATGATCCAGGAGCGCCGCTGGTGGGAAGTGGGCAGGTTCTCACAGCTAGGGCTCCAGCGGTGCGTGGTAGCCGGGTCACACACCCAAGACTCCCCATGTGGCAGTGGCCAAGAGTTCCGCCAGCAGCTGGCCAGGATGTTGTCCTGGGCCTGGGCCGCGTAGATGCACACTGATGCTTCTGGGTCGTGTCTCAAGTTTTCCAGAGCTGAGTCATGGGGAGGAGAGAAGTCACTTGTTAAGACCAGGTCCCTCCATGAATCTCACGCCTCATCCTTCTCCCTTCATGCCTTGGCTTAAGCACTCTGCTCAGCATCCCCTCATCTCCCAGCTCTTCAAATCGTTCATGCCTTTTGAAGCCTGAATCAAAACCTGCGTTCTCCAGGAAGCCTTCCTGGACTACCCCAGCCTGCCTTCATGCTCCCATCAGCTTCCCCAGTTACAAAATTTACGTGCTCCCTTAAGAGTCTGAACTACTTGCTCTACACTAAATGGTTTTTGGTCTTATTTTCTGAGCCTCGTTTCCTGGATCATAGGCTCCCCTAGGGTGGGGTTGTGTGTCTGTGTCTTGGTGATTCCACAGTACTTAACATGTACTTGCCTGGGTCAATACCAACACAACTGGACTGAGCTGAAGCCCCTGGCCTTGGGACATAACCCTTCCCTTTCCCACTACCCACTGTGAGCCTACTCGTTCCCTCACTGGCCCCTGAAATCTCACCAACGCAGGGCAGGGCTTACCGGCTTTAACTTCATTCAGATGATCTTCCGTCATGATGCTCTCCATGCAGGGGACCAGGGACCCTTGAGCGTAATCCGAGAGGTGAGTGCCTCCACCTCCTGACTCCGACCCCCACCTTTGGACCAGACCCCCTCAGAAAAGCTCTCCCTACCCTCTTCCTGCCCCACAAGTAAGGACACAAAAAGAGAACTTTGTCTTGACCTGGGACAGATTCCCTACAACACAGATTCCTAGGAGAGGTGGCAGGTCCAGCAGGCAGGGGTGGCACCAGGACAAGGGCAGGAGCTGGGCTGCAGTGACTCTGAGAGGTGGCCCTAGGTGGTCTCTTCCCCAGGCTGGTCCTTAGTGTCCTTAGACTCAGGTAGGTGCTGCCTCGGCACCCCCTCCTCCAGGGAGTTTGAGCCACAGTAACAGGAAGGGTACCAAGTGCCTTGCATACCTTCCAGGCAGGTGGTTGGTGGGGCCCCGGGAGGGGCTGAGACTCAGCTCCTTGGCCACACTGCTCAGCCCTACCCTGCTCCCAGCTTGCATGCCCAGCTCCTAAAGTACCTGCGGATCCTTGAATGAGCCGTACCTCTCAAAAGGCCCTTCCCACACTTCTGTGCCTGGCTAATTCCTATTTGTTCTTGAATATTCAGTTTAACACAGTCACTCCTCCAGGAAATGTTTCCTGACTCTGCCCCCAAGCTAGTTAAATGCCTCTCTGGGTTCCCAGAGTCTCTGAGTTTCTCTCTACCTGTATATACTGTGTTGTACTTGACTTGTGATTCGTGAACATCTCCCACCAGACCAGGGGTTTCTTCAGCTTAGATCCACTGGGGATGGGGGAGTAGGAAGGATAGTCTCTGAGTGTATGCTTATATGCATTTTTCTAGGGAAAGTGCTCATAACTTTCTTCAGGGTCTCACAAAAGATCCATAACCCACAAGAGGTTAGGAATCAAAACACCACACTAGGAGCTGTCTGCGGGCAGATGCAGGTGCTACCCAGCTTTCTTTTCCCAGCACAGGCCCTGACACAGAGAAGACTCCCAGGGTGTTAAACACCAACATTTTTAGAAGTGATTAATTTGGAGCAAGATTTAGAGAAGTCAGAATTTAAGAAATAATGTCACTCTGTGTGAGAAGGTGTCCCTGAGCCAGTCCCCACACCCTGAGGGATTGCCCGCCTACCCCCCCACCCCCGCCCCCTGTCCTGGGCATCACTCATATGTCCTGGAACTGATCATGTTAAGAGCCACCCCCTACACCTCCCCACCCCCAAACATCAGCATCACCTCCTGAAAAGTTCTGTGTTTCTCTAGACTAAGCTCAGTGCCTGACACAGAGTAGAGGATCAATCAATGTTTGCGGCATAAGCCAATGAATGCATGCATGGATGACAGGATGGATGAAAAACTGCAAGTGAATTGGGCGAAGGTACTAAAAGAAACATCGCTTTTCAAGGTGGAGGGCTGGGAACGTCATCCTCTCCAAGCCTCTCTGCAGTAGGGTCTCCTGGTCCTTGAAGGGTGTGTGGATATTTCAGGGAGCGGAGGGGAAGGGAGTAGCTGAGAGGAGAACATGCCATCAGAAGGGTCCTATGGGAGGACTCTGAGCGAGGGGAATCTATGGTTTTTCCCCCAGAAAGGCAGAGGTCGGGACTGTGGAAAGAAGGATGAAGGTGACGAACACTGAGGGAGCACCTTTTTCTGCCAGTGTTCACACACGCAAAAAATATTCTCATCCGGTCCGTGAAGTAGGAGTTGATCCCCATCTTACCGATGATCTTACAGATCTTACGGAGGAGGCTCAGTGGGAGTAAATGACTCAATTGGGGTCACACGGAAAGGGGATCATGGAGCTGAGATCCTAGTTCACTTCTCCACTGTGCAGCTTGGCGCCTCCTGCCGAGGTCAACAGCAAGCTCCTGCTGAGCCTGGACCCCACTGTACTCAGGGGGGAAGCAGCACTTCTGCGTACAGATGCCAAGGTTGTGACCTTGGCTCACTTCCCAAGCAGTGATCTCAGAGGAGGGGAGACCTTTCTAATTTATACCAAGGCTGTCTGCTGGCCAAGCCTTGCACCCAAGGGGCGGCATCCACCCAGTGCCAGAAGGGCCACAGCTTTCTTCCAAGGGGAGGAAGCAGTAGGACTAGTTCTGCTAGGGCAGGTTACCTATGAACATGACTGAGGACTTCCGGAGGGAGGCCCTGGAACTCTTGGTGTACTCCAGGCTCTGGCTGAGGAACGTGAAGGCACTGTCTCGATGGGTGTTCACCTGAGACAAAGAGAAACCTGAGAGTGCTGGGCCCTCAGAGGGACTACCCATCCACCCCTCCCAAAGCTAGGAACGGGGACCACGTCAGGCAGTCAGGTCCTGGCTCCTTGCCTCCTAAACATCTCTGCTACCCATTCTGGACTCTCCCAGAGGCCAGGCCTCATGTTCTCTTAGCTGATTGCAACAGTCACTTCAATGGTCCTCCTGCCTTGGGCGTCTCTTCTTCCAATCCACCCACCTGCTACAGCCGGAAGGTAAGTTCTAAAATGCAAGTCCAGGGACTTCCCTGGTGGCACAGTGGTTAAGAATCCACCTGCCAGTGCAGGGGACATGGGTTCAAGGCCTGGTCTGGGAAGATCCCACATGCTGCAGAGCAACTAAGCCCATGCACCACAACTACTGAGCCTGTGCTCTAGAGCCCTCGAGCCACAACTACTGAGCCCACGTGCCACAACTACTAAAGCCCGTGCGCCTAGAGCCCATGCTCCGCAACAAGAGAAGCCACCACAAAGAGAAGCCCGCACACCGCAACGAAGAGTAGCCCCTGCTCTCCGCAACTAGAGAAAGCCCGCACAGAGCAATGAAGACCCAACACAGCCAAAAATAAATAATAAATAAATAAATAAATTTATTTAAAAAAATAAAATAAAATGCAAGTCCAGCCAGAGCTGAGAATGGACATGGCATGCGAGGGACATGACTAAGGAGACAGGTTTGACCAAGGTAAAGGATTCAAGTTACAGAGCAGTGGGGAATAAACTAGAGACTTAGGAGGGTCTTAAAAGTCCTTAAAATCCAGATAGGAATAGGGCTTCCTTATGCATTAGAAAATATGAAGCCAGCATTCATTCTTAATAGGGCAATGACAAAGCAATGTTTTGGGCAAAATAGTCTGACGGTGGTGTTCAGGTTGGGTGTGATCAAGTAGAAACTAGGGGGCAGGCAATCTGCTAAGAGACTGTTGAGGGAGATGAAGAGAAGTCTGATCTGATCACTCTCCTGTTGACAATCTGCATGTCAGGGAGTAAACTCCTGGGCCTGGTGGGCAAAGTGTTCATGATCATGTTATTTCTTAGTCTCAACTTCCATCACCACCTCCATGCACACCATGCTCCGGTCCCAGGTCATGGCCCAGCTCTCCCCAGATCTGTACCTGGTACAAGCCATTGCTCCTGACTGGAGTGCCTTTCCCTCTTTCCTTCCTGATGAGTTCCCTCTCATTCTTTGACGCTCAGCTCAGAAACCATCTCCTCCCCAAAGCTTTCCACAACCCTTAGGCAAAGCTGATCCCACCACTCTTGATGTTTCCATAGCATGTTGCACAGACTTTGTCATGGAACCTATGACATTGGACTATAATTATTTATACCTATCTCCCCCACTGAATCTGGTGTTCCCCCAAAAGAAGGGGCCATCTCACTCAGCTCAGAGTCCTCAGTACCCTGGACAGAGCTTGGCATGGCACAGGTGCCCAGAAAGTGTTGGATGAATGAATAAATGAATGACTAGGTTACCGACCCCTTCTTAAAGCTAAGGCTAGAGGTTGACCTTCATATGAGCAGAGCTGCTGATGCCTGGAGAACAAAGAAGAGACTGAGAATCCGGAAGGGCTTAATGCAGAGGTCACAAGCTGGCAGCCCACAGGCCACAAGTGGCTGGCAGGGCAGGGGCCAGCACAGTGTTTTAAATAAGCTAAATTGGTTGTTCATTAATATCTTATAAAAATCTAGATTTTCTTGTGAAACTGGAGGCCCTGGTGAGAGTGGGCTGCATGCTGAGCTGGAGCTCTCCACTCATGCTTTCAACAGAGCCTGGGGGGACTTCCCTGGTGGCCCAGTGGGTAAGACTCTGCACTCCCAATGCAGGGCGCCCGGGTTCAATCCCTGGTTGGGGAACTAGATCCCTCATGCATGCCGCAACTAAGAGTTTGCATGCCGCAACTAAGAAGCCCGCATACCGCAACTATGAGCCCGCATGCCACAACTAAAAGATCCTGCATACCACAATGAAGATTTCACATGCCGCAACTAACACTTCGTGTGCCGCAACTAAGACCTGGCACAGTCTAAATAAATAAATATTTTTTTAAAAAGGAAAAAAATAAAATAAAACCAATGCTTAAAAAAAAAAAAAAAAAAAACCAGAGCCTGGGTGCGCCAGGTTGTCACAGCCCTACCACCTCCACGTCACTTATAATCATTATCTGCGCAGTCACAGATCATGGTTAAGTATTTGAATTAGCAACCCTGGTCAAACACTTCCTCCAGGCCTTTTTCCTCTGTAAAATGAGGTAAAATATTAGGCACTGGATTGCAGAGGTTTTGAGCATTGTTGATAATGATTATTGTTGCAAAGTAACAATCTGTTACTTTGTATATTTTTGTTAGGTTGGTGGGAGGATGGGGATGCTGTAGGCCCCAGCCAGATCTCCCTTAGGGTGTAAAGGATTTATTCCCCCAGGTACAGATTGCTTTGGTGGAAGAGAACTGCTGGTCCAAAGTCATGACCCTTCCCAGGCTGGCTGGCATCCAATGACAAGGCAATCCACAACCTCAAGACTTTCTTCAAGGGACAGAACCGGAAACTGACAGATGGCTCGGTCTATGTGGAAACCTGACCCCTAGTTCCAATGTGAGGAATCTCAGCATAGTGTTGGCTGAGACTTCCCCTGAAACTACACTACAGCTTGACTCCTCCCTCTGCCACTCCCGCTCTCTGCCCTTCCTTCCACAGGGACTGATCCCAAGGGTGCTCCCTAATAAACCTCCTGCATGCCAATCTCTGCCTCAGAGTCTGCATCCTGGGGAACGTGGCCCATAACAACAGGGAAGGTAGATGGGACTAGATGGCAAAGCTTCCCAAATTGTATGTGGAGGAACCAGGCTGCATCCTGCAGTGCAGCATTTCACTGTATATATGGCTCTGTCCTACTGCAGGATGTTCTCAGGTGTTATCTCGAAAGGGAGTTCTGTGGTTAAATAACTTTGGGAAACCATGAATTAACCATGAAACATTTCCTCAGCACAGAACATCTCAGAGCTTTAATGTACCGATGGCACTGCAAATCTCCAAGAGGAAGATGACGATGCAGTATTTCCCAAACTTATTTGTCTTGGAACTTCTTTTCTCCCCTGTGGGGCATATCTGGTAGGACTGGTGTTGCAAAGAATACACGCTGGGAATTACTGTTGTAGAAAAGGGAGCCAATGGAGCCCTTCAAGCAGGGACATAATATAGACAGACTGTGTTTTAACCAGACCATTTTGGTGGCCTGAATGGGGAATGGACTGGAGGGGATGAGATTCAAGGCTTGGGGACCCACTGGATGGCTGGACCAATGGCCCTGCTGCGAGACATCCATGACCTGAACTAAGGGTAATGATAGTGGGGAGGGGGAGGGAAAGACAGATTCAGAGGTATTAAGGATATTTAAGATTGATCAAAGGTGAAGGTGGGGGAGAGGAATAAGCCTCAGAGAGTTTTAGGTTTCAGCTTCTGGGGGTCTAGAGGGACAGAGCAGAACTGACATGGGATGGGCGTAAGTTCAGAAGAGACATGCTGAGCTTAAGGTGAGTGTGGTTCATCGGGGGAGATGTCCGGTAAGCCATGGAGAGGGAACACCAGAAGTGGAGAGAGGAGTCAGAGACAAAGATGAACTTCCAAGAGCCAACGACTTGTAGGTGGTAATGGAATTGTCAGTAAGGATGCTCATGTAAAAAGAAGAAAGAGGCAAGGAAAGAAACTGCCACCTCCAGCATACTCATAAGGACCCACTGTAGTCTTGGAAGCACTCACAAGGTACTTGCAAATTTTGGCCACCATCTGCTGCTGGTTGTCCCAGGGCTTCCGACTGTAAGCTCTTTTTGGCAATTCCCAAGTCATGAAGCAAGAACAGTGGAACAGGGTCTTCACACATTTCTGGGGGCCAACAGGAAGAGAACACCAGAGCTGTGGAATTCCAGGATAGCCGGAACGTGTTCCAAAAAAAAAAACTGTATGAAACTGGATTTTGGAAAAGCAATTCCTATTTGAAACATACAAGTGAAGTTGGCTGTTTTGAAGAGAAATACTGACATGGGTACCTTTGGTAAACAGACTTGGCCAGACATAAATGAACTGTCCGGTGATGGATCATCTGTGATTCTAGGTTGGGTTCTGTAAAGAGGGGTGCACCCTCGGGCTCAGGGCCGTGCACACTCACCTGGCTCACCTTGGCATTGCCCTCTTGCATGGTCAGCAGCAGGGGCACCAAGGTGCTGATCAGCTGCTCCTCCATGGCCGGGGTGCGGGGCGACCGCAGCTTCCGGACCACCTTGCCGTACAGGTTGATGCAGGAGGAGCGCACGTCCTCTCGTGACTGGGGCAGATCCAGAGGCTCAGGCATGCTCCGTCTTCCAGGAGGCTGCCTGGGCCTCTGTGCCCCACATGGAGGTACATGGCCTTCCTTCCACTCATTCTGAGGGCCCCTCCAGGAGCAAGTCACACAGAGACGGAAAACAGTGAAGGCCACCTGGTGGGGCCGATCTGGGGCTGGCGTCTCCCTCAGCAAAGCCTAGGTCTGGAGCTCTGCCGGCTCTTCCCAGCCAGGGCCCCCACTAGCCTAAAATGTGCCTTCGTGCCAAGTGGGAAAATGCCCCCCTCTGCTGAGATCAATCAAAAACCAGTGACCCCTCTAGGTGGACCAATCACAGTGAGGCAAGCCTCTGGGGAAACTTGATGACACAAAAAGACCTCCCTCTGTGAGAACTAATAAGAAAAGGAACGTTCTCTGTGCAAACCAGTTACAAAGAGACGAGGATCAGTTGGGACTAGTGCCCCTTCCCCTGGGCTGACTCGGCCTTGCCCAGGTCCCAACAGGCTGTGGGAGCTACTGCAACTCCCAGAGCAGTAAAGAACTGCCCTCTGGGTGCCACGCCACCCCATCCTCCCACCCCCATGGGATTCCTTACATCACTGAAGTGTGGCAGCAGGATCTGCAGCAACTCCACATAGACCGAGCTGTCCATCAGCTTCCGGTCCTGCCCCTTGAAGATGATCTTGATGTTGTTGACCGCCTCCACCACCAGCAGCCCATCCACACTCTTCAGACCCTTCACCATGGAGGGCAGGAGGGCCTGCACCTTGGTGGTCTGTGGAGAAGGAGCATTTGGGATGGGGGCTCCTATCTGTGCTAACAGGTGGGAGACCCAGCCTCTGATTCACTGAGATGAACTTGGTCAAGCAAGTCCCACCTCCAGGCCTTTGCTTATGTTGTCCCACCTGCCTGGCATGCCCTCACTCAAGCTCCTGCTGTCCCCAAAGCCCTCTTTGGCCTCACTGACTCTTTCCTAGCCTGGATACCTGAGGCCCTTTATTGTCTCCCTCCTTCTTGGCACTATATAGATGATACCATGCATTGTTAGTTAGCTTTCTGAGTCTACATCCTGTCCCTTTGTCCCTCTAAATCCTAAGCTGCAACAACAGTGCCTGGTAGAGAAAAACACAGCACTTTTTAAAACGCTAATGATATATCAACAATCTGGGACTCAGTTTCCTAATCTGTAAAGTAGGAATAATTACTGCCATCCCCAGCCCCTCCTATGCACGCTGCCTTTAGGGTCATTGTGAAAAATCTGAATTTAGAAACTATTTTCTAAAGAATAAAGTATAGGGGGAGTTATTAAGTGATACCCATTTTACAGATGGGATAACTGAGGCAGAGACAGAAATGAGCTCTGATTCCAGCCACCAGCAATGGAGAGTCAAGGATGGCCAAGCTCCATCCTTCCTCCTGTCAGGGGCCTGGCTGGGTGGGCTCTCCCCTACCCTACACTCACCTTCTCAGTCCTTTGGGCCAGGATGACCAGGCCTCGGATGGACAGCACCTTCATGATGGGGTCCCGGTGGCTCAGGCCTTCTGCCATCCGCCCCAGAGAGTATTCCTCAGGGATCCGTCGCACCTCCTCCATCTGGAGGAGCTGAGGAAGTAAGGGTAATTACTCCCTGGCCCAAGGGGTACCTCAGGCCCTATTTGCCTCTGGGGCCTCATTCACACCTGCCTACCCTCTAGCCCACATTCTTACCACCAGCCAGCTTCTAACCAAGCTGCCCATCATTCACGGAACGACCCAGGCTGTTTTGTCCCCTCTGTGCGGGCAAGATGCCCTTCTGCCGGGGCTCTCACCTCCACTCTAGCCCCAGCTCACTGTGCACAGCTCCATCCAAAACTCAGCCCCCCTGAAGCCATGTTTGACAGTGTCTCCAGGCCTCACCTAGGCTGACTGCCCCCTTTTCTGGGCCCCTGGGAGTCCTGAACATGGAAACCTTAGTGCCCCTATGTGCTTATGCATCTGCCTCCCGTATCCTATCCCACTGGCGGCTTCCTTGAGGACACAAACTGAGCCTTTCTCCTTGGGCGCCTGTTACCTGATACAAGCTCTGGGGTGAAGTGTGTGCTCAGGGAACACTTGTTGCCTGAGTTCACATCCAACAAGAAATGATTCCTTTCCTCCTTAGAATTGCCCTCCTGGACTTCCCTGGTGGTCCAGTGGTAAAGAATCCGTCTTACAATGCAGGGGGACATGGGTTCGATCCCTGGTCAGGGAACTAAGATCCCACATGCCGCGGGGCAATTAAGCCTGTGCGCCACAACTACTGAGCTTGCACACCTCAACTAGAGAGCCCATGTGCCACAAACTACAGAGCCCACGTGCCCTGGAGACTTCGCACCACAAAAGAACTGCCCTCTTCCAGTGCCCCCCATTGCGGGATTAGCACCACCAGCCCCGCATTGTCCCAGCCCCAAACCAGGCATCACTCTCATCTCCTTCCCTCCCTTGCCCCCCACCTCCAGCACCCAACCGGTCTTCAGTTCCTGCCTAGTCAACCTCATAAGCACTTCTCCCGTCTGCTCCCTTGTCCTCCATCCACTGTGACTATTGAGACCCTATGTCTATGATGAGAAGAAAGAGCTGGAGAGAGCAGGCAGGACAGTTGATGGGGTGGGGAGTGGGGGAGGGAGGAAAAGCGGGGCTCCACCTACCACCCGCCCTCCACCCATCCATACAATACTGCTGTTCTGCACCAGTGTGCTGGCACTGTTCTAAGTGCTTTATGTGAACTCACCTAATCCTCATCAAAACCCTATGAGAGGTCAGAATGGCCATGACCAGAAAATCTACAAACAATAAATGCTGGAGAGGGTGTGGAGAAAAGGGAACCCTCTTGCACTGTTGGTGGGAAAGTAAATTGATACAGCCACTATGGAGAAGCTGGGACGAAGTGAGAGAGTGGCATGGACATATATACACTACCAAACGTAAAATAGATAGCTAGTGGGAAGCAGCCTCATGGCACAGGGAGATCAGCTCGGTGCTTTGTGACCACCTAGAGGGGTGGGATAGGGAGGGTGGGAGGGAGGCGCAAAAGGGAGGGGATATGGGGATATACATGTATGTATAGCTGATTCACTTGGTTATGCAGCAGAAACTAACACAACGTTGCAAAGCAATTATACTCCAATAAAGATGTTAAAAAAAAAATAAGGATAGTATTGGATTCTAACCCAAAGAATCAAGTAAATATCCACGAGTCTGTATTGCTTTAAAAAAATGACCAAATAAATACGTGAAAGTAGAAGGAACAACTCTTACAGAAGAATTCCAACTAATAACTGTAGGCTGAATGAAGGAAATAGAAAAATCACCATTAGAAAACCACAGGAATAATGGCTCCAGGCAGGATCCATTGATGAATGCTAAAATTAGGGGGTAAAAGTTTAAGTTGCCTAGTTTCAAAGTATCTCTCCACATATATTTCTTAACTACAAAAGGATACGTGTTACCCTCACAGTCAGAACCACCTACACCAACTGATGAAAGTTTAACATCATCAATAATAAGAAGTTAAAATAGAGGTCATGGGCCCCCTGACATGATGCCCTGAGAGGTCACATCACCTATACAGGTTCTTCTCCTAAATGCATAATCTCAGTCTAATCATGGGAACACATGAGACAAAGCCAAATGGAAGGACATTCTACAAAATACCTAGAGTTAGTCTTTCAGTGTGCCAAGGCCATGACAGACAAGATTAGAGGAGATGAAGGAGGTCCCATTAAGTCAACTAATGTGCAAGGTGGGATCCGGAATGGATCCTGGAACAGAGAAAGGACATCAGTGGAAAACTGTGAAGTCTGAGCAGTCTGTAGTTTATAGTATTGTACCCATGTCTTAGTTTCGATTATTGTACTATTTTTATATAAGTTGTTATCGTCAGGGGTAGCTGGGTGTGGGATATACAGGAACTTTCTTATTATTTTTCCAGCTCCTCTGTTACATCCAAAATTATTTCAAAATAAGAGTGAAACAGTAAAAGATTTTAAATTTTTGCTTAAAAAAAAATACCCCTATGAGATGGGCAATTCATTATCCCCGTATTATAAGAAAGCAAGGCACAGACAGGTTCAGCAACTTGCCGAAGGTCACACAGTTCCCTTGAGGACTTCACCCGCCATTGGAAGAAGCAAGCACACACACAGTCACAGCATGGGGAGCTGGGGGAGCCAGAGAGGGACATCTGAGCGACATCAAAGCACCACTGTGAACATGGTGGGCCTGGCTCTGGCCAGGAGTGGGCCACCTCTTCTGGGGAGAAGGACTGAAGCTGGGTGAGGACCCCTGCCCCAGGGAGGGAGGGCCACTGCTCAGGGCTCCAGGGGAATGCTGGGAAAGGTTAAGCCTACTGTCCCTGACCTTGTGGACACGGGAGGTCCAACCTCCACCCCCCTCCCCCAAGAGCCCCTGTGGTAGCCACTAACAGACAGAGAGAGGAGCGCCTCTCCCACGAGGCTGACCAGGATAGAGGAGCCAGGCGGGCAGACCTGGTCTGAATCTCTCTGGACAACTTGAGCTGTGTGACCTTGAAAACTGCCTCTTACCTCGCCGACACATGAGCTTCACAATTCCTGGTTTTCAGGGCTGCTGTGCTGATGAGTGGGGTAGCAGATAAAAGAGGTCAGCGTGGTGTTCGGCATGTGGCAGCCCCTCAAGAAATGGCACTTTCCCTTTCCTCACCAGGGTCATGGGGGAAATTAGAAGTAGACCCCAGCAGAGCTGAGGCTGTAACCCCGACTCCTGGCTCCAAGACACACGCTTGTCCTCTTGGAGGTGACATATTCTGCTGGTGCCTGCAGAGCCAGGCAAAGTGTTCACTTGGGTGCTCACTCATCCATCCTATCCCCACTTCTTGGGGGCCCTCTTGGGGCTGGGTCTAGGGATGCAACATAAACACAATGTAGTCCCTACTCCCTAAACTCACAGTCCACTGGAGAGGCAGAAAGGTGCAAGAAGTGCTGGGATTGCCATGCTGCCCTCTGCCCACCTGGCAATCTTTACTCAAGGCCCAGCTCAAATGGCACCTCTTCCAGGAAGCCTTCCTTAACCTCCCACTGTCTGAGCAGACAGTGAGCCTCTGAGCCCCACTGTACAGACCCTGGTGATAGCCCAGACCCCCTGTGTGGCAGCCAGCAGGTCACAAGAGGAAGATGGGATGGCGGTTAAGAGAGTGGGTTTTCCAAATGTCCATCAACCAATGAATGGAGAAACAACATGTGGTATGTACATACAACGGAATATTATTCAGACTTAAAAAAGAATGAAATTCTGACCTGCATTACAACATGGATGAGCCTTGAAGCCATTATATTAAGTGAAATAAGCAAGACATGAAAGGACAAATATTGATGAATCCACTTATATGAAACCTAGAATAGGCAAATTCATAGAGACAGAACGTAGAATGGTGCTTACAGGGGCTGAGGAAACGAGGGAGGGAGAGTTAGTGTTTAATGGGTACAGAGCTTCAGTTTGGGAAGGAAGATGAAAAACTTCTGAAGATGGATGGTGGTGATGGTTGCACAAAAGTGTGAATGCACTTAATGCCACTGAGCTGTACACTTAAAAATGGTTAAAATGGTAACTTTCATGAAATATATATTTTTTACCACATACACAACCACAAGCACACACACAAAATGAAAGAGAGAGTGTACTTTAGAGCCCAGGTGTCTGGCTTTGAATCTTGGATCAGCCACTTATGAGCTGTGTGGCCTTGGGAAAGTTACTTAAATCTGTGTCTTGGTTTCCTCCTCTAAACTAGGGGATGGAATAGTATATGCATCACAGGATTATTGTGAGGATTAAATGGATCGATATGTGTAAAGCTCTTAGAATATGCCTAGAAGATAGTAAGTGCTCAATAAATGTTGGCTATTGTTATTGGCAAGTCTTCCCTTCTGGGGCCAACCCTACCAACCTTCTCCTGACTAATCTCTCCCCAGTACCCACTCCAGTACCCCCATACACTCACTCAGCTTAGTTGTCACTTCCTCCAGGAAGGCCTCCCTGATGTTCCCCCACCCAACATCCAAGACTTTTGTTCTCCCACCACAGCCTGAATTGCCCCCATCATAGCACAAGTCACCTTATAGTACCCTGTGTTATAATTGGGATGTGCTCTGTCTCCCCTCCCATACCAAGAACTCCTTGAGAGCAAGGCAGAGTCAAATTCATATATGTGTCTCCAATCTGGTACCTGGCACACAGAGGTGCCCAGCAAAGGTTGGTGGTTGCCTGGGGCAAGGGGGAGTCTGGGAAGAATGGAATGGGGTGGAGGGGGTAGAAAAAAGAGGAGAGATGGGAAGGAGGAGGGAGAGAGGGCTACGAAGCCTTTGTACTCAAAAGAAATCATGCTCAGGAAAGACTCTAAAGTGTTAAGGACTTATTGCACAGGAGAAATGACCAGCAATGGGAACTGAGGCCTGTTCCTCAGGGGAAGGCCCGGGGGGACCCCTGCCCCATGCCCAGTTCCCAGTCTGTACCTCCACGAAGAAGGCAGTGGCAGTGATCTTGTGCTTCTCGTCGCCTCGCTCCAGGAGCGGGATGAGCAGATAGAGGATGCGGCAGAGCTCCTGGCAGGAGTAGTGCACCATGGCCCTGGGGGTGGGGGAACAGTGCCCTTAGGCTCTCCAGCCCTGGGGGGATGTGCTGGGTGGGGGCCTAGCCCCAACACTCAAAACTCTGGGCAAGCCGAAGTCACCTGGGTTCCTGCATCCCCAGGGTTTCCCACTTGGACAGGATCTCAGAGACCATTTGGTCTAACTGCTTCATTTTACAGATGGGAAAACTGAGGCCCAGAGTGGGAAAGTGACTTGCCTGAGAGCACAGAGCAAATCAGTAATAAAGACAGGCTTAAGACCCCTGAGTGCACAGGACCACTCCAGCAGGAAGAGACAGGAAGGAAAGGGTGTGAGGACCCACTCACTAGGCACCAGGCAGCAGCCAGACGCTTTCAAGTAGTTATTGCATTTGATCCTCAACATTACCCTTTGAGGTAGGTTACTGTTGTTAACCTATTTCATAGATGAGGAAACAGAGGCTTTGAGTATGAAGTGCCCAAGGTCATAGAGCTGGAAAATGGCAGAGCTGGAGCCCCAACCCGGGGCTCCCCACTCCAGCTGCCTCGTTCATTCTACTAAGCCAGTGATTTTCAAAGTGCGGCCCCAGGACCAGCAGTATCAGCATCGCTTGAGCACATCCTCAGGCTCCCATCCCAGGCTAGCTGAATCAGAAACTTTAGAGGTGGGGCCCAGCAATCAGTGTTTTAACGAGCCCCGTAGATGATTCTGATGCACCCTCAAGTCTGCACTATGCTTCATTAATCAATGAATCCAGGAAAGTGTGTCAGCCAAGAATAGAGTCTGGAATAAGACAGCCTGGGTTCAAATTCTGGCCCTACCACTAGCTGTGTGACTTTGGGCAAGTCACTTAACTTCTCTGGGTCTCGGGTTCCTCATGGGTAACACTGGGAAAATAATAGTGCTATTTCATCGGTCATGGTGAGGGTTAAATGGAATAGTCCATGAATGTATGGCTCTTTGCATGGTGCCTAGAGCATAGTAAGTGCTCAGTAAATGCGGTTGTATCCTGAGACCCCTGGGGAGAGCACCATCCTGGACACTCAGCATGCAGGGCTAAGAAGCAGACTCTTCCTGCAGGAGCCACATTAGTGAAATTAAGGTGCCACCCTTCTCCTGACCCCATGGGAAGCTGTGTGTGGTTGGGGGGAAAAGCCCTGATCTGAGTCAGCAGGTAATTTCCAAGCCTTGCCACTTCCTCGTTGTGTGACCTTTGGTATATAACTGTCCCTTTCTGAACCTTGGCACCCTTCCCTGCAAAATGTATATTAATAATCCCTGCCCCACCAGTCAGCATGACGATAACAAAAGCTAACCTGTGTTGAACTCTTACTGTATGCCAGGGGCTGTTCAAAGTACTTTAATCCTCACCCTAAATCTTGGAGGTGGGCCCTGTTATTATTTCCATACTACTGGTGGGAAAACTGAGACACAGAGAAGGAAACGAACTTGCCCTGGGTCACACAGCTGGGAAGTGGTAAGCTGGGATTCAGGCGCAGGTAGACCTGCTCCAAGGCCACACTATAAACTGCTCGGCTAGACCATAATTTCTGTATTAGCGTGGGAACTAAATTCATAATGTGGTGAGAAAGGTGCTTTATAAATAACCTAAGTGCTCTGCAATGCCAGGTACTGCTATAACGACAGTTTGTAGAGTGTGTGCTGTCTTTCACATCTGAATTGTCTGCCCTCTGAGGTAGATGATACCCTGCCAGTCTCAGAGGAGAGACGATGGAGTGAGGGAAGGGTCTTGCCCAGAGAGAGATGCAAACCCAGGTCTTTCCAAAGACCCTGAGGTCTCTCCCCTCCCTCCAACCCCTGCCCTGGGGGTCCCCGGCCTCACCTGGCCAACAGGGACACTCCACGGTGGTGGTTCTCCGCCTGCCCCATGAGCTCCCAGCCGCCCTGGTCCTCCAGAAAGGTAGCCTCGTATGAGCAGCCCATCTTCAGCAGAAGGATTTTCACCACTTTGACCACCCAGCTGCCAAGACAAGGGGGCTGAGACCTCATGTCACCCTGCCCCCAACAGGCCAGACCTCCCTCCACCCAAGTCTCTCCCACCATCAGTTCCATCTGGCCAGACAAATTTCTCTCCGCAGCCTCAGCACATGGTATCGTCCTGTGACGAGATCCTATCTTGTCCTTACAACACACCTGTCAGGGTAGGAACTGCTTACCCCATTTCATAGGCAAGGAACCAAGTTGCCAGGAGGTTAAATTGGTTTAACCCAAAGTGCAAAGCACTGTTATAGGCCAGGACTCAAACCCAAGGTGTCCTGACTTCAAGCCCAGCTACACAACTGCTTGCCCTCTATCCCTCAAAGTGCACTTTTCTGAGCATAACACGCAATAGAAACCAAAAAGGAAAAGACTGAGGAACTGGACTACATAAAAATTTTAAAGTTCTGAATAGCAAAAGACCATCAAATTGTTGCAGGTTAAGTGATAAACTGGAATACAAATGACAAAGAGTTAATGTCCTTAATATATAAAGAGCTCTTACAAACTAATAAGAAAAATTCCCAACAGTCCTATATAAAATTAGGCAAAGAACAAGAACAGGTTGCTGACAGAAAAGGAAACAGAAATGGCATTTAAACCTCAACCACATTCATAATAAGAGAAGTGCAAACTAAAATTACAGCAAAATACCATTTTTTTCAACTTTCAGATTGGCAAAGATGAGAATGTGCTGGCGAAGCTTTGGGGAAATAAATAGTGTCATATACTACTGGCGGCGGTGTCCTCTGTGGGAGGCAATTTGGCAAACTGGTTGCTTTAGGAGGTCCTTCATTTTCCCTTCACTCACTGGTCAAGAACTTTTTCCACCACATATTCCTATTCCACCATAATATTTAAATACAGAAACCTTTTGATGCACCCATTGTACTTTCAGGAATTCATCCTACATATACAATCACATGTAAGTATAAAGACATATAAACAGTCTCACTTACTGCAGCATTGTTTCTAATTGCAAAATGCTGTGAAGCACCTAAATCGAGAGGATCCTGGTTAAGTAAATGATGGTATATTGGAATCTACACAGAGGGATATTATGCGGCTGTTAAAAATAATGAGGCAGCTCTATATGTAATGATCTCAGAGATATGGTATACAATAAAAGCAAAAATATATAACTGTGTAAGGTCCACTACCATTGGTATAAAAGTAGAGAATGAAAACATGTGGGCTTAGTCCTACATCAACCCCCTCTGAAAGGCAAGAAAGAACCTGGTTCTTAGGGCAGATGACTGGGGTAAAGAGAGGAACAGAGACTCCCTTTTAATGCCTTTTGAGATTTTTACCCATGTGCCTATATTACCTGTTCCAATAAATAAATAAAAATCAAATGGTTCAGCCTTGGGTACAAATCTAATACAAATAATATCTCTAGGGAGGGAGGAGGAAAACCAAAATGGCGAGCTCCTCGGGGGAAGCTGATTCTTCCCTGCCGTCAAGCACTAAGCAGAGGACATACCCTGCAGGTGCTCACAAAGAGTTGTTGAACACATGATTGGCTCTCTCATAAAAGTATGCATCTGAGGACTTCCCTGGTGGCGTAGTGGTTAAGAATCCGCCTGCCAATGCAGGGGACACGGGATCGAGCCCTGGTCCGGGAAAATCCCCCATGCCGCGAAGCAACTAAGCCCGTGGGCCACAACTACTGAGCCTGCACTCTAGAGCCCGCAAGCCATGACTACTGAAGCCCATGCACCTACAGCCCATGCACCACAACAAGAGAAGCCACTGCAATGAGAAGCCCACGCACCACAACGAAGAGTAGCCCCCACTCACCACAACTAGAGAAAGCCCGCGCACAGCAACAAAGACCCAACACAGCCAAAAATAAATAATAAATTAAAAAAGAAAAAAAAGTGCACGTCTGTTTTCTCTTCTAGTCCCAAAGCTAATTTCTACTGATCAATTGCCCTAAAGACTTTCGGAAGGGCCCTTGCTGGTGGCCCTCCCCCTGCCAGGGACAGTAGGAACATACCGTACAGGCACGAAACCAGGGGGCTGTCCGTCTTTCTTGGCGTCCTTGTGGGAAACCACGCGGCCAGGCAGGTTGAGGCCGATGTGGTAATGGACCTGAATGAGCAGGGCCAGGAGCAGCTGGGGGTAGATGCGCCTCACGCGGCCCATGCAGCTGTTGACGGACAGGAGCTCACAGAGGCCGCTGGCTGCCTGGTGGGGTGGGGGGCGGGATCTGGTAGATGTCCCAGCACTCCTGGCAGGGCCTGGACTGCTTCTCTAGGAGGCTGGCCCTGGATCTTTGCTCTTCTCTGGCCCAACTTGGGCAAGCCCGGATTCCCCCCCAACTACCACACCCCAACTCCTGGCTCTCTGGGTGAGCCCTGCCCCAGAACAATCACAGCGACCCTTTGCCTTTGACACACCCCTGGAAGAATCATGGTGGAAGGATCTCTTCCCACATTTGTGAGGTAGAGTCTTCATCCCACTGTGCAGGGGAGGAGACAAGCTCAGAGGGGTGAAAAGACTTGCCCAAGGTCAACCAGCCTCTCGGGGGCAGAGCTGGGACTTGAAGCCAGGTTTCAGATTATGCGCTGTAGTGAGCCCTGCCTCTTCCTGGTTCATAACACAGGCACACAGACGGTGAGGGGGATACCAGTTGCCTCTTCGTTGAGGGCCGTTAAACTAGGCTGCCCTCACTGCCTCCTCTGAGTGACATGAGAATACGCCAACACAGTGATCAGAGGAGAAGTGCATGAATGCCCAAACCAGGGAAGGAATGGGTGCTGGTGCCCTAGTCATAGAACTCAGTGCTGGGGGAGAGAGGCAGAGAGATCCAGTGGTGAAGCACGGGATTCCGGGGCAGGAGATCTGAGTCCTGGCACCACCACTCACTAGCTGTGTGACCTTACATGAGACATGGAATGTCTCTGAGCATCAGTATCTTCCTCTGTAAAGGGATAATACCACTCGCTCCTCTTTATTTGCTTCCCTCCACCAGCTTGTCTTGCTCTCTCCTGAAACCCCAGAACTTATGAGTATGCCTGGCACATAGTAGGTGCTCAATATCTGTTGAATAAATTGATCAAAACAACAAAAAATTTTTGAGTCTACTGTGTGCCAGGTGTATGTTGGACTTTGGGGATATCAGGCTCAGGCACTGAATTCATGCATCTCACTGATTACTCAAATGACACCCCCCCACACACACACACACGCACACACTATTGTTAAATCACAGCTGGGGTAAACTCTCCCAAGATAAAGTATGTGAAGCAAAGTATAATATGCACCGATTTGATCTGGTCAGAGAAATCAGGGAGGGCTTCCCTGAGGAGGTGATAAGAGCTAAGGGTTGAGCAGAAGTTAACTTGATGGATAGCAGTCTAGGCAGAGGAAACAGTATGTGCAAAGGCCCTGTGACAGAAGATAGCAGTGTTTAAGAAGATCTGACAGGGAACTTCCCTGGTGGCACAGTGAATAAGACTCCATGCTCCCAATGCAAGGGGCCCAGCTTCCATCCCTGGTCAGGGAACTAGATCCCACATGTATGCCACAATAAGATGCCCGCCTGCTGCAACTAAGACTCGGCGCAACCAAATAAATAAATATTTAAAAAAAAAGAAGAAGAAGAAGATCTGACAAAGAACAACGAGGTTGGACCCATGCAAGCAAGAGGATCACGGTGAGGGGTGAGGGCAAGAGGCCGGTGAGGGGTGCAGGGCCTGTAGCACAGGTGGGAGCACTGTGTTACTCTCAAGGGCAATGGGAAGCCATTGAGAGGGTTGAGAAGAGCAGATGTGCATTTCTCAAAGATTTTTTTAGCTGTGGTACAGATTGGAGGGGCTGGAGTGGAAGCAAGGAGATGAGTGGGGGTATTATCCAGCTGGCTAAGACCAGGGGGTTGGTGACAGAGGCAGAGAGAAATCTGTCTCTCCACCCAGACCCCTTCCTGCAGTCAGAGCCCTTTCCCTCCGTGTTCCCAGGGCCGACCTCTGAGACTGGCAGCAGAAGCGCTTAAACATTTTATGTTGCTAAATGAGTGAACGGGTTACCTCGTTTAATTTTCCCAACTGCTATATGAGGTGGATATTATTATTTCCATTTACAGATGCAGAGAGTGAGCCTCAGGGAGGTGAAGTGACTTGCTCAGGTTACAAAACAGTAATGGAGCAAAGCCAGCCCTCAGACTAAGGTCTGCGAGTCCCAGGTCATTCTGTGTTCACTATTCCAGGCTGCTGCCGTCACTGTAAGTAACAGTACTATTGACGTCCAGTGGATCACAAACAAGAGCTCAGAGACAGACTTGCTCAAGCCCACACAGTTAGTTCCTGGAAGAGCAGGGAACTAGAAGATGGGTGTGCAGAACTCAGGGGGAGGGGAGGAGGGAGGAGGATGGGATGGGGCAGTGATGGAGTGGGGTGGGGTGTCCTCACCGCTAAGGGCACGATGGAGGCCCGGCCCTTCTTGGTGACAGGCTTTTCCTTCAGGCTGGTCAGGAGCAGATCCAGGAGATCTCGGACGTCACAGCTGGGCTTGCGCAGTATCAGCTGCCTCCACATCTCTGCTCCATTGCTGGGGGGTCAAGGGTGGGGATGGTTAGTGGGGACCAGGGCAGTGGGGCACACCCTGCCACCCAATTGTTTGGGGAGGGAGAAGGGAAGGTGCCTTTGAAATGGCATCCATGGATGTACCAGAAAATTTCTGGAATGGACGAGAAAACACTCCCTAAGAGGCGGGGGGCTAACAATTATCGAAAACCCTATGACTCAGGTACTTACTTTACCAGGTGCTTTGCATACAATTTATTACTTCAGCAAATATTGAGCATCTGCTGTCTGCCAGCAGACGTGAGCAAGATATTCAAGATACTCAAGGTCACTGAATTCTTACACTGACCCTCAAGGTGGGTTCTTATTCTAATTTTACAGATGTGGAGTTAAGGCTCAGAGAGGTGAAATCACCAGTCCAAGACTACACGGCTAATGAGCTACAGAGACCAGAAGTGACCAGGTCTGATGACTCCAAAGCCTGTGCCTGTTCTTCTATGCCAAGGAGCTCTTCGGGGCCTGGATCTTGCATTTGTCACATAATGTCAAGGAGGGCCCACTCCTGTCCCTTAGAAGGCAGTATACCAGGCAGGGGAAAGCATCTGGGCCAGCGGGCACCAGCCTGTAGGCACTCCTATCGTGGGGAGGTGAAAATGCTGACAGGGCCAGTGTACTAAAGGGTTAACAAAACCCTTTCCCTCTTCTGCTTAAGATTTGAACCTTCCATTAACTTTCCAGCTCCGTTCCCCTGGAAACCTGATAAAGATAGTATGTCAACTATGTTGCTAGGCAACATTGCTTATGGTAAAAATGACCCAATTGGTAAATTGCGTCTGGGCTGGAGGAACTATAAATTAACTAGAAGGACCATTGGGGACGCTGTGGCGTTGAGCTTCTCAGGGTGCAGTGACTCTTGTGACTGGGCTTGTCCCTGTGGGGATCCTGGAAGCAAAGTCTAGACAGTTATTGTAAGAGACACTAGTTCCTTTGAAGCCTGAGCCACTTAAGCCAGGGCAGCACCTACACCTTTCACCTGGGAGGACCAGGGCCAATACTAGGGTGAGGAAAGTGAGGCATCCAGGGCACAACATGTAAGGAGGTCCTCCAATCAGGCAAGCACAGGAGTGGCACTTGAGAGTGAGGCCTCCTTAAATTTTGTCCCAGCTCTGTCTGGCCTGCTACACAGGCTGCTGTAAGGACTCTGCCCTGTCCTATATCCTGAGTAACTGAGGTCAGGTATGGCCCTGGCAGTCTTGAGTCTGAATGTTTAGTGGCTCCAAGAAGAAAACTCCCTGGTTTCCAGTGAAGCCAGAAAGGGTTAAATTCTTCCAGGTGGGAGATGGGAGTGTGTCACCCCTGCACTGATCTTGGTTTCTACGAATGACACCAGCTCTCCTGGTTAGAAGCGCACCTCACTTGCCAGTTCTGCATAATTCTTTTCCATTCACTCTCAACCAACTACCTTAAGATGTGGATCACACGCTTCTGCCTTGTTTTCATTCAAAGGTGTGGGAGCGTTTCCTGAGCTGGGAGACTGGAGCAGCCAGATTTGTCTCCCCTGCCCGCAAGCTCATCACCATCTGGCCACAGTCCCCTCTGCCCATCAGACCAGAGGTCCCTGAAGGCTGACAGCATGGAGCACAGGGCAGGCACTCAGCACGACTGGCTGCATTACTTGTCATGACCACCCATTTGGGGTGAGAATGGGGGGATTATTTCTTCCTTTTGCATATGGGGGAAAACTCAAGCCCAGAGAGGGCAAGCAGGCTACCCAAGATCACAGAGCATCTGGAGGCGGAGTCAGGACCAACACTCAGTTCTACTTTTATGGCATCATTGAAGAGCTCTGGGCTTGGAGTTGGTCCGATACGAGTTTAGGTCCTCATTCTGTTGCTTGCTCAGTAGGTGCCTAGGGCTAGCAACTTCCCACGAGCCTCAGTTTCCTTATCTATAGAATGAGGTTGTTATACTTGTGAGAAAACATATAAATGTGCAGCACAGACACCTGGCAGTGCTCAGGAAGGACTTAACAGTTGTCATGAGCATCATAGATCATAGAAGAGGGACCACCTGGGAGGGCGAGGGGCTCCTCTGGTAGAAGAAGGGATTCCCAGCCCGGGAACAGGGCTATATCAACCCTCTGAAGTGTAGTGGCTGGAAGCCCCCCTCACTTGGTACCTGTCCAGTGGGAGGGGACACATGAGCAGGGCCATGACGACCTCGGTCATGAAGGAGCTGGCCAGGAGAGAGACGGGCAGCAGGGCCACCTCTCGGGCCCGTGGCTCCTGAATGTGGCTCAGGTGCACGTAGATGTCCTGCATGATTTCTGGGATCTGGGGTACAGCCAGGGTGGCCAGGAGCAGGCAGAGGGCCAAGTGGAGAAGCCAAGGGGGTGATGGGGGAGCAGGGAGACAGGAGGAGGAAGGAAGGGGGTGACAGGATTGGGGGAGAGAGAGGGGAGAGGAGGACGCAGAGGGGAGAAATGGGGAGACGGGCAGACAGAGCAGCCGCCCCTTCCCTGGGAGACAGCTTGTCTTTGCTGCCCTCCCCCACCCCACACTTGATAGTTGAGCTGTCTTGGGGGCCGATAAGCGAGTTCTTTCTCACCTGCAAGTTGGGAGCATCTAGAACTCAGCCACCAGCAGCCCTGCCCTGCCTGAGGGATGAGTGGGCCCTGTGGGGTTTCCCAGCCCGGCCCCTGCCCCCAGGGGGCCTTACCACCTCCAGTGCCCTGTGTCGGTACCGCTCCAGCACCGAGCTGAGTGTGACCTCCAGGGCCAGATGCATCATTTCCCCCGAGTCCTTGCCCCAAGCCTCTGAGCCACCTTTCAGCCCTTCCAGGGCTGCTAGCAGCAGGTCCTTTACCTGTTGGGGCCCCAGGAAGTCTCCAAATTCCTGAAACAAAGGCATAGAGATCTTGACACACATGGGCAGACCCAGAGCGAGCTGTACATGGACGCACTAACACCCCCAGACATATGCAGAGGTCAGCAGGGGGGCATATACTCAGTTAATCCATGAGTGTCAAACACTTTGAGGAGGAGCTACAAAAGAAGGGGTGACATGGCCCCTGCCCCCAGAGCTGGTGACATGGCCCACGCACTGTGGCACAGACCAGAGGGGTTGGGAGCCCACAGGATGGGCCTGTGTGGTCAAGGAAAGCATGCAAAGGAATGTAAAGGGGATTGAGCCTGGAAGGATGGAAGGGGAGGAGGAAGCACTGGGGCAGGCTGGTGCTGCCCCTCCTCCCTTGTCCCCATCGCCCCAGGAAGGCCCAGGGCTGATGGGGAGCAGGTGGTCACCGCGATAACACGCAGAATGTTCTGGCACGGGCTGACAGGGTTGTAGGGGCCCAGGAAACGCTTGTTGCTCTTGTACAGCTCCTTCTTATTGGTCTCTTCCTTATCTCTGGCTCCTGCAAGAAAAGAACCTTTTCAGTGAGGACTGACCGCCTATTTTGTTTTTTAACTTTTTGTTAAACGTAGATGTAGGATGTGCATAAATCATAGGTGACCAGCGGGATCAGTTTTCACGGTGAGCATATCCTTGTAGCGGGCACCCAGGTCAACAAACAGAACACGGTCAGCACCCCAGAAGACCCTCCTGTGCCCCCATTTCAGTCCACTATCTCCCTCCCCCACTCAGGGTAACCACAATTCTGACTTCTAAACCCGCAGATTCGATCTCCTTGCTGTTGGACTTTATATAAATGGACTCTTACTGTATGTTAACCTTTGTGTCTGGCTTTCACTCAACCTTATGTGGGTGAGATTCATCCACACTGTTGTAAGTTGCATAGGTTCACTCACTCCCAGTGCTGTATAATTTTCCATGGTATGAATATACTACAATTTATTGATCTGTTCTACTTCTGATGGACATTTGGGTTGTTTCCAGCTATTATGCATAGTGCTGATCTGAATGTTCTAATACGTCTAATCCATGCCTTTTGGTGACTATAGGTACACATTTGTAGGCACATAGCTAGGATTGGAATTGTGTCCTAAGATGGGTATGGGTTCAGCTTCAGGGGATATTGCCAAACAGTTTTCCACAGTGGGGACCAATTATGCTCCCACCAGCAGTGTGTGAGAGTTCCAGTGGCTTCACATCTCACCAGTGAATTGTCTGTTCCATTTTTGCCATTCTGGTGTGTGCGTGGCAACACCTCTATTAAATTGCAATTCCCTTACCCCTGGCGTTCCCAATCCCCCTTTTCTGTTTTCTTCTTTTTTCCTGTAATACTAATCATCATTTGACTTACTATAGGTGTTACTTGTTTTTTTGTTCATTGTCTCCTGACAACAAGAAGATAAGCTCAACAGGAGGATTATGGAATTAACCTTTTTTCTTCTGTGTCCCGAGTGCCTAGAATAGTACCTGCATGTGTGGGTTCCTTATTTCCTGCTGAAGGAAACACATTTCAGGAACATTTCCTGAGCCTAACTGTGGCCTGGAGTGGGTCCTACCTGGATCCCCCAGGATGTGCGAGACACAGGCATAAGAAAGAGCCATTGAGGCAGAATACCATATGGACTAAGCATGCAGGTTGTTTGTAAAGGGAAGGAGATTGAGACCTGGAATCAGGCAGACCCAGATTCAAATCCTAGCTTTGCTGCTTCCTACAGTCAGGGGGCCTGGATAAACCATTTCACTCCTTGAGAATCTAACAGGGTGGGTTTGTCTTAGGGTCACCAGATAAAATACAAGATACCCAGTAAATATGAATTTCAGATAAACAATTTTTAGTGAAAGTATGTCTCAAATATACCAAAAAGTATTTACCTTTTATCTGAAATTCAGATTTAACTGGGTGTCCTATATTTTTATTTGCTAAATCTGGCAATACTAATTTGGTGTATACTATTCCTGTCCCTAAGACTGATCATTAACATGGCTTATATCACATTCATCTATCACTCAGGAGGTCTGAGTGGTTCCTGGGCAGCAGGACAAATCTCCTAGGGGCTAAATCTTTGCCCCAAATGCTAAAGAACAAGAAGAGCAGGGACACCAGCCATATCCCAAAAGGCTGAAACTAATAAGATGATCCTTGTAGGGATGGGGAAAAAGGAAACTCTATTTGGCAAGTACCTATAATGTGTGGAATGAGCTGGTCTTTTTACATATATGATCTCATTTAATCTTCCAAAAAGCTTGTGAGTTATATCCTATTGTGTCCTTTTTTACAAATGAGGAAATCTAGGCCTTGACAAGAAAAATACTTGCCTAAGGTCACACAGCTAGGAAGGGCCAGAGCTAGGTCTTGTACCCAGGTCACTCTGCCTCCAGAGCCAGGGAAGTTTGAACAATGTGCCAAGGTTCCTTGGTTTGGAGCAGAGTTGGGACTCTGGAGGAAGGAAGGAGGCAAGTAACAGTTGATACTGCACACCTCTAGGTGCAGTGCCAGCTGGGTTTCTGTGGCAGCCCATACCATATCGCTAGCTCCCTGCAGCTGAATCCAGAGATGTACTCCCACCTACAGGTTTTAGCCACTCCAGATTCCAAGATAGGACCTGTTCTTTGTTCATTCATCCAATAAATATTCGCTGAGCGCACACCATGTGCCAGGCCCAGGGCTAGATCTTGGGAATACAGTGGTGAACAAGACACAGACTCAAATGAACTTATAGTCTAGTGGGGGAAGACAGACCAAAAACCAGGACATTGGGGCTATTATGCCTAGGTGTACATGGTGGCATGGGAATGTGAAAATGAGAGTCACAAATTAAACTTGGAAGAAGGAGGAGAAGCTTAAATAGAAGCATTGCTTAAGTCAAAACGGGTTTGTTTGTCACCTCTGTCTCCTAGTTCTGTGGGGACTAAGTCTTCATACTGATTTCCAGACCCCATTGGACTCTGTGTTGGTCTCTTCTATATCCCACCAGTGCCTTGTTGTCATGGCTCCATTCAATTCCTAGGCTGAGTACCTGCTCAAAAGCCTTGTTTTAGAGGCACTCCAAAGGGCTTACGTTTTTGAAGCTCCAAGATGGTGTAGAGGATGGTGATGCCGTCCAGAGCCTCCCGGCCAATCTCCTCATCAGGATCCCCGATGCGAATGATGAGCCTCCCCAGCAGAAGCCCCAGTGCCGGGAACCCCGAGGACATCTGTTTGTGTCATAATCTTAGGGATTGAGACTTATAGGTTTAATAAGGCTATACAGTAAATGGTGAACAGAGCTAGGTGGTCTGGCCCTGAGAGCTGAGCCCTCTGAGGATAGTGGGGACCACCTGGGAATCTCTGGATGGATGCACAGGCTCCCTCAGAGCTGGGAAGATTCTCCCTAGGAGTGTCCCCTCCCCCCTCCCAGGGCCACTCACAAAGAAAGGCAGGGTCAGAAGCATGTGGTTCAACACAGAGACATTGCTTTTCACAGCCCGTGCTCTCTCATGGGCCTTCCCAGAGTTCATCCAGGGCCCCAGAGGCTGTGGGGAAAAGGGCAAGACTCAGAGCTACAAGTTGGATGTCAGCATCTACTGCCCGGATGGGCAGGCCAGCCTTCACCAATCATCAGGAAGCTTCTAGGGAGAGCATAAAGACAACCCGCCATAGCCCTCCTCCTCTTCTTAGAGCATAGGGAGACATGGGGTCCAGAAGCTGAGGACAGGACAGAGGGAGGACAAAGGTCAGTGAGGAGAGAGATGAAAGGTGGAGAGTCTTGAGGATAGGAGAGAGAGACAGGAACAAGAATTTAGAAAGCAAGGATATGGGGACAGCTGTAGTAGGAGTATGGGGGATAGGGAGAGAGTGAAGGGGCAGGAGTTTGGGACATGGCCTGTGAGAGGGGCAGGGAAGCAGGAACCTGGCACAAGATGACATCCTGAAGGAAAATCACTCTTTCTGGGTCCAGCCCCACACCCCCAGATCTCCCGAGTCAATTCTCCATTCTCCTCCGCCCTTGCTCTCCTCCCTGCCTCCGTACCTCCAAGATGCTCCTCAGCCCAGCAGGAGTGGGGTCCTCAACAAAGAGGGCATTGAGAAGTGTCTGCAGGGCATCCAAGGTCTGACGGTAAAGTGTCTGTGGACAGGAGGAGGACCAGGCCACTAGGGAGCCTCTGGAGCAGACCCCAGCCCTAGGCAACCCCTGGTGTGGGTCAGGGGAAGAAGGGGGACTCGGACCCAGGAGAGCTGCTTTCTCATCCCACCTCTGAGACTAACCTTGGTGTGTGATATTGGACAAATTACTTTCCCTCCATGGGTTACAGTTTCCTTCTCGACAAATTGGTAATTGTTATCTCTGCCCTTCTTAGCTTACAAGGGGAGGAATCAGAGGCCGGGCATTTACTGAAAATCTACCACGGGCCAGGTGCGTGCCTCGTGATTTGCACAACCATATCATTTTGTCCTCAAAGTGTTTTTCTCATTCTACCAATAGGAGACACTTGTCCAAGGTCACAGAACAAGGAAGTTTCGGTTTGTGAGGAACATGAGAAGATGGGTGGGAAAAAGCTCTGGAACTGTGAGAGCTAGATCAACGGACGACCAGCGTGACTTATATTATTGTCTCTGGGGAAGTGTTCTGATTCTTTTTTAAATTACTACTCCTAGATCCAAATAGATTTTCTAAGTTGCCCCTTCCAGGAGCCATCTCTCTTCTGCCCGGTTGTCTCTTCCTTCCTCAGCCACACCACAGTCCTGAAATTACCTTAGGAGGGTGCAAGCATTACACACACACAAGGCCGAGCAGTGTTTTGAGACCCTCTCTCCCCTGCCTCCCCTCTTCCCACCGCTCTCCACATCTACCTTCCAGGTTGTCTTTGTCCAGGCTTCCTGAGTCTGTGCACACCAGGCTTACACCACCGCCACCAAGCAAGCCTCATTCACCGACTGCCTCCTCCTTCCCTCCCATCTGTGGCCCATCACTGTGCAGCACTGCTCTCTTCACACCCAGCAGGGGTTCCCCCCGTCTCCTTTGGGTCTTCTCTCAAGTGCACCACCTCCGGGACTCAGAACCTTCACGCTGGGGCTGGTCTGGCCCCCAGAGCTCTCTCACCTCACCCTCTGGACTCCAGCCACACTGCCTCCTTATCGCCCTTGCAGTCACCACGTTCTCTCTGTCCTCAGGCTGCCGCACAGGCTGCTCCCTCTGCCTGGCACACTCTTCCTTCTGCCATCCCCTTCAACTAGTTAGCTCTTCTGTAACCTCTCACCTCCAGCACCATGAGCCCTGACCCCCAACACACTCAGCCTCCCCCGATTCCAGGCTCTTCATAGTCTTCATAGCATCAAGTACTTCTTGCTTGCAACACGTACCACTGTTGTAATTTTGCATTTATTTGTACGATACTTTGATAATCTGCCTTCAGCCCTACTGTATCCTTCCCTTGTACTTCTGGATTAGGCATCAGTTAATATTTGCTGAATGAAAGGATGCATCCATGTGCCTCACCCAGAGCTGAAACCCCTCTCCCTAACCTCCCCCACTGACCCCTTCCTACAGGAAGGGTCACCTCTGATCACTCCTCCTGGGACTATCCTGCAGGGGTTTGAAGATGCTCATGGGAGCCCCCTGAGGTTCCACTTCCAGGCCTCAGCCCCAACTCGCCCAGTCCTCAGGCCTTTTCCTCCCACTCCTGGCCACCTCCTGAGGCCATGCCAACATTTGCCCACATCCTTTTCATGGGGCAGAGCCCAAAGTGGACGGTGCTTCAGATGAGGGATTCTTTATTCTGCAGATTGATACATTCACCAAATGTTTATCGAGTGCCTACTCAGGCCAGGAGAGGGGAGGTGAACTGCCCAAGCTACTTGAGTAGTAGTGTGAAGATCAAATCTACCTCCCAGGGGACTTCCCTGGTGGCGCAGTGGTTAAGAATCCGCCTGCCAATGCAGGGGACACGGGTTCGAGCCCTGGTCCGGGAACCACAACTACTGAGCCTGAGCTCTAGAGCCCGAGAGCCACAACTACTGCGCCCACGTGCCACAACTACTGAAGCCCGCGCGCCTAGAGCCCATGCTCCGCAACAAGAGAAGCCACCGCAATGAGAAGCCCGCGCACCACAACAAAGAGTAGCTCCCGCTCGCTGCCTCTAGAGAAAGCCCGCGCGCAGCAACGAAGACCCAGCGCAACCAAAAATAAATAAATAAAATAAATTAAAAAAAAAAAGCCAGCCAGAGGGCCCTGCCTCACCTGTATGTCCTCAGCCTTGTCCTCGTCTTTCTCCTGCATGGCCTGCACCGAGGGCAGGGAGAGCACACTCTTCACGCACGTGTTCACCAGCTCCGACCGTTCCCGCACGCCCAGGACGAGCTGGGAATGACTGAGGGAGAGACAGAAAGCAAGGGCATGGAGCGAGGGGGGGGCCCTGGGGCTGGAGGCAGGAAGCGAAGGATGCAGGGCTGGGATGAGGGCTGAGATTCAGGTCCACAAAAGCGCGAGATGAGGAGGGGAGGAGGAGGGAAGTGGGGTGCAGGGCAGACAGCCCCGGCAGGGGCTGGGCAAAGGGAAGGGAAAAGGCCTGGGACTGGGCTGGGGCCACGCACAGCAGAGTGGCCCCAGAAGATACAGGTGGAGCCCGTGGGTAGAGGGAATGGGGCAGGGGTTCGGGGAAGGGGCCGTGGTCACCTCAGCTGGGTCAGGGTCTCCATGACTTGCTGGTGGACAGAGCTCAAGAGAGAATCCAGCGGCTCCTCCTGGATCTGCTTCTGGACGGGGGACCATGGAGGTGTCGATGAGGGCACAGGCCACTGCAGACCACCAGGGCCGAGGCCACGCCTCCTCACAGGGAGCAGGCGGCGCAGCCCCTCGGCGTGGGCAGCCTCCACAGCCTGCCTGGCCTCCAGTGGGGGAGCCAGCTGACTGCTCAAGCCCTGTCCAGAGCCCTCAGTTCAAGGCCACCAAAAACATGACAAGCCCTAGCCTGCTGCACCACCCCCCATGAAGGGCTCTGGAAGAACTGTTTCAGCAGCGCCATGGTGGGGAAGTATACCTAAACCGTGGACCGGCCCAATGCAGAAAACACCACGCATGGCCCTCGAAAGTGGTCCGGTTGAATTCCTTTAAAATGTCCTTCTAATTCCTCACTTTTGATCTAGCACCAACGACCCATAGGTGCTCAATTAACATTAATTAAATGGAAGTATCAAAGGCAAGGATTTTTTCTCTCTTTATAGCTAAATATATTTCTGGAAACTTCAGTGGTTATCCCAGCCCAAACATTCTGGTGGTTAACTGAGAAGTGACTGTATTTAGCAAAGAAAAAAGGAAAGTTCCTTCAGAGGTTCCCCATCAGAAGGAATTTTGGGGGAAATAATGTATAAAATAATAATGACTGCTCCCAGGTGCCTAAGGCTTTACAATGAACTAACCTTTGGGTTCTGTCCTCCCAACAAGCCAAGGACACAGGTTTTATCACAGTCATTCGTGAGGTATTAAGAGTGAGGCTCAGAGAGGGGAAGTGACTTGGCTGAGCTCCCCCAGGGTAGGTGGGGGGCAATTAGAGGTGGAGCCGAGACTCAAGCCCAAGTGTCTGTGCCTCGACTGTCCTCTGCCCATCCCACCCCACTCCAGCCTCATCAGTGGGTGGACTCAGGACTTCCGCCCCCTCCCCACCCGGATGTCACAGACCGCAAGTTGCTCACGCACCGTCATCTTCTTCATCGTGGTCTTCTTCTCTTCTTCCACGTCCAACACATCCTGGGTCTTCTGGAGGCTGAGGGCATTCTCGACCTCGGGGGCAGCAGAGGGCAAAGCCGCAGGGTGAGAGCCACACTGAACCCAGCCCTCAGGGGCTGTCCCTACACCCCCCTTAGCCACCTGCCACCTGCAGGCAAGCCAGCCTGCTCCTCCCCAGCAGCCGGCCCCCAGCATCAGCTCAAGACAAGTAAGAAACCACAGGGGAACTTGAGGGGGGTGAAGACTTGAGAAGATCGTGGTGGCAGCAGGGAGGTTGGGGATAATCCCTGTAGGCCAGCATTTGGGGGAGGACCAGGTATCAGGGACTGCAAAGCATTCTCTCCTCTCCAAGCAAGGGAGAAGAGGCAGGAGCCAACGGGACAGAAAGGGTCCCAACACGTCAAGCTGAAATGCCATCATAAGTGATAAGAGCCTTCTAATATCTACCCTTCTTAAGGGCACACACCAGTCGGATTAAGGCATTCTGCAACCTGAGAGAGGGAAAACATTAACCAACGTCTATTTAATCTATTAGTTCTCATTATCGTAAGGCAGAAGAAGAAAGAAACATGAAACAGATAAAATATATAGTAAAGAAAGCAAAACAAGAAAATCTAATGGACAGTGTGGTGGGTCAAAGATGCCACAAGCTCTTTCCCACCCCTCCTGTCAAGAGAACAGGTTGCACGGCCTGGCCTGGGTGGACCCCCTGCCTCCAGACTCTGTCCGCCAACCAGGCTCACCCACACTCCGTGTGTCACACTCACATCCACCAGCCTGTCCAGTCTGCCCCCACTGGCCCTCACCAAGGCCTGTAGATGCTGGCTTTCTCTGGCCTCCCGAGGCCTGCGGCATGACCAAGACCTGGGTTGGGCTTGTGTCCTGAAAAAGGTCATTTCTAGCTTTTCTCCCCACCCCCGCTTTTTTTTAAATTTGGCCATGTCACGCAGCTGAAGGATCTTATTTCCCCAACCAGGGATCGAACCCAGGCCCTGCCAGTGAAAGTGCCTAGTCCTAACCACTGGACCGCCAGGGAATTCCCTTTTCTTCCACTTTTAGAAACCCTCTCACAATTCATTCCATGGCTTAAAAAACTGTTACCGAGCACCTAGGATATGCCAGGCACTGCTCTAGATGCTAGGAATACAGCTGGGAATAAGACAAACAAAAACCCCTGATTTATGGAGGATGCATCCCAGTGCGAGAGAATAACAAGAAACAAGATAAACTTATAAAGCCTATTGTACTTCAGATGATGATGAGTACCAAGGAGGAGAGAAGAGCCAGACAGAGAAACAAGGAATGCTGGAGTGGGGGGCGGGGGGGGAGGGGGCGCGGCACGGGGGAGAGGGCATCCCAGAAAAGTCAGGTAGGTTTTAGCAGGAAGCATACCAGAGTTATTTCGTTGCCATCCTCTCCCTGCCCTGGCACCTTCACCAGACGTGAGGCTACTTCATCGAAGGCTCCTGCAGGTCACAGTTTCATTGAGGAGAGAAGAGGGAGGGTAAAGATATGGTGTAGCAGAGTCCCTTCCCACCTCCCCCACTGGGCCCCTCCAACCCTTACTCCGCCAGCAGCCAGACTGAGCTCCCATCCCTAAAACCCTTTAGGGGCACCCCATTTCACCGAGCATAAAGCAAGCATCCTTGTTAGTGCCTTCAAGGCCCTGCCAGGTCAGTCTCCCCTGCCCACCTCCCCAGCCTCACCTCCCCCTGCTCTCCCCTCTCTCACCATGCACCCACCACACTGGCCTCCTTCCAGGCCCAGCAAGCTTCCCCCTCAGGGCCTTTGCACAGGCAGTTTCCTCTACCTGGGCCGCTCCACTGCCACACCCCCTTGCCCAGGTAGAGCCCCATCCTTCAGGTCTTTGCTTGCCTGCCACTCCTCAAAGAGGCCTCCCCTGACCTTCAGGCTAATGAAAGGCCCACTGTGATACTCTTGTGCATCATCCTATTCTCTTCTTTCAGTTGTTATCACGATTTATAGTTAAACTCTTATTTGTTATAGTAGATACAGGCTATTTTGTCAGCCCCAAAGTTCCTCATCTTTCTTCTGGTGAAAAAGCCTCTGTCTTCCATGTAAGCTACTCATTCCATATAGCTAGGTGAAGCTGCAAACCACACCCATCATCCCTCTTCAAATAAGGGTGGGCTTTACACCTGAAACTAATATAATAATGTCAATAAACAAACAAATGTATAAAGGTGGACCTGGAACCCACGCTTGGCCAGTAAGAGATTCCCGTGCCCCCAGACACAGTGATTGGTCCAGCTATGGGCACTTGGCTGAGCAGGGCCAGTAGAGCCCTTGACTTAAGGGGGCTGAGGGGAAGCCCAAGGAGAGAGACCCTGGAACTTCAGGGGCAACTTGGCCACCAGAGGCTACCAGAGGATGGAGTCAATAGTGAGAAGCAGAGACACCTCAATAGTAGTGAATACAGCTAGCACCAAATCTTGGCTCCTAAGTACCAAAGGAACAAGTCTCCTTGGAGAAATGGCTGATTCTAGGACTTGGGCAGAGAAAGTGCAGGATGAGCCTGAGACATCTTGTACCAGGAAACAAGGAAGAGAGCCCAAGGAATTATGGGAAGACGTCAAAGAGATACAAAGCTTGCTCAAAAGGGATTCCTTGGTTAAACTGGGGAAAGTTTGAGTATCACAATAAATGATGGTAGCAACAGATTATGGTCCATCGAGTAAACTAGGAAAACATAAGTCCATACTAATATAAATAAGTAAATAACTAAATTGAAAGTTTGATGAGGAATGGTATATTTACATAGTTTCAAAGTACCTCCTTAAATTTTTACATAATATTTAATACATAATATTTACTAAAAAGGGGTAAATAATGACTTTACAGTGGAAAACCTTGGCAGCAACCATTGTACTCAAGAGATCAAAGTGAACATCGCCAGTAATGGAACAAATAAAAATCTTACACCACCAGATAGGATGCAGTGAGGAAAACCAAGCATCACGTCTGTGCTATTCCTGCCAAAGATGTATGACATGAATCCGATCATGAGGAAACATCAGATAAACCCAAAATGAGGCACATCTTATAAAATAGCTGGCCTGTAATCTTCCAGTATATCAGGGATATGACAGTCAAGGAAAGTCTGAGGGCTGGGGGAAACAAAACAGATGAGACAAAAAAGAGCAATGAATGATTCTGACCTGGATCCTTTTTTAATAAAGAACATTACTGGGACAATTGGTGACATTTGAATGGGGCCTGATGATTAGATGGTAGCAGTGTATCAGTATTAATTTCCTGATTCTGATGGTTAACTTTTATCCTTTATTGTAAGAAACACATATTAAAATTCAAGATTGGTAGGATATCATTTGGCAACTTATTATCAAATTATTCAGAAAAAGTTTTTATACTGTACTTTCAACTTTTCTGCAAGTTTTTATTGTTTTAAATTTTTTAAAAGAATGAGGGATAAATAGAGGCATTTTCAGACAAAAATGGAAAGAGTCGGCCATCAGTAGAATTCACTAAAGCAAATTCTAAAGGATGCACTTTAGGCAAAAGGAAATTAATCCCAGATGGAAGGTCTGAGATGCAACAAGCAAAAAAGAAAAAGAGGTTAATACTTTGGCAAACGTAAGAACATTAACTACATAAAATAATAATAATGTTTACAGTTTTAAGAAAAAGACAGAATTAATATACATTACCAGGAGAGCATATAAATTGGTGGTGGGGGGGATTAAGTGGGGTTGACATGTTTCTAAGTCTTAAACTGTCTGGGAGGAAGATAAATGCATTGATTAGTTGGACTTTGTGACATATTAAATATGCACATTGTAACTTCTAGAGAATCACTAAAAAACTTAAAACAGTATGTAACTTCCACGCAAGTAACAGAGAAAAGAGGGTGGAAAAAACAACCCCAAAACCAAAAAAGGAGTAAAAAAGAAATATAGAGCAAGCAGAACAAAGAATACAAACATAAGATGATAGATATCAAGCTACCCATAATTGTAAATCAACTACACTTCAATTTAAAATTAAAAAAAAAATTTTAAACTATCCATAATTACATTAAATATAAATGAACTATGGGTTGGAAAACACAGTTTATAAAGAAGACAATGCTACATAAATTGATTTATAAATTCAATGAAATTCCAATGAAAATCTAACAGATTTTTATTATATTTTATGGAAATTGACAAGCTGTTTCTAGAATCTATATGGAAAAGTAAATCACCTAGAATAGACAATCTTGAGAAAGGACAAAGTTGGAGGACTTACAGTAATAAATATCAAGACTTACTCTAAAACACAGTAACTACGGCAATGGTTAAGGATAGACAAACAAAGGAACAGAAAGAGTCCAGAAATAAACCTACGCATATACAGTCACTTGACTTACCTCAAAGGTGACACTGCAATTCAGTGGAGAAAGTAGGTCTTTTCAATAAATGGTCTGGAGCAATTAGATATCCACATGGGGGGGAAATGAGCCTTAAGTCTCTCTCTCACACTGTTTTCCAAAATTAATACATGATGCATTGTAAATTTAATGTGAATGAAAAAACAATAAAACTTCTGGGGGAAACTATGAGACTATTTTCACAACCTTTGGGTACACATATCTGGATTATATCAATATAAAGAACTTCCACAAATCAATAAGAAAAAGACAACCCAAATTTTTTAAATGAGCAAAAGACTTGAACAGGCACTTCATAAAAAAGGATATACAGGGACTTCCCTGGTGGTCCAGTGGTTAAGAATCTGCCTTCCAATGCAGCAGACACAGGTTCGATCCCTGGTCAGGGAACAAAGATCCCACATGCTGCAAGGCAACTAAGCCTGCACACCATAACTACTGAGGCTGCACACCACAACTAGAGAGCCCGTACGCCACAACTAGAGAGCCTGTGCACTCAGGAGCCCACGTGCCACAGCTAGAGAGAAGCCCGCACGCTGCAACAAACAGCCTGTGTGCAGCAACTAAGACCCAACACAGCCAAAAATAAATAAATATATTTTAAAAAAGGATATACAAATTGACAATAATCATATTAAAAGATGCTTAACATCAGTAGTCATCAAAAAATGCAAATTGAAATCACACCGAAATATCATTAGACACCAAACAGAATGGCTAAAATTTTGAAAACTAACAATACCAAATGTTTGTGAGGATGTGAAGCAGTTGGAACTCTCACAGGTGAGATGGTAAATTAATTCAACCACTTTTGAAAAATTGGCAATATCTACTAAAGCTAAACATATGCTTATGCTATGACCCAGAAATTCCTCTTCTAGATAAATAAATGTATCTGTGTACCAAAAGACATGTACGAAAATGTTCAAAGTGACTTTATTCATAATATCCAAAAAGTAGAAAAAATCCTAATGTCCATCAGCAAAAAATGGATAAACAAATTGTGGTATGTTCATAAGATGGAATACTACAAAACAATAAAAAGAATCAACTATGATACATGCAACAATGTGGATGAATCTAAATGACATCATGTTGGCTAAAGAAGCCAGAGTCAAAACAGTATATACTGTAGTATCATATTGATAAGAAGTTCAAAAACAGGCAAAACTAGTCTATGGTGATACAAATCAGAATTGTTCCCTCTATGGCTGTTGATAACTGAGGGCAACTTGTGAGGGAGGATGTTACTACTAGCATCTACTGGGCAGAGTCCAGGGATGCATCTTACAATGCATAGAACAGCTCCCCACGCACCCACACTCACACAACAAAAATCTATCTAACACAAAATGTCAATAGTGCCAAGACTGAGAAACCCTGCCCCAGAAGAAGGGGTATTGATTGGAAAGGATCACAAGGGAAGGTTCTGGGATGCTGGAAAAGATCTGTGTCTTGATCTGGCTGGTAGTTACCAGTGTGTAGGTATGTAAATATTCATCAAGCTGTACACTTAAGGTTAGTAGTGCACTTTACATATTTTACTGATATATGTTATATACCTTGAAAAAAGTTTTTAAAAGACAAATACAGTTTGAAAACACATTGTTTTTAAAAATCCAAATGGACAAAATGCTCCTATTAAAAAATAAAAATTGACCCTAAATAGCCAAAACAATCTTGAAAAAGAACAAAGTTGGTAGACTCATATTTTCTGATTTCAAACTTACTACAAAGCTATAGAAATCAAAACAGTGTGGTACTGGCATAGGACAGACATAAAGACCAATGGAATAAAATAGACATAAACCTTCATATATATGGTCAATTGATTTTTGACAAAGGTCTCAAGACCATTCAGTGAAAAAAGGATGCTCTTTTCAACACATGATGCTAGAAAAACTGGATATCCACATGCAAAAGAATGAAGTTGGACCCCTACCTCATAGTACATACAAAAATTAACTTAAAGACTAAACTTAAAAGCTAAAACTATGAAATTCTTAGAAGAGAACATAGGGGGAAATCTATATGACATTGGATATGGCAACAATTTCTTGAACATAACACCAAAATAACACATAATAAACGAGTAGACAAATTGGTTCTCATCAAAATTAAGCACTTTTATGCATCAAAGGACAATGTCAAAAGAATGAAAAGACAACTCACAGAATGGGTGCCAATATTTACAAATTGTGTATCTGATAAGGAATTAATATCCAGAATGTGTAAAGAACTCCTAAAACTCAACAACAAAAACCAACCAAATTTGAAAATGGATAAAGGATTGAATAATTATTTCTCCATAAAAAGATATACAAATGGCAAATAAGCATGTGAAAATGCTCAACATCATTAGTCATTAGGGAAATGCAAATCAAAATCACAATAAAATACTACTTCACACTCTTTAGGATGGCTATTATAAAAATGTTTTCTAAAAAATGGAAAATAACAAGTGTTGGCAAGGAGAGATTAGTAGTGCAGAAATTGGAACCCTTGTACTTTAGAACCCTTGTACATTTCTGGAGGGAATGCAAAATTGTACAGCTGCTATGGGACATAATTTGGCTGTTCCTCAAAAAGCTAAACATAGAATTACCATATGATCCAGCAATTCCACTCCTAGGTATATATCTAAAGGAATTGAAAGCAACCATTCAAACAGATACTTGTGTGCTGATGTGTATAGCGGCATTATTCATAATAGCCAAAAAGTGGAAACAACCCAAATATTAGTCCATGGACAAATAAAATGTGGTACATACATTGGAATATTATCTAACCATAAAAAGGAATGACGTACTGATACATGTTACAACATGGATGAACATTATGCTAAGTGAAATAAACCAGGTACAAAAGGACAAATGTATGATTCCATTTCGTGAGTTACCTAGAGTAGGCAAATTCATAGAGACAGAAAGTAGATTAGAGCTTACGAGGGACTGGGGAGAGAGGAATGGGGAGTTATTGCCTATGGTGAGACCTTCTATTTGGGATGACGAAAAAGTTTTGGAAATAGATAGTGGTAATGGTTACACAATATTGTGAGTGTGACTAATGCCACTGAATGTTTAAGGGCTTCCCTGGTGGCACAGTGGTTAAGAATCCTCCTGCCAATGCAAGGGACACAGGTTCGAGCCCTGGTCCGGGAACATCCCACATGCTGCGGAGCAACTAAGCCCGTGCACCACAACTACTGAGCCTGCGCTCTAGAGCCCGCGAGCCACAACTACTGAGCCCGCATGCCACAACTACTGAAGCCCACGCACCTAGAGCCCATGCTCCACAACAAGAGAAGCCACCGCAATGAGAAGCCCACACACCGCAATGAAGAGTAGCCCCCGCTCACCGCAACTAGAGAAAAGCCCACGCACAGCAACAAAGACCCAGCACAGTCAAAAATTAAATAAATAAATTTACTTTTAAAAATGTTTAAAATGGCAAATGTATGTTATATATATTTTACTACAATTTTTAAAAGATTAATAATATACGAAAAGCCATTGAATTGTACACTTTAAATGGGTAAATTGTATAATATATGAATTATATCACAATAATAACTGGACTCCACATGCAAAGGAATGAAGTTGGACCCCAATTTCACACCATATACAAAAGTTAACTCAAAATGGATCAAAGACCTAAATTTCAGAACTAAAATTATAGAACTCTTAGAAGAAAACATAGGCATAAATCTTCATGACCTTGGATTAGGTAATAATTTCTTAAATATGACACCAAAAGCACAAACAATGAAAGAAAAAATAAACTGGACATCATTGAAATTTAAAACTTTTGTGTTTCAAAGGACACCATGAAAAAAGCAAAAAGACAACCCATAGGTTAAAAAATATTGGCAAATTATATATCTGATAAGGTATATATCTTATCTGGGGATAAGGGATATAACTTCTATCTAGAATATATAAAGATCACTTACAACTCAGTAATAAAAAGACATGCCCAATTTTTTAAGTGGGCAAAGGATTTGAATTGACATTTATCCAAATAAGATATAGATGTGGCTGATAGCATATGAAAAGTCGTTCAATATTACTACCCTTCAGGGAAATGCAAATCAAAACCACAATGAGATACTTCATACCCACTAAGATGGTTATAATCAAAAAGACAGACAATAAGTGGGAGGTACAAACTATTGGGTGTAAGATAGGCTACAAGGACGTATTGTGCAACATGGGGAATATAGCCAATAGTTTGTAATAACTGTAAATGGAGTGCAACATTTAAAATTGTATAAAAATAAAAGATAAAAATAATTTTTAAAAATTCAAAAGGATTCCTAGCTTTTTGTTAAAAAAAAAAAAAAGACAAACAATAACAAGCATCATATACTGCTGGTGGAAATGTAAAATAGTTCAGCCACTTTGGAAAATGTTCTAAAATTGATTGTGGTGGTGATGGTTGCATAATTCTATGTATATTTTAAAACCATTAAATTGTACACTTCGAGTGACTTTTATGATATATAAGTTTTATCTCAATAAAGCTGTTTAAACAAAAAGACCCACTTGTGTAAACAAAGTTCCTCTACATCATCAGCATCATCAGTACAAAATAAGAATTGTATTAGAAAATAAGGTATGATTCATGGTAGCAATAAGAACGGTAAAGTACCTAAGAATTAACCTATCCAAAAATGCACTAGTCTTTTATGGAGAATTTTTAAAATTCTAGTAAAGGATATATCCTATGTAAAGTAAAACTCGGGACTTTCCTGGTGGCGCAGTGGTTAAGAGTCCACCTGCCAATGCAAGGGACACGGGTTCGAGCCCTGGTCTGGGAAGATCCCACATGCCGCGGAGCAACTAAGCCCGTGCGCCACAACTATCGAGCCTGTGCTCTAGAGAGCCCGTGCTCCACAACAAGAGAAGCCACCGCAATGAGAAGCCCGCGCACTGAAACGAAGAGTAGCCCCCACTCGCCACAACTAGAGAAAGCCCACGTGCAGCAACGAAGACCCAGCACAGTCAAAAATAAATAAATTAATTAATTAATTTTAAAAAATTTTGTTTAAAAAATAAAAAAATAGGCCTTCCCTGGTGGCGCAGTCGTTGAGAATCTGCCTGCCAATGCAGGGGACACGGGTTCGAGCCCTGGTCTGGGAAGATCCCACATGCCGCGGAGCAACTAGGCCCGTGGGCCACAATTATTGAGCCTGCGCGTCTGGAGCCTGTGCTCCGCAACAAGAGAGGCCGCGATAGTGAGAGGCCCGCGCACCGCGATAAAGAGTGGCCCCCGCTTGCCGCAACTAGAGAAAGTCTTCGCACAGAAACGAAGACCCAACACAGCCATAAATAAATTAACTAATTAATTAATTAAAATAGCTTTACAAAAAAGTAAAAAATTAAAAAAAATTAAAAAATAAAGTAAAACTCCAATAGATGGATAGATTAATAACATTCCAATAAAAATGCCAGAAAGAATTTTTGAGGACCTAGACAAATGCATTTTAAAATGTATATGGAAGAATGAGGGTGTTCAAATAGCCTCCAGGGCATGGTGTGGATGCTGTTGTCCTCAGAATAGTTTTGAGAACTTTAAAGAGGGATTTTCACCCTATCGGATATGAATACATACTTGCAAAGCCATGGTAAATTTTTTTAATTGCAATATGGTATTGGTGCATGAACAAACAAAAATATTTGGAGATATAAATAATTGGGAGAAGATCTTCACAACATCAAAAACTGGTGGGGGATTCATTTACAGAACTCTTGCACATCAGAAGTGAGCCACAGGTTCCAGATAGGACCCCAAGGCTTCACTTAGGTGGGGACCTCAAAAACTCAAGCCCGCCTGCTCCACTGTTCAAACTTTGACTTGATAAGACAGACCTGAAATTTATCAATAAAGAAAGGACGGTATAGTTAGTTAGTTGACTTGTAATTTGAACAGAATGAAAGTATTATTATATGGAGATATTATATTACAGTTAAGAAAATTGAAACTCAGAGAGATTAAGTAACTTGTCCCAAGTCACACAGCAAGCACTAGATCTCTCATGTATAATTAATATATTGCATGTTGTTCATTGCATGCTGTTCCCTTCTCACGTATAGTTAATATATTGCATGTTATCCATTGCATGCTCTTCCCTTCCTTTCCCCTCTCCTCTCCCCTCCCTGCCCTACAAGTCTGAATAGAGTTCTTCCAGGTCAGTGTCCTCTCTGGGGCTGGTGCTCTGGCCTTACTCACCCTGAGGGATGCTCTGGAAGGCCGTGGAGTTCTTGTTCATGGTGTCACTGGTGGGGAACCCCAGTGGGAACTGGCCCACCTCGACACTAGTCATCTTGCTCCAGCTCCCCAGACTCCCCTCCAGGGGCACCGTGTGGATGCTGTTGTCCTCAGAACAGTCCTGCTGGCTGCTCAGTGTCAGGGTGGAGGTGTCACTGAAGATGAGGCTGGAGACCAGGCTCAGAGTCTCATTGGAGCCCAGGATCGGGGTCATGCACGAGGGTGGAGAAAGGGTGGAGTTGGGTCCCTGGGTGCTGGAGTGCAGGCTGATAGCCTCGCTGGAACCAGGAACCAGGGTCAAGCATGAGGCCTGAGTGACAGTCATGTCCAAATCAGACTTGGGATTGTCATTTGAAGCCATATTGATGGTTCCCTTGGAACTCGTGTTCCAGGCTGCACCAAAGGTTCTTTTTGAAACAGATCCAGAGATGTTATGTGAAACCAAAGTGATGGTCTCGTTCATGTCTGGCATTAGGGACCCAGGAGAACTTGGAGCTGCATTCAGGTCCAGCTTGGAGATGTTTCCTGAGCCCACACTGAGCAGCTGATTGGAATCAGGATCCAGAGAAGAGTTTGGGGCTGGAATAAGGAGAGCTTTTGAGCCTGGCCTGGAGATGCTTTGGCCCAGAACAAGGGTTTCTTTTGAATAAGGCCTTTTAAACGGGTTTGATTCAGGCCTGGAAGGATTGGAGTTACTCTGACCCAAATCAAAAATCTTGCTTGGGAGGGAGCTGAAGGCCTCCTCAGAATTTGGCCCAGAGTGGTTCCCCAAACTCAGACCCTGGGCTTCCGTAGAGCCAGGGCTCAGAACAAGGTTTGAGGCTGGACTTAGGGCCCCCTGTGAGTCAGCTGTCGAGATGTGATTGGAATCCAAACCCAGGGCTTCACCAGAGTGGGCAGTGGTGATCTGGAGGGAGGCTGGAGCCGCGGCCCTGCTGTCATCAGGTCTGGGGGTGTTATCAGATGCCAGGCCAGGGGTCTCCTCTGAGACAGGACTCAGAGTTGGATTAAGGTCTGGAACAAGAACCAAGCCAGGACTCAGGGGTGGGTTCAAGATAGGAACAAGGTCCGTGTCTGGGTTGGGCCCAGAGATGATGCCAGAGCCTAAACCAGGTGCCTCAGTGGAGTTGAGAGTGGGTATCATCTTTGTGTCTTCACGGAGGACCAGACTAGCCCCTGGATTCATGGCCGTGCCTGGTCTGGAGGTCTCTCAATGCCACTGCCCCCTTCTGTCCAATAGCCTACTGTTGAGCTCCCTGCAGTGCTCCTGAGAGGGAGAAAGGCAAATTGAGCCTCACCTGTTGAAACCCTTCCATGGCTCCCCACCATCCTTAGCATGAAATCCCTGGGGCGACTTACGAGGTCCTTCATGACCACGTCCAGCCCACCTGTCCAGTCCCGTCCTGCACGGCTCTCCCCTGGCTCTCTCAGTTCCAGCCCCATCCCCTGTGTTCCCTTCTTTGACCACACACTGCTCCCTTTCAGCTCACGGCCCTTAAATGCAATTGCCTTGTCCTGGAACCTCCTCCTACTATCCTTGCCAATCCCACCCTTCTGAGCAAATGATTCATGGCACTTTATTCCAATGACTTGTTTAGTGGTCCAGCCCCTGCTAGAGATGAGCTCCCCACTGGAGAGAACTATGCACATCTTAGTGCCAGGGGCATCCCCAGCACCTAACACAATGCCAGGTCCACAGTAAGAAGTCCACAAATACTAGACAAATGAGGATCCCCCTTAAGGCAGAAAAAGGGAAGGGGGAGCCTCCTTACTTACCCTACTTCCAGCCAACCCCTAAGTTTCTAGAACTGTTCTGTGAATGACTGTGGCTCTAGATTCCCAAAGCAGCCTTGACAGAGCTGCCCACTGCCCTTAGCAGTTTGCTCTGGGTGAGGCAGACTACATGGAGGAGAACCTGGGGCAATCATCCAGAACAGAGCCTGTCTCAGCCCAGCAATCTGACTGCTGGGTGAACTCCCCAATCCTCCCACTCTATCCCACCCCCATACCTGGGCCACCCTTCCTACGGGAATTGTAGGGACAGCTCACCTGCGTGCATGGTGTTCTTAAGCAGGAGTTGGTCCCTGGGAGGAGATGCAAAAGGAGACCAAGTCAGGCAAGAGTGGCTTTTTCAACACTTACTGAGCAAAGTCTAAAGACCAGGCATGCACATCTGCTAACAAAATCTCCCTGCACACACACACAGAGTCCCAGAAGTTAGATATGATTACTGCATTATATACTTAAGGAAGTGGAGGTCAAGGGGAGGAAGATGACCCACCCCACTGGCCCTCAGGGCAGCCGAGACCACCTCTTTATGCCACCTGACTTCTTACCCTCAATGGCTTCCCCTTGTCTTCAGGACAGCGTCCCCAATCCTTAGCAGGACCTAAAAGGCCCTTCTGTGTCTGACCCCAACTCCCTTTTCTCCCTTCTTGCCCCTCCATACTCCCTCTATACCCCACCTCTTCATTCCAACTTCCCTCAACTCCTTTGAGTTTCTCCAAAGAGCCAAGCTCCCAGGTTAATTCTGGCCCTCCACAGGTAGGGCACCCCCTTCTCCAGCCGCATTCCCTAACACCCACAGCTTCACCCCTTCAGATTTCAGCTTATATGTTATGAGCCTTCCAGGTCCCCCAGACAGGTGAGGTCCACTTATAAGTTCCCAGGGCATCTTGTCCACTTCCCCTTTCTTGGCACACAATATCTGGTTTCCCCACTAGACAAGAAAATCCATAAGAATCTAGCACAGCACCTGGCACACAGTAAATTTTCAATAAATTAACTTGTTATTTCATCTTTTTATCTCTTCTTCATTCATTCATCCATTCTGTCACTAGTTCATTTCAACACGTGTTCATTTATTATTCATTTATGCACTAACTCTTTCACTAAGTCATTTACTCATCCCGTAAATTTTGCTGTGCATGTTTATGGCTTGGCTTTGGAACAACATAGATTTGTCCTGGGTTCAAATCTCAGCTCATCCTCTTAGTAGTGTTAGTAAATCTGAGGAAGAGACACTCCCGCTCTGGCTCTCATTCTCCTCATCTCTAATATGGGGAGCATAAAGCCTGCCACCCAAGAGTAGTTGAAGTCTCAGTGTCTGGCATGCAGCCCACGTGGCCCACTGAAGGTCTTCTCTAAATGTTAGTACTTGTTCTGTTACTCTCTGCGAGGCACTGTGGGCAGAGAGCAGTAAAGTGCTCAGAGCCCAGCGGGACCTGCCTTCACCCCCAAGCAAGCAGTTCATGCAGAGCTTTGCAATCTCCCTCAGAGGAAGGAAGCGTTCACCTACCATCAGCACCAGAGGTGATTTTAACCTGAAGCTAATGAAATTTAAAATATCAAGGCTCCTTGCTCATATGGTTCTTTTCCAAAGGGACTGTCCTTAATTTTGTGTTCACATTTTGTCTTCTTCTACTTAAAGAGGAGCCTCAAAATTATAAAAAGCCTCAGGTTCCAAAAAACCCTGGATCACCCCACCCGAATTCTCCTCTCGTGAAACACACACACACACACACACACACACACACACACACAGGCCATAGTTAACAAAGGGAGGCATTTTCAACCTGGAAAAAAATATGAGTCAGGTACAGCCTATGATGCAGTCAGCAGGATTTTGTAAGGCCTCACTGGTTTAGCCTGTGAAAGAGAATAATTTCTACCCCTCTGATACAGCAGATGCACAATACTGGTCACTGGGCAGGAAGGCACATGTCCCAGCTCTGGCTGACCCTCCTTCATCCATGAGAAAAGAGCGATTTCCCCCACTTTCTCCTGTTCCCTCAGTCCTCCTCCTCCACCCTGCAACAGACAGGCAAGGCTTCAGAGCTGCCTGACAGTGGGGGGGCAGCCCACATCTTACCCTCCACCAAAGGGAAGTTGTGCACGGGAAGAGTGATGGTTGTTGAGGGGCTTGGGTGGGACCCAAGAGAGCTAAGGGAGGTCACTGCACAGCTGCCTATTGGCCTTTGCCCCCAAGCTCTGGGGCCCCAAATAAGGAGAGTAGAGGGAGGCCATAAAACACCTAGTCCAGTCAGAGACCGAGAGAACCATGGACCGATTCCCATTCTCTCTCCTCCACTTCTGTGAACCCTTCCAGGCCCTTAACAGAGGTTTCTGGAGCTCTCAGGAGGAGGAACTATCAGTGGGTCTTCCAGTTCCTCTTTGAGAACATGTTTATCAGTCGTATAGGCCTGGAATGTGTTAGGCACTCATGTGAGTATGCGTGCACACACACACCTGACACTGAGGTACCTCATACCTAGAGAATCTGAAACAGAACATGCCAGCTTTCCTCCAAATCAGACCCTCTATTGTCCAGTTGCAAGAAACTGGCACCATTACCCAAGCCAGAAAAAATATTATCCTTGACTACTCTCTTCTTCACTTGCTGAATCCAAAGTTGGCCAAGTTCTGCTAATTCTGGCTCCAGAAAGGCTCCCAAATATCTTCCCATATCTCCATCACCACTGCTAAACCCAAGTACAGCTCCCATTGCTTTGGGGCTCTGTCTTTGAATTGCCCTCTCAACAAGGATCTCTGTGTGTAAGGACAGCTCCCAACAAACCATTTTCCAAATTAAGCCACAAAGATCTTCCTTTAAAATTGCATTCAATAGTGTGGTACTGGCAAAAGGATAGACATACAGGCCAATGGAATAGAACTGAGAGTCCAGAAGTAAATCCATGCATCTATGGTCAATTGATTTTTGACAAGGATGCCAACTCCTTTCAGTGGGGAAAGAATAGTCTCTTCAACAAATGGAGGTGGGACAACTGGAAATCAATATCTAAAAGAATAAATTGGACCCTTTTCACACTAGATACAAAAGTTAACTCAAAATGGATTAAAGACCTAAATATAAGAGGCATAAATACATAGGCAAAAACATAGGCATAAATCTTCATGACCTTGAATTTGGTAATGATTTCTTAGATATGACACCAATAGCATAAGCAACAGAAGAAAAAATAGGTAAACTGAACATCAGCAAAATTAAAAACTTGTGCATCAAAAGATACTATTAGGAAGTGAAAACACAACCTACAGAATGTGAGAAAATATTTGTAAATCATGTATCTGATAAGAGTCTAATATCTAGAATATATAAAGAACTCTTACAACTTAACAACAAAAAGACAAACAACCCAATTTAAAAATGGGCAAACAGGCCTCCCCTGGTGGCGCAGTGGTTAAGAATCCGCCTGCCAATGCAGGGGACATGGGTTCGAGCCCTGGTCCAGGAAGATCCCACATGCCACAGAGCAACTAAGCCCGTGTGCCACAACTACTGAGCCCGCACACCTAGAGCCCGTGCTCCACAACAAAAGAAGCCACTGCAATGAGAAGCCCACGCACTGCAACGAAGTGTAGCCCCCACTCACCGCAACTAAAGAAAGCCCACGTGCAGCAACGAAGACCTAACGCAGCTATAAATTAAATAAATAATTGATTAATTTTTTTTTAAATGGGCAACTTGAATAGAACACTTCTCCAAAGAAGATACACAAATAGCCAATAAGCACACAAAAATATGCTCAACGTCATTAGTCATTAGGGAAATGTAAATCAAAACCACAGTAAGATACCACTTCACAACCACTAAGACAGTTATAATTTTAAGAAATGGAAAATAGCAAGTGTTGAAAAGGATGTAGAGAAATTGGAACCCTCAAACACTGCTGGTGGGAATGTAAAATGGTGTGGCCTCTGTAAAAACCAACTTGGTTGTTCCTCAAGAAGTTAAACATAGAATGACCATATAATGCAGCAATTCCAGTCCTATGTAATACCCGAAAGAACTGAAAATTGATGTTCCAACCAAAACTTGTACACAAATGTTCACAGCTGCAGTATTCACAAGGGTCCCAGGAGGGTCCCTTCCTGGGACCCTCAAATGTGGGTAAGGTGCCCGCCTCATGTGATCACCCTATATCAGAGGATTGCTCTGTTTACTTGTATGTCTCCACTTTAGAAAATGAGCTTGGTGAGTGTCTATTACCCCTGTTTTCCCGGCACATGGCATAGTGCCTAGCACACAGAGAAGGTTCAGAACACATTAACGGAATAAGGGGATGAATGGATGAATGACAACTCTTCAAGACAGGTATCATTATCCTCATTTACTGGCATGTTAATTCAGACTGCTCAGGGACATAAATAGATTTTTGCAAAGTCCCAGAAAGTGGCAGAGGAAGGATTCAAACCCAGGTATTCTTAGCTCACAGTTTTCCTTACAAGATCCCAGAGATTCCCAAGGTACGAATCACTCAGTGAAGCCGCGTCTTCCCATTTCCCCCATTCCCTCTGCCACTCTTAGGCCTCTACCCTAGAGGAAAAGTCCAGTGAAAGCAACGCACCTCTCCTGATGCCCAGTTACAATGCACAAATCCAGGGCTTTGGAGTCAGCTGGACTTGAATTTGAAACCTGCTCTATCTCTCACCAATGGTGTGAGCCTGGGAAGGTAGCCTCACCACACTGCATGTCTATATTAATACTCAATCCACAAGGTAAGGTAGGGAATAAAATGTGATGATCGTAGCGTCTGGCCCCCAGCAATTCCCCACGTAAACGTTCATCCTCACCGTCCCTTCCTCCCCCTGGGTGATGGCTGGGTGGGGGCCGTGAGAAAAGGATCAAGTCTGGCTTTTAGCTTCTCAGCCTCCTCTTCCCCCCAGGCTGTGGTAGTCCCTCCCTGAGTCTTCTCACTCTCCCTCTCCTCCCATCCACCACATTCTCAGCACTTGATAGCCTAAACTCTTTGTCCATGAGCCTTAAGTGCTGATGTAAAAGTTCAATGTGTTACCTCCACCTGGGGCATCCACATGGTAACAGAAAATTCAGCCGTAAGTCAAAGATATGAAGTTCTAACTGTGGAATTACAGCCAGAGAAGGAAGACTTTTACCCAGGGAGGGGGAGGTCAAGGTGGTAACTGACTTGTGGAGGCTGCCCCCACCCCTGGGACTTTCCCAGAGCCACACCGAAGCTTACCTAGGCTCCCCCCAACTCCAGGCAGTGTCATGGTCTTTGTGAGGTCACCATGACTCAGAGTTCCCAGCCAATGAGGCCCCTTCTCATACCTACACAGTGGGAAGAAGCAGGAAGATGTCCTTTCAAAGAAGGAGCTATCTTCTGACCCTCTACCACTGCCTGGAAATGACCTAGCTCAGGGACTTCCCTGGTGGCACAGTGGTTAAGAATCCGCCTGCCAATGCAGGGAGCACGGGTTCGAGCCCTGGTCCGGGAAGATCTCACATGCTGTGGAGCAACTAAAGCCCATGCACCACAACTACTGAGCCTGCGCTCTAGAGCCCGTGAGCCACAACTACTGAAGCCCACATGCCTAGAGCCCATGCTCCGCAACAAGAGAAGCCACTGCAATGAGAAGCCCGTGCACCGCAACGAAGAGTAGCCCCCACTCGCTGCAACTAGAGAAAGCCCGCGCGCAGCAACGAAGACCCAACACAGCCAAAAATAAATAAAATAAAATAAATTAATTAAAAAAAAAAATGAAATGACCTAGGTCAAACGAAGACTGACTTCCTTGCCTGGCATTCAAGCCTCCCCATAAAAACCCCTCACCCTGCCGACCTTATGCCTCCATTTATTTTCGGTAACAGACTGGTTCCAAGGAACAGGGCAGGTTTGGGGCACAACAGACCTGAGATGGAATCTCATGGGTAGTGCTGTGTGTGCAAAGCGTTTGTAATCAGACAACCTGTAACGAGGAAACCGAGACCCACAGAGGGAAAAGATTAGCCCAAGGTCATGAGCTAGGACACTGTGTGTGTCCTTTGTCTCTTCCCGGCTCCACCCTGCTTCCACAGGCACAGATAACAGTGTAGAGGTGGAGTAGGCCAGGAGACCTAGAATGTGAAACCTGGATTCTGTGATAAGGAAATGAAGGCAATGCTATTATCTTCCTAAAGACAAGCTGCTTAATGATGAGCAATAACTAAGCTAATTAAGACAACCAGTGACTTCAAACTTCAAAACAGTAGTGGAACTGTCCACTAAGCTGTATTCCCACTTACCCAGATCATTAGACCCTAGGAGAGTCTGTGTACGTCATGTGATGTTCTGAGTTCTACGGCCCGGAAACCTGCCTCCTCACAGGTAGTCCCCACCCCCAGGTGTGTCAGCTCTGGAGAGGGGATTCCCTTCTGTCTACCTGGGATCTCGCCTTTTCTGCCCCCTCCCCCACCCCTGGCCTTCCCCCCTGCTGGCCCTGCACCTCCCACTCCCCCTGCTGCTTAGCTACTCCTCCACCTGGTTGTTTCCGTGGCCTCCCAACTTGGCCTCTCAGAAAATACCCTCCAGCAAACTTGCTTCTTTCCCCGCAGCCCCTCACTCGCTCTTTACCTGCAGTGACAAGAACCCTTTTTGACTCCTCCCTCTCCTCCCCTGGCCTCAAGCACCCAATTAATCACCAAGTCCTTCTGCTTCCAAATCTGTCCTGTCCCTCCAACTCCATACCCTCCGTCCTGGCTGAGGTCCTCCTCATCATCGGAAACCCAGATTCTGGCCAGTCTTCTCAATAAAATCCAGCTCCATCCTGCAGCTAGGGAGCATCCCTGACAACTCATTTCCCCTTAAGCCCTCCACTTCCCACAAGGTCACATCCACACTCCTTGGTCTTGAATTGAGGCCCCTTCACAGTCTGCCTTTGCCTACCTACCTGCCTTATTTCTGCTCCCTTTTCAATTTTTTAAGTGTGTACTGAAGCACCATATACATGTAGAAAATTGCACATACCATGTCAATTTTGATGAATCTTCACCGAGTGGGTGCACCCATGTAACCGGCACCCAGATCTAGAAATGGAACCCACCAGGACCCCAGAAACCCTCCAGTCACTATCCCCCCCCACGGAGGGTAAGTGCTATCCTGACTTCTAACAGTACTATTTAGATTTGCCTGTTTCTGTACTTTATACAAATGGAATTCTACAGCACAGACTCTTTTGCTTCCGGCTTCTTTGGTTCAATATTAAATTTGTGAGATTTTACATATTTTTGCATGTGTTGGCTGTTCCTTCTTCTAAATGTTGGCTCCCCTCTAGTCTCTTCCTGCTTTTGATCTCTTTCCAGAGCCTTCAGGAAGTTAGTTGTTCTTCATATTTTGTCCAGAGCTCATAATTGCTATCTCTAGGAAGGTTGGTCTGATAGCAGCTACCTTGCCATCACCAGAAGTCGAATCTCTCCTTTTTAATTTTTATCTTATTTTTCTTCCTTTTTCCTTTCTTTAGGATTACTGAATTTACCTTTCTTCTCTCACTCCTTTTTTCCCCTTTTCTATCCATATGGAATTTACATATTCTGTATCTCTTCCTTAGGGTTACTCTAGCCATTTTAACGTGCATGCTTTACATAGAAAAATCTAAAATTAAGTAACACTGTTATCCTCCTCCAGAAAAATCAAAAAACAAAAGACATAAGGACCCGAGAAGAGTTTAACATTAATCAGCCAACTTATATACCATTGTTATCCTTTATTTTAGTCCTGTTCTGATTTTTAAATCTTACCAATTAGACATCATTGTTTTATGCAATCAGTGTTTGTTTAGATCTAACCAATATCTCACCAATATTTTGTCTGATGTTGTAACCAAGCAGGACTCTATGGGGCCTTCCTGGACAGAACTCCCCTCCTTTTCCTCCACCTGTCTCTTGTTTGTAGAAGAACTTTAGCCTCCTAGGCCTTCCCCAAGTTCTAAAGAATAAATTTAATCAGAGAAGTGAGAAAATGCAGAAACAAAGGAAACGAGTCAGAGTTAAGCAAGACAAAATAATAAGTGTAACCATTAAACAAAGTCAAGAACCTTTAGTTCCTCCTCAAGGGCTATAGATAATATCCTGAGTCATGTCCTTTGAGCTATTTTTCAGATACGGAAAGCCCCACCAGGTGGAAGATGTTAACTGTATGCTACCCACAGCACGTAGACCCCAGACCTCTTGGAACCAGAAGGTTGATGATGTTGACTCCCTATTACCTCACCACCAACCAATCAGAAGAATGTCCACCAGCTGATCACACACCCCACAACCTCCCTCCCTCACGCTGTCCTTAAAAAACTTTCCCTAAAGCCATCAGGGAGTTCGGGTCTTTTAAGCACTAGCTGCCTAAACTCCTTGCTTGGCGCCCGGCAATAAACGCTGCACTTTCCTTTATCACAACCTGGTGTCGGTAGATTGGCTTTACTTCACACGGGCGAGCAAGTGGACCCACGTTTGGTTCGGTAGCAATCATTCTTTTAATTCAATCTCAGACCTTCCATCTGGGATCCATTTCCTTCTGCCTAAAGAATAGCCTTAAAAAAAAAAAAAAGAATAGCCTTGATAAATTCCTTAATAAGAGTTTACTAGTGATAAGCTCTTTTAGTTTTTGTTTACAAAAAAATATTTTATCCTCATTCTTGAAAATATTGTCACTGCATGTAGAATTCTAGGGTGTCTGTTATTCTATTTTAGCACATCAAAGTGAATATCCCACTGCCTTCTGGCTCCCATTGATGTTTCTAGTTCATTATTCCACTGGAATCATTCCCCAGTCTCATCTCCTACCATTTCCTCCTACACAATTTCTGTTTTAGCAACACAGTGGTTTCCCAGAACTCACAGTGATGTTTCTTGCCTCTGTGCCTTTTCTCATGCTGTTCCTTCCATCCAGAATGCTGTTTCCCTCCCATTCCTCCCCATTTCATCTGTATAACTCCTACTCATCTGCCAAAACCCAGTGGTATCTCCTCTAGGAAGTCCATCATGAGCCCCTCCCCACAGCTGTTTTAGGACTTTCTCCTCTGCTCTTGCAGCATTATTACACCTTATTACAGTGTGCTATAAATTTCTGGTAACTTGATTATTTCCTCCATTAAACTGAGAATGCTTTAAGAACAGAGATGATGTCTTATTCATCTTTGCATGCCTGGTACCTGAGGCCTGACCCATACCTGGTACCAAGTATACTTGGGTCAGTATTTCAATACTTCAGTAAGTATTTCCTGAAGAAATGCCTTATTCTCACTTTGGCCTCCTCCACCTCACTCCCTGCCCTGTTCTTAAACATTTAATCTCTGCCAACTCCTCTCCACTGAGGTTCTGCCTCTGAGGCCATGGCTGACTTGAAAGGCTTGTCCTTCATCTTCATTCTCTGCCTTCTCTGGAACATCTACTTTACGATGCTCCAAACTTAAGACTTTCTCCTTTCTTGGCCCCTGGGGCACTTCACTCTGCTGGTTCTCTCCCTGCCCCAGATTCTTTTTCTCCTGTGTCCTTTTCAGAGTCCCCACCCCCCCACTCCCTACATCTGTGTCCCCCAGGATTCTGGCTTTGAGTCTCCTCTCTCTCACTTGGGACCTCTTCCATACTCCTTGCTTTCATTATGGCATCCATGCAGTTGGCTCCTGGATCAGTCAGGGTCCAACCAGGAAAACAAGAAACCATACTGAGTATTTAAAACAGAGGGAATTTATTCCAGGGACATGGTTCCACAGTGATAGCTGAGAAGCCAAATGGGCAGTAGGAAGGGACACAGGAGCCCAGGTTCCTGGGTCACCTGGCAGGAGTGGGCGCCATAGGGAGACAGAGCAATTCATTGCTGGACACGTTCTCTGAAGCAGAGGGAGAGAGATGACAAAATACACTGCCTCTCCCCTTCCACCCGCCATGCTCCTGCCATTGGCTGAAGCAGCTGGAAGGCAGTGAGAAGGGAGGCAGGGGTTAACTCAGTGCAGGGCAAGGGAAGAGCCAGGAGTGGATCTGAGATTAACGCAGCCCCATACCTATACTTCCTGCCCCAGCTTGGTCACGATCTGCACGCCTCACCACTTACGGGACACCTGTAACTCAGCACGTCTCAGCTGAATCTCCTTCCCACAAAACATGTTCCTCCACCCACCGTCCTTATTTCTATCAGTGGTCCCTGATTCTCCTGGAGGCAGGCTGAAAGCTTCCAGCAAGGCCTCTGATTCCTCCCTCCTTCTCCTCCCTCCTCCATATGGTGTCAGTTTCCAGGTCCAAAAGGTTCTTTGAAGAAAATACCCATACCCCCACCCGCCTTTCCATTCTTACCACCCCCACTTAATTCAGATCTCCTCTTCTCTTGCTTGGCTTCTAACAAGAGCCTCTTCATTGGGTTCCCCGCTTCCATTAACATTTCCCTGAGTCATCCTACACCACGACCTGCCCATCACTGGTAAATCAAACATGACTCTTCCCGCCCAGCAGCCTTATGCCCCACCACTGCTCACTCAGACCTCATGACCAGTCAGTCTTTTTTCCGATTCCTCTAGGGCATCCTGTGCTCTCTCACTCTGAGCCTTGGGTCATCCTCCCTACTATCTGGAATGGCACTTTCTCTTTGCATCTCCTCCAGTGGAAACCCCACTCAGCCCTGCAGCTCCACATTGATGTAAATCTTTTGGAATGAAATTTTCTTTTTTTTTTGGCCGCACCATTCGGGGTGTGGGACCTTAGTTCCCTGACCAGGGATCGAACCTGTGCCCCATGCAGTGGAAGAGTGAAGTCTTGACCACTGGACCGCCAGGGAAGTCCCTGGAATGAAATTTTAACAGCAGATTCCAAAAGCCTTCAAAATGTGCTTATTCTCTGACCAAGCAATTCCACTTCTGAGGATCTGGCCTAAGAACATAATCAGAAATGTGGCCAGAGATCCTCACTGGAGTATTTGCCTGTTAGTAAAAGATTGTAAACAATCCAGGTATCCAACATGGAAGGCAATAGTTCCATAAACTATGGAAACAGCCATTGAATGAGATTTTATGCATCTATTAAAAATGAAAATTACAGGGACTTTCCTGGCAGTCCAGAAGTTAAGACTCTGCGCTTCCACTGCACGGATTGCTGGTTCGACCCCTGGTCGGGAAAATAAGACCCCGCATGCCGCATAGCCCAGCCTAAATAAATAAAATAAATAAAACTTAAAAATATAATAAAATAAAAATGGAGAAGGCTGATTGACACTCAGGTTCAGCTCCTGAGCCCAAAATACAACACTGGGCTGCATATTAGACAACACTAGTAATTAAAAAAAAAAAAAAAGTCTGGCCAACAGACCAAAGGGGGGACAAAATGAAAATGAAAATTACAATTGTATAGGGAATGGCTCATATTATACATGTGAAAAAAAGCAGAATACAAACTCATATTTTTAAAATTGTATATACATGTGCAACAGCAAATCATCTTTATCAAGCACTTGGTTTGTACTGGGTACTGTCCCGAGTGATTTACATGGATTTACTCATTTAAGCCTCACAACAGTCCTACAAGCTAATAAATGAAGAAACTGAGGCACGGAAAGCCCTAGATCACGCGGCTGGTGGGTGGCAGGGCTGGAAGGGAGTGCAGGCAGCCCAGGGCCTGTGCACTTAGCCATGCTGCCTCCCACAAGGAGTGGAACCCCAAAGACTGAAAGGGCAATAACAGCCAAACCTTGCCATGGTAGGTAGAATAATGGCCCCCCAAAGACAGTCACATCCTAACCTCCGGACCTGTGACTGTGTTACTTTATATGCAAAAGGAATTACGATTGCAGATGGAATTAAGGTTAATAACTAGCTGACGTTAAAATGGGGAGATTATTCTGGATTATCTGGGTGGGCCCAATGTAATCACAGGGTTCCTTATAAGTGGAAGAGGGAGGCAGAAGAAAGTGAGACCGAGAGATGATAATATGCCCAACCTTGCTGGCTGTGGAGATGGAGGAATGAGGCCAGGAGCCAAGGGATGCAGGCCAACTCTAGAAGCTGGAAAAGGCCAGGAAACAGATTCTCCCCTAGAGTCTCCAGCCTCCAGCCATACCAACATGTTGATTTTGGCCCAGAGAAACCTGTCTCAGACTTCTGACCTCCAGAACTGTAAGATTAAAGATGTGTTGTTTAAGCCACTAAATTTGCGGTAATTTGTTACAGCAGCAATAGAAAACACGCCCACCAAAAAAGCAAAACAAAGCAAAAGTTCCAGTAATAAATGTGCGTTGAAAAAGATTGGACAGGTCTTCAATAGAATGAAAACAATCAGTTATATCTGGCTGGTGAATCTCTTTGTTTATTTTTAAAGAATGATAATTTCTTTTTTCATATTTCCAAATTTTCCAATATCTTTTTTGTACCATTTTTATAAGGGGAAAACTCTCCCTAAGCAATCATACCCATCCTTCAAGGTCCAGGTCAAATGCCGCCTCCCCCAGGAAGCCTCCCAGACGCTTTACCCATGATTAGGGGTGGCATCTCCACTCCCATGGCCTTAACACTACATCTGGATTCTAAATGCCTCAGAAGCAGGGTCCATGTGGGATTCTCCCCCTAGCTCAGGGGCCCTGGCTAGTGCTAGGGGAGCCCTGGATTCAGGAACAATCAATCATTTTTCCTAACTGAGGTACTTCAAAGCTGTATTTCCAGACACTCTGATGGGATTCTGGGTGGGGAGGGTGGGACTGTGCGGGGTGACATGGCCTCACAGAAGCTCTTAGGGGGCAGTGCGCAGAACTTCCTGCAGCACCAGCTCTAAAGATTCTAAAGATTGCTGCTTCATATCTGAAATGTGGGTGCTTCCTAATAACCTCTATTTTTTTCTCCCTATCATATAGGTGGAGGGTTTAAGCAGATAGGTGAGGGGGGACCCCAGAGAAAGAGAACCAGGCACGGCTTTCTTGACATAAGAGAAGCCATTTTGGCCTAAGCCATTTTGTGATCTAAGCCTGGCCACAGTGCTTGCCCTTGAACAGGTCTCAGTAATCAACAATCTTAAGGGAAGTAAGGGAATGCAGGAACAAAGGAAAAGCAGTCAAGAAACAGGCTGGGTCGCTTTGCTGTGCACCTGAAACTATCACAGCATTGTTAATCAGCTATACTCCAATGTGAAATAAAAAGTTAAAAAAAAAAAAAAGAAACAGTAGTTCAGATAAAACAGTCCTAGTTCCTCCTCAAGGGATATGCGTAACAATCTTTGAGTTCTGCAGGAACTAAGGCCCCCACCCAGGTGGAGGATGGGATGATGTTGACCTTTCCTGACCTTCATGACTTCAAAGAGTTTAAGCTTGGACTCTGTTGACCTTTGCCCCTGTTCAATGCTGACTTCTCCTCTGCTCAAGCCCCTCATGAATATGCATGTACCCTTAGCTTAACACTCCTTTGGGAAAGCAAGTGTTCTCCTTGCTGCAGGTAATAAATCCTTCCTTCTCCGGCTGTTTGGCTCGGTTGTGTCTTTTGACTTGGCACCTACAAGAGGTGAACCCAGTTTTCAGGTAAGGGCAGGGGGATTGAAGTAACCCAGGTAACAGAGGCTGGGCCTCTGTGGGCCTGTGGTTGTTCTGAGAAGAATGGCATGAGAAGTCTTGTGGCTCCACGGCAGGGAATGGAGGGATGGGGAGGTATAGGGGGTGCTAAAACTGGATGTCCCCGGTGCTAGGGACAGTCAGGCCTTCTTCAGCCATATCTCAATACCAACTTCCAGAATCATTCTCCGAAATCAAAGCTGAGCGTGTCTCTCTCATGCTTGTCCCACAGGTGAAGGCTCCCCATTCCCTCCAGGTTGGAGCCAAGCTCTTTATCAGAGTGACCCAGCCCTGCTCGCCTCCCCAGTCTCCTCTCCCGAGCACCCCTGTCTCCCACCTGGCGGGATCCAGTCCCACTGCACCACTGCCCTCCCAAGCAAGTCCTTCTCCCACATGGCTTGCTCGCTCCGCACACGCTACCCCCTTGTCTAGAACATCCTTCCCTAGCCCCGGTCCCGCATGGCTCTCCAAGTTCTCCACGCCTCCCCTGAAAACCGCCTGGCCCACCCAGGAGGTTGGGGCTCCTCTGCTGTGCTCCCAATCCCCTTGCGTCTCCTGATGCATCATGCCCCGCCTTGGAGGCCCTGCTATTAGCACATCTTTATAGGCTGTGAGCCCGCTCCTGCAGCGCCAGCTGTAGAACAGGGGCTCCACCTCTCAGATGCTGGAGTCCCTGACAATCCCCGGGTTCTCCTCTCCTACTATATGTCATGGGGGGCCAGTGGGTCCCCAGAGCTAGCACAGTGCCGGGCACAGAGTGGGGCTCAGTAACATCATCCTTTATCTGTCTTATGAGAAGTGTCATGGGCAGTAGAGTCCTTTGCAGCCTGGAGTCCATCCCAGAGCTCTTCTTCCTGCCAAAAGCCAGAGCTGGATAAAGTCCCTCTTCTTCCAAGACAGCCTGCAGAGGCCTCAGAGCCGAGAGAGGCAGCAAAGCTCAGTGCCTCAGAACTCACCAGCATCCTTTCCAGGGCCGGGCAACACACAGCCTGCTGGGCGGAAAGACCCAGGCTCATATCCCCCAGCTCTGCTGCTGACCCACTCCCGCTCCCTTACCTGAGAAGTGGGGGTGATGCTTCCCCCATAAGAGTGTCACAAAGACTAAATAAGCACACAATTCTAAAACGAGGGCTGTTTGTATGTGGAGAGCCCTGGTCAATTGTAAGAGCTAAGTTCTGGATTTTTCTTTCAAAAAAGAGATTTGTCCAGCATTGGCATTAGATACTGTAATCAAAAAGAGTGACGATCCCATTGTAAATGGAGTCCATGGACACTGCCCTCTTCAACATCACCGTTACTCTTCTTATTGTTGAATCTGGCAGCACCTTGCTGTCCTTATGGGCCTCCATCTCCAGGCACAGATGACCACCCCTTTCTTCTCAAAGTGACCTTTCCGTTGGCTCCCGGGACCCCTCCCCAACCTCTCGCTGTTCTGTCCCACTATGCTTGACTGATTTCTCTTCCCCCATCATCCCTAAAGTCAGTGGTCTCCAAAGGTCTGCCTCCACCCCCTTCTCTCTTTGCCTTGGGCAGGAAATGATGCTCACACCTTCATGTTTGGTCCAGAGCCCCAGACCTCTATATCTAGTTCCTTCCTGGACAGCTCTTCAGGGATGACACAGAGCCCCCAGGACTCCAGGAGGCCTGAACCAAATTCCCTCCTGACCTGCTCCTTGCTTCCCAGATTCCCTCCATCTGCCCACCTGGGCGTCCTTCTAGTCACTCCTACACACATACACTCGAGTCAGTCACCAGGGACCCTGCTGGATTTCTCCGTGCACCTCTCTAAGCACAAGCCCCTGTGCACATTACAGGTGATTCTTGGACTCATCTAAACTCCAGGGTCCCTGAAATAGGGACAGTCTCTAACTGCCTTCCCACACTGGGGCCCATAGGACACCCTCTGTGCCAGGTGGTGACTCAGTCCCTTCCCTGTGGACTCAGGAGTGGCCTACAGCAACCCAGGCCAGCACGCCAGGCCTATCACTTTCTTCTCTTTTTTTTTTCCTAGCAACTGCCCCCTGCCATTTTTTTCGTTTGAATTTTATTTTATTTATTTTTTTATACAGCAGGTTCTTATTAGTTATCTATTTTATACATATTAGTGTATACATGTCAATCCCAATCTCCCAATTCATCACACCACCCCCCTTACCACCACTTTCCCCGCTTGGTGTCCATACGTTTGTTCTCTACATCTGTGTCTCTATTTCTGCCCTGGAAACCAGTTCATCTGTACCATTTTTCTAGGTTCTACATATATGCGTTAATATACAATATTTGTTTGTCTCTTTCTGACTTACTTCACTCTGTATGACAGACTCTAGCTCCATCCACGTCTCTACAAATGACCCAATTTCGTTCCTTTTCATGGCTGAGTAATATTCCATTGTATATATGCACCACATCTTCTTTATCCATTCGTCTGTTGATGCACATTTAGCTTGCTTCCATGACCTGGCTATTGTAAATAGCGCTGAAGTGAACATTGGGATGCACATGTCTTTTTGAATTATGGTTTTCTCAGGGTATATGCCCAGTAGTGGGATTGCTGGGTCATATGGTAATTCTATTTTTAGTTTTTTAAGGAACCTCCATACTGTTCTCCATAGTGGCTGTACCAATTTGCATTCCCACCAACAGTGCAAGAGGGTTCCCTTTTCTCCACACCCTCTCCAGCATTTGTTGTTTGCAGATTTTCTGATGATGCCCATTCTAACTGGTGTGAGGTGATACCTCATTGTAGTTTTGATTTGCATTTCTCTAATAATTAGTGATGTTGAGCATCTTTTCATGTGCTCCTTGGCCATCTGTATGTCTTCTTTGGAGAAATGTCTATTTAGGTCTTCTGCCCATTTTTGGATTGGGTTGTTTGTTTTTTAATATTGAGCTGCATGAGCTGTTTATATATTTTGGAGATTAACCCTTTGTCCGTTGATTCGTTTGCAAATATTTTTTCCCATTCTGAGGGTTGTCTTTTCGTCTTGTTTGTAGTTTCCTTTGCTGTGCAAAAGCTTTGAAGTTTCATTAGGTCCCATTTGTTTATTTTTGTTTTTATTTCCATTACTCTAGGAGGTGGATCAAAAAAGATCTTGCTGTGATTTATGTCAAAGAGTGTTCTTCCTATGTTTTTCTTTAAGAGTTTTATAGTGTCCAGTCTTACATTTAGGTCTTTAATCCATTTTGAGTTTATTTTTGTGTATGGTGTTAAGGAGTGTTCTAATTTCATTCTTTTACATGTACCTGTCCAGTTTCCCCAGCACCACTTATTGAAGAGACTGTCTTTTCTCCATTGTATATCTTTGCCTCCTTTGTCATAGATTAGTTGACCATAGGTGCGTGGGTTTATCTCTGGGCTTTCTATCCTGTTCCATTGATCTGTATTTCTGTTTTTGTGTCAGTACCATATTGTCTTGATTACTGTAGCTTTGTAGTATAGTCTGAAGTCAGGGAGCCTGATTCCTCCAGCTCTGTTTTTTTCCCTCAAGACTGCTTTAGATATTTGGGGTCTTTTGTGTCTCCATACAAATTTTAAGATTTTTTGTTCTAGTTCTGTAAAAAATGCCATTGGTAATTTGATAGGGAGTGCGTTGAATCTGTAGATTGCTTTGGGTAGTAGAGTCATTTTCACAATGCTGACTCTTCCGATCCAAGAACATGGTATATCTCTCCGTTTGGATCATCTTTAATTTCTTTCATCAGTATCTTATAGTTTTCTGTATACAGGTCTTTTGTCTCCCTCGGTAGGTTTATTCCTAGGTATTTTATTCTTTTTGTTGCAATGGTAAATGGGAGTGTTTCCTTCATTTCTCTTTCAGATTTTTCATCATTAGTGTATAGGAATGCAAGAGATTTCTGTGCATTAATTTTGTATCCTGCAAATTTGCCGAATTCATTGATTAGCTGTAATAGTTTTCTGGCGGCATCTTTAGGATTCTCTATGTAGAGTATCATGTCATCTGCAAACAGTGACAGTTTTACTTCTTTTCCAATCTGTATTCCTTTTATTTCTTTTTCTTCTCTGATTGCTGTGGCTAGGACTTCCAAAACTATGTTGAATAATAGTGGTGAGAGTGGACATCCTTGTCTCGTTCCTGATCTTAGAAGAAATACTTTCAGTTTTTCACCATTGAGAATGATGTTTGCTGTGGGTTTGTCGTATATGGCCTTTATTATGTTGAGGTATGTTCCCTCTATGGCCACTTTCTGGAGAGTTTTTATCATAAATGGGTGTTGAATTTTGTCAAAAGCTTTTTCTGCATCTATTGAGATGATCATATGGTTTTTATTCTTCAATTTGTTAATATGGTGTATCACATTGATTGATTTGCGTATATTGAAGAATCCTTGCATCCCTGGGATAAATCCCACTTGATCATGGTGTATGATCCTTTTAATGTGTTATTGGATTCTGTTTGCTACTATTTTGTTGAGGATTTTTGCATCTATGTTCATCAGTGATATTGGTCTGTAATTTTCTTTTTTTGTAGTATCTTCGTCTGGTTTTGGAATCAGGGTGATGGTGGCCTCATAGAATGAGTTTCGGAGTGTTCCTTCCTCTGCAATTTTTTGGAAGAGTTTGAGAAGGATGGGTGTTAGCTCTTCTCTAAATGTTTGATAGAATTCACCTGTGAAGCCATCTGGTCCTGGACTTTGGTTTGTTGAAAGATTTTTAATCACAGTTTCAATTTCATTACTTGTGAGTAGTCTGTTCATATTTTCTATTTCTTCCTGGTTCAGTCTTGGAAGGTTTTACCTTTCTAAGAATTTGTCCATTTCTTCCAGGTTGTCCATTTTATTGGCATACAGTTGCTTGTAGTAGTCTCTTAGGATGCTTTGTATTTCTGTGGTGTCTGTCATAACTTCTCCTTTTTCATTTCTAATTTTATTGATTTGAGTCCTCTCCCTCTTTTTCTTGATGAGTCTGGCTAATAGTTTATCAATTTTGTTTATCTTCTCAAAGAACCAGATTTTAGTTTTATTGATCTTTGCTATTGTTTTCTTTGTTTCTATTTCATTTATTTCTGCTCTGATCTTTTTTTTTTTTTTTTTTTTTAAAACATCTTTATTGAAGTATAATTGCTTTACAATGGTGTGCTAGCTTCTGCTTTACAACAAAGTGAATCAGTTACACATATACATATGTTGCCATATCTCTTCCCTCTTGCATCTCCCTCCCTCCCACCCTCCCTATCCCACCCCTCTAGGTGGTCACAAAGCACCGAGCTGATCTCCCTGTGCTATGCGGCTGCTTCCCACTAGTTATCTATTTTACATTTGGTAGTGTATATATGTCCATGACACTCTCTCACCCTGTCACATCTCACCCCTCCCCCTCCCCATATCCTCAAGTCCATTCTCTAGTAGGTCTGTGTCTTTATTCCCATCTTGCCACTAGGTTCTTCATGACCTCTTTTTTTTTTTTTTTTTTTCCTTAGATTCCATATATATGTGTTAGCATACTGTATTTGTTTTTCTCTTTCTGACTTACTTCACTCTGTATGACAGACTCTAACTCCATCCACCTCATTACAAACACCTCCATTTCATTTCTTTTTATGGCTGAGTAATATTCCATTGTATATATGTGCCACATCTTCTTTATCCATTCATCTGATGATGGACACCTAGGTTGCTTCCATGTCCTGGCTATTGTAAACAGAGCTGCAATGAATATTTTGGTACATGACTCTTTCTGAATTATGGTTTTCTCAGGGTATATGCCCAGTAGTGGGATTGCTGGGTCATATGGTAGTTCTATTTTTAGTTTTTTAAGGAACCTCCATACTGTTCTCCATAGTGGCTGTATCAATTTACATTCCCACCAACAGTGCAAGAGTGTTCCCTTTTCTCCACACCCTCTCCAGCATTTATTGTTTCTAGATTTTTTGATGATGGCCATTCTGACCGGTGTGAGGTGATACCTCATTGTAGTTTTGATTTGCATTTCTCTAATGATTAATGATGTTGAGCATTTTTTCATGTGTCTGTTGGCAATCTGTATCTCTTCTTTGGAGAAATGTCTATTTAGGTCTTCTGCCCATTTTTGGATTGGGTTGTTTGTTTTTTTGTTATTGAGCTGCATGAGCTGCTTGTAAATCTTGGAGATTAATCCTTTGTCCGTTGCTTCATTTGCAAATATTTTCTCCCATTCTGAGGGTTGTCTTTTGGTCTTGTTTATGGTTTCCTTTGCTGTGCAAAAGCTTTTAAGTTTCATTAGGTCCCATTTGTTTATTTGTGTTTTTATTTCCATTTCTCTAGGACCTGGGTCAAAAAGGATCTTGCTGTGACTTATGTCATACAGTGTTCTGCCTATGTTTTCCTCTAAGAGTTTGATAGTGTCTGGCCTTACACTTAGGTCTTTAATCCATTTTGAGTTTATTTTTGTGTATGGTGTTAGGGAGTGTTCTAATTTCATACTTTTACATGTACCTGTCCAATTTTCCCAGCACCACTTATTGAAGAGGCTGTCTTTTCTCCACTGTATATGCTTGCCTCCTTTATCAAAGATAAGGTGACCATATGTGCGTGGGCTTATCTCTGGGCTTTCTATCCTGTTCCAGTGATCTATATTTCTGTTTTTGTGCCAGTACCAAACTGTCTTGATTACTGTAGCTTTGTAATATAGTCTGAAGTCAGGGAGCCTGATTCCTCCAGCTCCATTTTTCGTTCTCAAGATTGCTTTGGCTATTCGGGGTCTTTTGTGTTTCCATACAAATTGTGAAATTTTTTGTTCTAGTTCTGTGAAAAATGCCAGTGGTAGTTTGATAGGGATTGCATTGAATCTGTAGATTGCTTTGGGTAGCAGAGTCATTTTCACAATGTTTATTCTTCCAATCCAAGAACATGGTATATCTCTCCATCTATTTGTATCATCTTTAATTTCTTTCATCAGTGTCCTATAATTTTCTGCATACAGGTCTTTTGTCTCCTTAGGTAGGTTTATTCCTAGGTATTTTATTCTTTTTGTTGCAATGGTAAACGGGAGTGTTTTCTTAATTTCACTTTCAGATTTTTCATCATTAGTATACAGGAATGCAAGAGATTTCTGTGCATTAATTTTGTATCCTGCTACTTTACCAAATTCATTGATTAGCTCTAGTAGTTTTCTGGTAGCATCTTTAGGATTCTCTATGTATAGTATCATGTCATCTGCAAACAGTGACAGCTTTACTTCTTCTTTTCCGATTTGGATTCCTTTTATTTCTTTTTCGTCTCTGATTGCTGTGGCTAACACTTCCAAAACTATGTTGAATAATAGTGGTGAGAGTGGGCAACCTTGTCTTGTTCCTGATCTTAGTGGAAATGGTTTCAGTTTTTCACCATTGAGGACAATGTTGGCTGTGGGTTTGTCATATACGGCCTTTATTATGTTGAGGAAAGTTCCCTCTATGCCTACTTTCTGCAGGACTTTTATCATAAATGGGTGTTGAATTTTGTCGAAAGCTTTCTCTGCATCTATTGAGATGATCATATGGTTTTTCTCCTTCAATTTGTTAATATGATGTATCACGTTGATTGATTTGCGTATATTGAAGAATCCTTGCATTCCTGGAATAAACCCCACTTGATCATGGTGTATGATCCTTTTAATGTGCTGTTGGATTCTGTTTGCTAGTATTTTGTTGAGGATTTTTGCATCTATGTTCATCAGTGATATTGGCCTGTAGTTTTCTTTCTTTGTGACATCTTTGCCTGGTTTTGGTATCAGGGTGATGGTGGCCTCGTAGAATGAGTTGGGGAGTGTTCCTCCCTCTGCAATATTTTGGAAGAGTTTGAGAAGGATAGGTGTTAGCTCTTCTCTAAATGTTTGATAGAATTCGCCTGTGAAGCCATCTGGTCCTGGGCTTTTGTGTGTTGGAAGATTTTTAATCACAGTTTCAATTTCAGTGCTTGTGATTGGTCTGTTCATATTTTCTATTTCTTCCTGGTTCAGTCTCGGCAGGTTGTGCATTTCTAAGAATCTGTCCATTTCTTCCAGGTTGTCCATTTTATTAGCATAGAGTTGCTTGTAGTAATCTCTTATGATCGTTTGTATTTCTGCAGTGTCAGTGGTTACTTCTCCTTTTTCATTTCTAATTCTATTAATTTGAGTCTTCTCCTTTTTTCTCTTGATGAGTCTGGCTAATGGTTTATCAATTTTGTTTATCTTCTCAAAGAACCAGCTTTTAGTTTCATTGATTTTTGCTATTGTTTCCTTCATTTCTTTTTCATTTATTTCTGATCTGATCTTTATGATTTCTTTCCTTCTGCTAGCTTTGGGGTTTTTTTGTTCTTCTTTCTCTAATTGCTTTAGGTGCAAGGTTAGGTTGTTTATTCGAGATGTTTCCTGTTTCTTGATGTAGGCTTGTATTGCTATAAACTTCCCTCTTAGAACTGCTTTTGCTGCATCCCATAGGTTTTGGATCGTCGTGTCTCCATTGTCATTTGTTTCTAGGTATTTTTTGATTTCCCCTTTGATTTCTTCAGTGATCACTTCGTTATTAAGTAGTGTATTGTGTAGCCTCCATGTGTTTGTATTTTTTACAGATCTTTTCCTGTAATTGATATCTAGTCTCATAGCGTTGTGGTCGGAAAAGATACTTGATACGATTTCAATTTTTTTAAATTTACCAAGGCTTGATTTGTGACCCAAGATATGATCTATCCTGGAGAATGTTCCATGAGCACTTGAGAAAAATGTGTATTCTGTTGTTTTTGGGTGGAATGTCCTATAAATATCAATTAAGTCCATCTTGTTTAATGTATCATTTAAAGCTTGTGTTTCCTTATTTATTTTCATTTTGGATGATCTGTCCATTGGTGAAAGTGGGGTGTTAAAGTCCCCTACTATGATTGTGTTACTGTCGATTTCCCCTTTTATGGCTGTTAGTATTTGCCTTATGTATTGAGGTGCTCCTATGTTGGGTGCATAAATATTTACAATTGTTATACCTTCCTCTTGGATCGATCCCTTGATCATTATATAGTGTCCGTCTTTGTCTCTTGTAATTGTCTTTATTTTAAAGTCTATTTTGTCTGATATGAGAATTGCTACTCCAGCTTTCTTTTGATTTCCATTTGCATGGAATATCTTTTTCCATCCCCTCACTTTCAGTCTGTATGTGTCTCTAGGTCTGAAGTGGGTCTCTTGTAGACAGCATATATATGGGTCTTGTTTTTGTATCCATTCAGCCAGTCTGTGTCTTTTGGTGGGAGCATTTAATCCATTTACATTTAAGGTAATTATCGATATGTATGTTCCTATTCCCATTTTCTTAAATGTTTTGGGTTTGTTATTGTAGGTGTTTTCTTTCTCTTGTGTTTCTTGCCTAGAGAAGTTCCTTTAGCATTTGTTGTAAAGCTGGTTTGGTGGTGCTGAACTCTCTCAGCTTTTGCTTGTCTGTAAAGGTTTTAATTTCTCCATCAAATCTGAATGAGATCCTTGCTGGGTAGAGTAATCTTGGTTGTAGGTTTTTCTCCTTCATCACTTTAAGTATATCCTGCCACTCCCTTCTGGCTTGCAGCGTTTCTGCTGAAAGATCAGCTGTTAACCTTATGGGGATGCCCTTGTGTGTTATCTGTTGTTTTTCCCTTGCTGCTTTTAATATGTTTTCTTTATATTTAATTTTTGATAGTTTGATTAATATGTGTCTTGGTGTGTTTCTCCTTGGATTTATCCTGTATGGGACTCTCTGTGCTTCCAGGACTTGATTAACTATTTCCTTTCCCATATTAGGGAAGTTTTCAACTATAATCTCTTCAAATATTTTCTCAGTCCCTTTCTTTTTCTCTTCTTCTTCTGGGACCCCTATAATTCGAATGTTGGTGCGTTTAATGTTGTCCCAGAGGTCTCTGAGACTGTCCTCAGTTCTTTTCATTCTTTTTTCTTTATTCTGGTCTGCAGTAGTTATTTCCACCATTTTATCTTCCAGGTCACTTATCCGTTCTTCTGCCTCAGTTATTCTGCTATTGATCCCATCTAGAGTATTTTTAATTTCATTTATTGTGCTTGTCATCGTTGCTTGGTTCCTCTTTAGTTCTTCTACGTCCTTGTTAAATGTTTCTTGCATTTTGTCTATTCTATTTCCAAGACTTTGGATCATCCTTACTATCATTATTCTGAATTCTTTTTCAGGTAGACTACCTATTTCCTCTTCATTTGTTAGGTCTGGTGTGTTTTGACCCTGCTCCTTCATCTGCTGTGTGTTTTTCTGTCTTCTCATTTTGCTTATCTTACTGTGTTTGGGGTCTCCTTTTCACAGGCTGCAGGTTCGTAGTTCCCGTTGTTTTTGGTATCTGTCCCCAGTGGCTAAGGTTGGTTCAGTGGGTTGTGTAGGTTTCCTGGTGGAGGGAACTAGTGCCTGTGTTCTGGTGGATGAGGCTGGATGTTGTCTTTCTGGTGGGTTCGTCCACGTCTGGTGGTGTGTTTTGGGGTGTCTGTGGCCTTATTATGATTTTAGGCAGCCTCTCTGTTAATGGATGGGGCTGTGTTCCTCTCTTGCTAGTTGTTTGGCATAGGGTGTCCAGCACTGTAGCTTGCTGGTCGTTGAGTGAAGCTGGGTCTTGATGTTGAGATGGAGATCTGTGAGAGATTTTCGCCGTTTGGTATTACGTGGAGCTGGGAGGTCTCTTGTGGACCAGTGTCCTGGAGTTGGCTCTCCCACCTCAGAGGCACAGCCCTGATGCCTGGCTGGAGCACCAAGAGCCTTTCATCCACACGGCTCAGAATAAAAGGGAGAAAAAATGGAAAGAAAGAAAAAAAGAGGATAAAATAAAATAAAATAAAGCAATTATAATAAAAAATAAGAAAAAATATTATTAAGAGTAAATTTATTAAGAAAAAAATTTTTTTTTAATTTTTAAAAATAGATTTATTAATTTTTTATACTAAAAATAAGAAAAAAATTATTTAGAAAAAATTTATTAAGAAAAAAAATTTTTTAATTTTTTAAAATAAAAAATATGAAAAAACTTATTAAAAATTTTTTTAAAAATAGAAAATAAGGAAAAAATTATTAAGAAAACATTTATTAGGGAAAAAAAAAATTTTTAAGCCAAAAAAAAAAAAAAAAAAACGGACGGACCTAACCCTAGGACTAACGGTGAGAGCAAAGCTATACAGACAAAATCTCACCCAGAAGCATACACATCTACACTCACAAAAAAAAGGAAAAGGGGAAAAGTTAATATATCCTGCTCCCAAAGTCCATCTCCTAAATTTGGGATGATTCGTTGTCTATTCAGGTATTCAACAGATGCAGGCACATCAAGTTGTTTGTGGAGCTTTAATCCGCTGCTTCTGAGGCTGCTGGGAGAGATTTCCCTTTCTCTTCTTTGTTCGTACAGCTCCCGGGGTTCAGCTTTGGATTTGGACCCGCCTCTGCATGTAGGTCCCCTGAGGGCGTCTGTTCCCCGCCCAGACAGAACGGGGTTAAAGGAGCAGCTGATTCGGGGGCTCTGGCTCAGTCAGGCCGGGGGGAGGGAGCGGTATGGAGGAGGCGGGGCGAGCCTGCGGCGGCAGAAGCCGGCGTGACGTTGCAGCAGCCTGAGGCGCGCCGTGCGCTCTCCCGGGGAAGTTGTCCCCGGATTACGGGAGCCTGGCCGTGGCGGGCTGCACAGGCTCCCGGGAGGGGCGGCGTGGAGAATGACCTGTGCTTGCCCACAGGCTGTTTGGTGGCGGCAGCAGCAGCCTTAGCGTCTCATGCCCGTCTCTGGGGTCCGCGCTGATAGCCGCGGCTCGCGCCCGTCTCTGGAGTTCGTTTAAGTGGCGCTCTGAATCCCCTCTCCTTGCACGCCGCGAAACAAAGAGGCAAGAAAAAGTCTCCTGCCTCTTCGGCAGCTGCAGACTTTTTCTCGTGCACCCTCCCGGCTAGTTGTGGTGCGCTAGACCCTTCAGGCTGTGTTCACGCAGCCAACCCCAGTCCTCTCCCTGGGATCCGACCGAAGCCTGCGCCTCAGCTCCCAGCCCCCGCCCGCCCCGGCGGGTGAGCAGACAAGCCTCTCGGGCTGGTGAGTGCTGCTCGGCGCCGAGCCTCTGTGCGGGAATCTCTCCGTTTTTCCCTCTGCGTCCCTGTTGCTGTGGGATCCGCGCTGATAGCCGGGGCTCGCGCCCGTCTCTGGAGCTCGTTTAGGCGGCGCTCTGAATCCCCTCTCCTTGCGCGCCGCGAAACAAAGAGGCAAGAAAAATTCTCTTGCCTCTTTGGCAGCTGCAGTCTTTTTCCTGGACTCCCTCCCGGCTAGCACCGAAGCCCGAGCCCCAGCTCCCAGGCCCCGCCCGCCCCGGCGGCTGAGCAGACAAGCCTCTCGGGCTGGTGAGTGCTGGTCGGCACCGCTCCTCTGTGCGGGAATCTCCGCTTTGCCCTCCGCACCAATGTGGCTGCGCTCTCCTCCGTGGCTCCGAAGCTTCCCCCCTCTGCTACCCGCAGTCTCTGCCCACGAAGGGGCTTCCTAGTGTGTGGAAACCTTTCCTCCTTCACAGCTCCCTCCCACTGGTGCAGGTCCCGTCCCTATTCTTTTGTCTCTGTTATTTCTTTTTTCTTTTGCCCTACCCAAGTACGTGGGGATTTTCTTGCCTTTTGGGAGGTCTGACGTCTTCTGCCAGCGTTCAGTGGGTGTTCTGTAGGAGCAGTTCCACGTGTAGATGTATTTCTCATGTATCTGTGGGGAGGAAGGTGATCTCCGCGTCTTACTCTTCCGCCATCTTGCCCCTCCCTCCGGAATAGATCTGCTCTGATCTTTATGATTTCTTTCCTTCTACTAACTTTGGGTTTTGTTTGTTCTTCTTTCTCTAGTTCCTTTAGGTGTAAAGTTAGATTGTTTATTTGAGATTTTTCTTGTTTCTTGAGGTAGGCTTGTATTGCTATAAACTTCCCTCTTAGAACTGCTTTTGCTGCATCCCATAGGTTTTGGATTGTCGTGTTTTCATTGTAATTTGTCTCTAGGTATTTTTTGATTTCCTCTTTGATTTCTTCAGTGATCTCTTGGTTATTTCATAATGTATTGTTTAGCCTCCATGTGTTTGTGATTTTACGTTTTTTTCCCTGTAATTGATTTCTAATCTCATAGCGTTGTGGTCAGAAAAGATGCTTGATATGATTTCAATTTTCTTAAATTTCCTGAGGCTTGATTTTGTGACCCAAGATGTGATCTATCCTGGAGAATGTTCCGTGTGCACTTGAGAAGAAAGTGTAATTTGCTGTTTTTGGATGGCATGTCCTATAAATATCAATTAAATCTAATGGGTCTATTGTGTCATTTAAAGCTTGTGTTTCCTTAGTAATTTTCTGTTTGGATGATCTGTCCATTGGTGTAAGTGAGGTGTTAAAGTCCCCCACTATTACCGTGTTGATGTCAATTTCCTCTTTTATAGCTGTTAGCAGTTGCCTTATGTATTGAGGTGCTCCTATGTTGGGTGCATATATATTTGTAATTGTTATATCTTCTTCTTGGATTGATCCCTTGATCATTACGTACTGTCCTTCCTTGTCTCTTGTAACATTCTTTATTTTAAAGTCTATTTTATCTGATATGAGTATTGCTACTCCAGCTTTCTTTTGATTTCCATTTGCATGGAATATCTCTTTCCATCCCCTCACTTTCAGTCTGTATGTGTCCCTAGGTCTGAAGTGGGTCTCTTCAGCATATAGACAGCATATAGATGGGTCTTGTTTTTATATCTATTCAGCGAGCCTGGCTCTTTTGGTTGAAGCATTTAATCCATTCACATTTAAGGTAATTTTCAATATGTATGTTCCTATTACCATTTTCTTAATTGTTAGGAGTTTGTTTTTGTAGGTCCTTTTCTTCTCTTGCGTTTCCCACTTAGAGAAGTTCCTTTAGCATTTGTTGTAGAGCAGGTTTGGTGGTGCTGAATTCCCTTGTCTGTAAAGCTTTTGATTTCTCCATCGAATCTGAATGAGATCCTTGCCAGGTAGAGTAATCTTGGTTGTAGGTTCTTCCCTTTCATCACTTTAAGTATATCATGCCACTCCCTTCTGGCTTGTAGAGTTTCTGCTGAGAAATCAGCTGTTAACCTTATGGGAGTTCCCTTGTATGTTATTTGTCATTTTTCCCTTGTTGCTTTCAATAATTTTTCTTTGGCTTTAATTTTTACCAATTTGATTACTATGTGTCTCAGCGTGTTTCTCCTTGGGTTTATCCTGCCTGGGACTCTCTGTGCTTCCTGGACTTCGGTGGCTATTTCCTTTCCCATGTTAGGGAAGTTTTCAACTATAATCTCTTCAAATATTTTCTCGGTCCTTTCTCTCTCTCTTCTTTTTCTGGGACCCCTATAATGCGAATGTTGGTGCATTTAATGTTGTCCCAGAGGTCTCTTAGGCCGTCTTCATTTCTTTTCATTCTTTTTTCTTTATCCTGTTCCGCGGCAGTGAATTCCACCATTCTGTCTTCCAGGTCAGTTATCCGTTCTTCTGCCTCAGTTATTTTGCTCTTGATTCCTTCTAGTGTATTTTTCATTTCAGTTGTTGTATTGTTCATCTCTGTTTGTTTGTTCTTTAATTCTTCTAGGTGTTTGTTTGTTCTTTAATTCTTCTAGGTCTTTGTTAAACATTTCTCGCATCCTCTCAATCTTTGCCTCCATTCTTTTTCCGAGGTCCTGGATCATCTTCACTATCATTATTCTGAACTCTTTTTCTGGAAGTTTGCCTATCTCCACTTCATTTAGTTGTTTTTCTGGGGCTTTATCTTGTTCCTTCATCTGGTACAAAGTCCTCTGCCTTTTCATTTTGTCTATCTTTCTGTGAATGTGGTTTTCCTTCCACAGGCTGCAGAATTGTAGTTCTTCTTGCTTCTGCTATCTGCCCTCTGGTGGATGAGGCTACCTAAGAGGCTTGTGCAAGTTTCCTGATGGGAGGGGCTGGTGGTGGGTAGAGCTGGGTGTTGCTCCTGTGGGCAGAGCTCAGTAAAACTTTAATCCCCTTGTCTGCTGGTGGGTGGGGCTGGGTTCCCTCCCTGTTGGTTGTTTGGCCTGAGGCAACCCAACACTGGAGCCTACCCGGCTCTTTGGTGGGACTAATGGTGGACTCCAGGAGGGCTCACGCCAAGGAGTACTTCCCAGAACTTCTGTTGCCAGTGTCCTTGTCCCCACTGTGAGCCACAGCCACAACCCGCCTCAGCAGGAGACCCTCCAACACTAGCAGGTAGGTCTGGTTCAATCTCCTATGGGGTCACTGCTCCTTCCCCTGTGTCCCGATGTGCACACTACTTCGTGTGTGACCTCCAAGAGTGGAGTCTCTGTTTCCCCCAGTCCTGTCGATTTGCAATCAAATCCCGCTAGCCTTCAAAGTCTGATTCTCTAGGAATTCCTCCTCCCGTTGCCAGACCCCCAGGTTGGGAAGCCTGACGTGGGGCTCAGAACCTTCACTCCAGTGGGTGGACTTCTGTGGTATAAGTGTTCTCCAGTTTGTGAGTCAACCACCCAGCAGTTATGGGATTTGATTTTATTGTGATTGCTCCCATCCTACCATCCCACTGTGGCTTCTCCTTTGTCTTTGGATGTGGGGTATCTTTTTTGGTGAGTTCCAGTGTCTTCCTATTGATGATTGTTCAGTTGTGATTCCGGTGCTCTCGCAAGAGGGAGTGAGTGCCCGTCCTACTCTGCCATCTTCCCCCCTGCCCTCCAGGCCTATCACTTTCAATCTCAGGTAGATAATCTATCTGGGATAGAAGCAACATTCATATTCCTCCAGCAGATCTAATCTGTCCTTGTCACCCACCCTTGCCTGACCTTTATGACTCCCTGGGGCAGGGCAGAAAGAGGGAAGTACCATCTAGGTGTTTCCTTTTATGCAGGGGAAGAATACCTCCAGGTCTTCAGGAAAGCAAAGTCAAGCTGGATCTAGATCCCTGGTCCCCCAACTCCCAGGCAGGGGCAGACAGGCAGCAGGTGGGGCTCAGTCTAACATCCTCTGCTGCCTCCTAATGTGCTCAAAGGTCATTTTGGAGGTGGCAGGATTTTCTGCTTGACCTGTTAAGATCCTGGGAGAGAGAGAGGAGGAGGAGGAGGGCGGGAAGGTAGGAGGGACTACGGGAGCTGTCTTCTGGGACATATTCCTAGCCCGCCGGGGGAGAATTAGGTGCTGCTAAGGCTCCTGCATCCCATCCAATCCCAGCTCTGAGAGCCTCAGGAGACTCTGCACCGCGAGGAGTGTGGGGCATTTCCCAGAGAGGGTCATCATGGCCTACAAGAAGGGGTGCTCGAAGTGCTCAAAGTGGGCCCTTGTCAGCAGTGCCAGTGTGGCTCTGGTGTTCATCATCGGGATGATCCTGTGTTTCTCGCTGCAGCAGGGCATCCTGCCAGGTAGGAGCTTCCCGGTCATGCCATCTGGTCGGCTTCCCCCATCCCTCACTCCTTGCCCCCAGAAGGTTCTGTCCCCATTGACAGCCCTGATGGTCTCCTCTCCCCTCCCTACCAAGACTCTCCTCCATCCACAGCTCTACCTGCCCCTCCCATCACCAACCCCACCAAGACTTGATCCCCAACAGACAGTCCCATTAACTTTCCCTTCCTTTTTTACCAGGCTTCAGTTACCTGAGGACCAATGAACCTTGGTCTTCAGCCCAGACCTCCTTCTGTGCCCCCAGATGAACATTCCTTCTTGGAGGGTCACGCGGGCATCTCAAATTCAGCTGACTGAGCTGAACTTTCCCTTTCCCCTCTGCGCCCTCTCCTGGTGAAGGGTCCTCCATCCACATGGGGACCTGGGAGCAGCCTCTCTTCCTCCTGCCTCTTGCCTGTATCTTCAGTCCCGTGCCTCGAGGCTCTTCCTTCCCATCCTCTACCCTCCATCCCTGCCCACCATGACCTCTCAAGCCTCTGTCTCCTGCTGGACCCCTGCAGCAGCCCTCCCCTTCCCACACAGTCTCTGCTGCCAGCCTGCTCACACCAGCCCATGTTCGGTCTGCCACCAAGGAGCTCTTTGTTTTTTTATTTTTATTTTTATTTATTTATTTATTTTTGTCTGTGTTGGGTCTTCATTGCTACGTGCGGGCTGTCTCTAGTTGTGGCGAACAGGGGTTACTCTTCATTGCAGTGTATGGGCTTTTCGTTGCAGTGTAGGGGCTTCTCATTGCAGTGGCTTCTCTTGTTGCGGAGCATGGGCTCTAGGCACACAGGCTTCAGTAGTTGCAGCACGTAGGCTCAGCAGTTGCAGCACGTGGCTCAGCAGTTGCGGCACGCAGTCTTTGTTGCTCTGTGGCATGTGGGATCTTCCCGGACCAGGGCTCGAACCCGTGTCCCCTGCATTGGCAGGCAGATTCTTAACCACTGTGTAAGGAGAACTTTCTAAACATAAACCTAGTTTGCTGTCTCCAGCACACACCCAACTCCTTTGCTGGCTCCCAAAGCCATTTACAACTGGACCACAGCCCTCTTCCAATCTTGCCCTATTCCATTTCTCTGCATTCTGTACCAGGCCAATGGCCATTCCTTTAGGCAACCATATACTTCCTATGGTCAAACCTTTGCTTATACTGTTCTCTCTGTCTGAAATAACCTAGTCCCCTATTTTGGTAAAATTTATACACCCATCCTTCTAGGTCTCCCTTAAATGTTCCCTTATCAGTGAACTTCCCAACATCCGCAGGCTGGTTCAGAGCATCATTGTGCCCAGGACCCCACGTATTTCTCTCTCTCCCAGTACTGATGAATCTGGGGTCCACCGTCTCTGCTAGATGGTGTGCTAGACACTCCCCGGGGCCCAAGGAGGGTTAGTAGGATGTACGGATGAGAGTCTTGGTGTGGGGCAAGAACTAATGCTAACAGTTCCCTTTGCCTTGATTCCAGGCTGTGAGCAGGATGCGGTCTGCCGCTCCGACGCGGACATGCTGGACTACCTGCTGAGCCTGGGTCAGATCAGCCAACACGACGGCCTGCTGGTCACCTGGTACCATGCTGCCAACAGCCAGAAGAAGATGAGGGCCGCCCTCAGCAGTAAGTCCAGTTGCCAGGACTGGGGCAGGCCGGGGCAGAGGTGGAGGCAATGGAGGGAGAGCGGAGGTGGGGCTAAGACAGCATTACCTATGAGGTGGCATTAGGATGGGTATCGCCGTGTTCTTGCCATCCTCCACTTGAGAAAGTGGGGGCTCAGAGGTTAAGTGACTAGCTCAGGTTGTGCAGAGATGTCTGGTTCCAAGGTCACATCCTGCCCTTCCTCCCAGGCCTTGTCAGGAGACAGCTTCCCTGCTAAGGAGGCCTTTGTCCTCAAAGTCTAAAGAACCAGAAAATGTTCGAGTGCCAGCGCTACCAAAAACGAGCTGTGGAAGCCTGAGCAAACTGTGTAACTCCTGAGCCTCTGATTCAGAATGATTACGGCAGCCAGTCGGCAACCACTCCCTGTGGGGACACACACTCACATTCCACGTGGGTCTCCTGGGACTAAGAGCAGCCTGTTTTGTGGGTGCCATTCGACAGAAGAAAAATGGAGGCTCAGAAAAGTTAGGTGACTTACCTAACTTCACATTAAGGTCACACTGTTTGAAAGTGGCTAAGTCAGCATTGGAGCACCCAGTGGTCAGCTCCCATGCTCTAAGCCACTGCATTATGCCTGGCTCAGTTCAAAAGGGAAGATCACTCTTCCAGGACTATGAGGAAGCTCATTCGATCATGTTCACGTATGTGCTTGTAAACTCTAAAGCAGTGACTATTCAAGATAAAAGGAAGGGTCCCCAAATTTGAGCATGCTTCAGAAAACACATTGCTAGCCCCACCCCTGGAGTTTCAGATTCAGTGGTTCTGGGGTGGGGCCTGAGAATTTGCATTTCTAATAAGTTCCCAGGTGACATTGATGTTGCTGGCCCCAGGATCACACTTTGAGAACCACTGCTCAACCAAAATCCCTCAATTTTAGGAAGGTGAGATCCAGAGGGTCTTGTCCAAGGTCACACAGTAGGTCTGAAGCAGAGCAAGACCTAGGCGCCAGGCCTCTGGCTCTTACTCCTGCAGAGTCACCAGCAGAGAGCCTGGGAATGAGCATCTGGGAAAGGTTTGCTGAATGAATGAATGAGTCCTTAGGGAGACTTCCTGGAGGAGGCAGGCTTGGCGGTCAGCATAGGAGAGGCCATCACAGGCTGGGTGGAGCCAGTTTGCTGCTGCTTCAGGATCGGGAGGCTGATGGCCAGACTTGGGTGATAAGAGGCCAGAGAACTCCCTGGCAAGAGGGAGGGCTCTTATCTGGCAGATAAGGCCTGAGGGAAAGCAAAGAGGATCTGCCAGCCCCAGGCTCATCCCAGGTCAGCCCTGGGGCAGCAGGTAAGGGATCAGGCCCCACCAAGTTGGGACCTTGGCCAAGAAGAAAGCTAAGGGCCCCAACCAGGCAGTGCCCAACAGCATGGAGCATGCAGAGGCACCCCTTAGCATAGCTGCAGGGGTGCGGAGGACCCCAGGCCCAGTTTTCTCCCTGAGGGTCCTGCTAGGTCCCTGGGGTAGGTCTCTGGGAGGAGGGTGGCTCCACAACTGAGGTGGGGACCCTCGGGGGGAGCCAATGGTAGGCGAGGGTTAGGTCGGTGAAGTCACCTTGAACGTGACTGGACACCCATGTGGAGGGGAGGGGCCACAGCAAAGGCCTAGGAGGCAGACAGACTGGGTTCAAATTCTACCTTTTATCATTTACCAGAGGAGTGATTTGGGACAGGTGACTTCACCCATCTGCAGCTCAGTTTTTCCCTCTGCAAAATGTGGGCTGGTAGGGTGACCATATCATTTATCATCCAAACCAGGGCACTTTTGATAGTGAAAGAGGTCATTATTAATAATTATGCTGAAACAACAGGAATACACCAGACTATCCCAGGCAAATGGGGACATGTGCTCACCCTAGTTAAGTGAGCTACTCCGCATAAATGATAATTAATACTTAGTGAATGCCTAACAAAGGATATTTTATTATTTACTTCTAGTAAACGAGGGGACAGGAAGCACAGAGAGGTCCAGTAACCTGCCCAAGGTCACACAGCTTGCAAGTGTTAGGGCTGGGACTGGAAGCTAGCAGCCTTGGGTTCAGGATCTGCACACTCAGCCACAGCGCTCTCCTGCCAGACGTGATGCATAGAGCTCCTGGCGTGTGGGGGAGGGGAAGGAGGGTCTGGTAACTTCCTGTGGGCTCCTTCTGGAGAGCATCACTCTTTCCCACCTGACTGCGCCCCTGAGGACCAGGACTCCTACTGTGGCTGCAGAAACCTGATCCTTTCCTCATCTCCTGTTCCTTCACACCCCCACCCAAGCAAGTTGGCCCCCCAGATTCAGCATCTGGAAGGCACACAACAGGTGTAAATGACAAGGGAGGAGACTTCGGGAGGAAGCTGGATCCAGGTGGCGATCGCAAGGAGGCAGGTTAGGTCCATCAGTCTTTAGTCCACTTCACTGAGTGTTTGCTGGGCCCCTACTCTGCACCCAGCTCAGGAGGAGGTTTAGAAATGAGTGAGACGTGGCCCTGTGTTCAAGGGGCTCACAGTGTCTCAAGGAAGGCAGCTGGTAAAAGTCAAGCAAGGCAGCAGCATCGGAGGTTCACCGGGACTCAGAGACCTGGGTTCCAGCCCTGGCTCCCTCCTAGAGTGCCCCCACCCTCCCCAGACCGGAACTGGCTCCCGTTAGATAGGGAAGGAGACCCTTCAGTATCCATTCTCTTGAACTACCCTCTTACCTGCCCGGCTGCCCCCCTCGGGCCTGGCTTCTCTGGGCCTTGATGGGCCCCAAACCCTTTGGACCCCTCTCTTTGCATTCCCAGGTAACCGAAAGTTAAGAAAAGAAAGTGCTTTGTGTTCAAGCCATAAAAATAAAGGCTACCTTCATATAGCCCTTCACAGTTTACAACGTGCCTTTACGTCCATGTCCTGTAGTCATGGCCCGGGGAGGCTCATCCCCATCTTGCCAGTGAGGACTCCAGGGAGTCCAGAGCTCTGGGCAGGAGGTATAATATGAGGATGAAATGGGACAATGCAAAGTGCCTGGCTCAGTGCTGGGGACAGCCTGGCACTCAGCTTCCTCCCCCTCCTGGACATCCAGACACCTAGATTTTAAAGAAATCTGCAAAAATTCTCTGCGACTTTGGGCAAGCTCTATCACCTTTCTGAACCTGCGCTGGTTGATCTTAACTTTTCTATCACCCATTCACTCAGTCTTTTCTCATCCAACAAACATTTTTGAAGCTCCTTTTTTAGGCCTAGTATTGTCTTGGCACTGGAAATCCAAGTGATGGGCAACACAGACCCGGACCCTGCTCCCTGGCACTTACACTCAGGAAAGCTGGTGTTAAATGAGTAATTACATGGGGGCTGAGCACTCAAAGGAGAAGCTGGCAACCTAACTTAGACTGGATGTGTGGTTTAGGGATGGCCTCCTTGATATTTTAAGCCAACACCCACAGATGAGCTGGAGGTGGCCTAGTAAAGCTGCGGAGGGAAGTGTTGCCAAGACAACAGCCATGTGTAAGAGCCCAGAGAAAGGAAGACAAGATATTTGAGCATCGATACTCAAAGTGTGGGCCACGGACCAGCAGCATGGGCATCACGGGGGAGATTGTTAGACATCTTGGGCCCCACCCCAGACCTACTGAGCAGAACTTGCATTTTAAATGTTCCTGGGTGATTTGTGTGCACATTAATGTTGGAGAAACAGGAGTGGCTGGAAGCTAGAGATTGAGGGAGAGAGGGACTCGAGATGAGATGGGAAAGTTTGCCAGGCCTGGTCATGCAGGACCTCACAGACTATGGTAAGGCATTTAGCTTGGACTCTTAGGACAACGGGCAGGGACGTTTTGATTTTTTAACAGAAGTGACACGATCAGGTACGTGTTTGGAATACTCACTCTAGTGGCCGTGTGCAGAATGGACTTGGAGGGGAGCAGAGCTCGAGTCACGAGGCTGCGAGTGTCAAACACAAGAGGCCCTCTGATACCAACTGTCTGTGATGGGGCAGGAGCTGAGAGCGACCCCGCCTGCCCTCCACTCCATTCCTTAGACAGAGACCCTGCCTGCCCTCCACTCCATTCCTTAGACAGAGACCCTGGCCGGCTCTTCTGGCCTGCTTCTCACTGAAAGGCCTCAGCTCCCTCCTGGACTGAACTCTCGGAGCAGGCGTCACACAGCCACCTGACGGAGTGAACTGTGTGCATTTAAAAGATAAAAACAACGATGCTCAGTGCTGTTAAGTGTGCCGGAGATGGGCCAGCTTACGTATTCCTGGCAGGAGCATGAGTCAGAAGAATTTTTCTAGACAGTAATTTGTTAGTATGGGCCTTAAAAACACCCTGCATGGCCCTGACTCAAATTCCTTGTCAGGATAAAAAATAATCAGAAAATCAGAATAAAACATGCATCATTATTTGTTAGTAGCAAAAATTTAGAAACTACTAGGATGTCTCAGGAATGGGAGAGTGGCTAACTAAAGCAGGGTGAGTGCCCTCAATCAGGGTTTTTGCAGCTTTTTTTTTTTTTAATGAAACAGAGAAAAGATTGTAAAAAATGTGTCACTATTGAAAGAAAAAGATTAAAATTATAAATGCAGAGTATTCCCAACTGTGTAAAAACTATACATAGATAAAAGTGGAAGAAAATACATCAAAAAGTGAACTATGATGGAAATGCTTTCCTCAAGTCAGGATAAAAAAATAATCAGAAAATCAGAATAAAATATGCATCATTATTTTTTAGTAGCAAAAATTTAGAAATGTGGGCGAATATTTCTCTTTCTGCTTTTCTGTATTTTCCAAATGTTCTATAATAAATGTGTAATACTTTGATGATGAGAAAAATTGCTTTAAAAAAGGAGATGATCTGGGAATTCCCTGGTGGTGCAGTGGTTAGGACACGGCGCTCTCACTGCCGGGGCCCAGGTTCAATCCCTGGTCAGGGAACTAGGATTCCACAGGTTGTGCAGCAAAAAAAAAAAAAAAAAAAGGAACCAATCAAGATGGAGTTTGTCCTCTTGCACAGGTGATGCTGTGGCCCTGGAGGCAGATGTCACGATAGAAGGGCTCGGCACAGTCAACGAGACAGGGGTCCCCATCATGGCGCACCCCCCAGCCATCTACAGTGACAACACCCTACAGCAGTGGCTGGAGGCCGTGCTGGCCTCTTCCCAGAAGGGTAAGGACCTCTCTCAGCCCCTCCCCAGCTGCCCAGCCCTCTGGTCCTCAGGCCGCATGTGCAGGGGTCCTTCCACTAGGAAGCTAGGCCAGTGCTCGTCAGGAGTTGCTCGTTGCCTTGGCTTTCCAGCCCACCGCTCTAGAGGCCTGGGCTCGGGGAAGATCAGTGAGATGAGGGATGAAAAAGTGCAGGGTAAGCTGCAAAGGGCCAAACATGTCTGGGCCCTGAATCCGTGGAACTGGATACAACATGCTCAAAAGCCACATTCCACCTTCCCCTCCCACGTCTCTTTGCCAGTGATAGTCAGAATCCAGGCATCACCCTAATGTCTCTCCCTCATCCCCCACATCCGCTCAGCTGCTGCACCTGCCAATTCTAAACCCTGAACCCTACCCCCTGATCCAGCCCCAGTCACATCATCTTTCTCCTGGACCTCCTTCCTCACTGGCTTCCTGCTTCCAAACTCAGCCCCTAGCTGAGTGAGCTTTCCAAAATGCCAATTGTCATGTCACTCCCCTGCTTTAACCCTCCATGGCTCCCCACTGTCCTCAGGACAAAGTGCGATCTCCTTGGCCTGTCTTTCAACATCCTTCTCTAACTTCTCAGCCTCACCTCCTGCGGTTCAGGCTCAGGTGGCTTAGGACCCTCTGAGCCTGCCTGTCCAAGAATCACAGTCCCTTCTCATCCGATGCTTGACAACCCCTGAACCAGCCCCAAGTCCCAAGCGCTTACGCATCATCTGCTTCCTCCCCTTGGTGATGGGGGACGGGAGCTCATTCCTACAGAGGCCAGTCCTTTCTCTCCAGGTTAGCTCTGCCTGTTTGAAAGCCCTTCTTCACACCCAGCGAGAATCTGGTCCCTGTCTTCCCTCCCTGCCCCCAACACACATACCATACCTGCTCTCTCTGTCCCAGGAAGTCATGTCTTCTGTTCCCTTCTTCCTTGAGCATGAGGGACCAGTTCCCCAAGCCCTTGGCCCTCTCCCCACAGGCATCAAACTAGACTTCAAGAGCATCAAGGCCGTGGGCCCCTCCCTGGACCTCCTGCGGCGGCTGACCGAGGAGGGGAGAGTTCGGAGGCCTGTGTGGATCAATGCCGACATCCTGAGGGGCCCCAACATGGCCATCCCGATAGAAGTCAACGCTACACAGTGAGTGTTCGCCTCTCTGCCCCAGCTGTGTCCAATCCTCTTCCGTCAACATCTGGCACAGTAGGTGCTCAGGGGACCTTTGCTGAGTTTGCTTCCAGCCACACCATGTAGTCTGACCTCTAAGCCTTCACACGTGCTATTCCCTCTGCCTCGAATGCCTTGCCCCCATTTCCTGATGAACCTTTGCCCAGTCATTACCTGTCCCAGAAACTTCCCTGACATCCAAGGCCGCTGAGGGCCTTCACTCACACTTTCTCCTAACAGTCCTGATTTCGTTGGACTATCACTGTCGGATTACAGGTTTGTCACCCTTACTACAGTGTTTATTCCTGGAGGGCAAACAGGGCCTAGTCCAGTGACAAGGGCAACACTTGGCCTGCTAGAAAAGTCTAAAGCACTGACTCCTTCCCTAGCCCCCCATGAAATCCCAGCACTGCCACCAACCACCCTCACGTAACACCAGCTGCATGGTGTGCTCCAGTTTACAAAGGGCCACTTAAAAGGGGAGCATATATCTGAGTTGATCTTCACATAGCAATGCCAGGTTAGGAGCATTTTTTTCTCACCATTTTGCAGATGAGAAAGCTGACAATAATTGAGGCACAATCTGTTGAATGTTTATTATGCGTCACAGGCACTTTTCAAGTACTCTAGTTGTAGAATGCCACTTAACTCTTACTTGAGAATGAGGTAGGTAATATTATTTTCATTTAATTAATACAGGAAATATCTCACTGAAGTTAAATGACCTGCCTAAATCTAGTAATTGGCAGAGGAAAGATTCAAAACCAGGCCTTTCTGACTCTAACCTCCATGCTCTTTACCGTCCATCCATCCATCCATCCATCTTTCCAGCCAGTCAGCCAACAATCCATCCATCCAATATTTATCATGATTCTCAAACTGAGGTGCATTTGGAAAGCAGCAGTTTGAAAATGTAGTCAGTGGCCCAAGATAAATAATGGTTCACCTTCTTGGAGTGAAGAAAATTACTCAATAATTTGGGGAGAGGGAGGGTAACATTATTTGCCTATTAAAATTTGCATCAAGGCAAAATTTGAATGAAATTTTTCAATAAAATATGAAAGTTCAGAGACTCTCACAGCTGGGAGAACCCACATCCCACACCTGGGACTTTAGATTGCATCCCCCCGTCCATGTGGGTATGTTTACGAAGGCCTGTCCTGCCTGAAAGGATGCCATCTTTGAGAATCAAAGGGGCTGGGTGAGCTGCCCAAGGTCACAGAATCAGGACCCAAACCCAGACCTCCCCGACACCAAAGTCCATGCCCTACTGTGGGACTCTGAGCAAGCCATTTCTGTTCTTTAGGACTGTGCCCTTATATCATAGATGCAATAGATCCTGCCTCTTCATAGCACTGTGATGGGAACCCGGGAGATGAGGAAGGGGCTCTAAAAGACCAGCATCTCTGATTCTCTGCAGGTTCCTGGCCTTGGTCCAAGAGAAGTATTCTAAGGCAACCCTGTCTCCAGGCTGGACCACCCTCTACCTGCCCCTGTTCCCAAAGGGGACGTATACCCGAGCCATGGTAGAGAAGATGCAGGGGCTGGTGGAAGGACTGCCACAGAAGGTCACCTTCCCTGTGCGGGCTGTCATGGTGCGGGCTGCCTGGCCCCACTTCAGCTGGCTGCTGGGCCAATCTGAGAGGTGAGGACTCCCAGGCCCCTGCCACAGCTCCCACTCCCTCCAAACCCACTCCCAGGCACTGATGCCCCCGGAAGATCCCAGAGGCTCATGGCTAGAAGGGTCTTATTGATCATCTGGTCCAACCTCTGCTGGTGCTCACATGCTCTACAATGTCCCTGCTTTCTGCTTGTATGCCTCTGGTAATGGGGAGCTCACTGTCATCTGAGGCAGCCCGTCCATTGGCAGACAACTCTCTGTCCGTTGGAAAGTGTCTACGCTGAGACACAATTTGCCTCCCACAGCTTCCTCCCACGGAAGCCAGCTGTTCCCTGGGGCTGCACAGATTGCACCTACAGCCTCTGCCCCAGGATAGCTCTGTAGGGATTGAGGAAGCCCCATCCCCACCCCTGTACTCTGTCCCCAGCTGCCCAGCACCACCTTCCTCAGCCTCTCCCCACTGGAGGCCGCCCCCTTCCCCTCTTCATACCTGACCTCTAACCCCACCCCCTGTGCCCGTCTCTTCTGTCCTTGTCTCCTTCCTAAGAAAGGACCCAGAAATAGACACTCCAAGTGAGGAGGTAGGGCAGTCCACCTCCCCTCCTTCTCAGCCTCTGCTCTCAGTCATTGTTGCCGAGGCCTCTGTGGCTTCTCCTGCCCCCAGGAAGCAGGGTAGCGTTCCTCCCCTGCCCAGCTCGGGCCCAGCTCTGAGCACAGGAGTGGGGCTGAGGGCTGCTGGGCCCAGGCAGGCACTGAGCTGGCTCTCTGGACCCCAGGTACAGTCTGACGCTGTGGCAGGCCACCTCGGACCCCGTGTCAGTGGACGATCTCCTCTACGTCCGGGACAACACCGCCACCCACCAAGTCTACTATGACCTCTTCGAGCCTCTCCTGTCGCAGTTCAAGCAGCTCGCCAGTAGGGAGGGGTCTGGGCAGCGTGGGAAAGGGCGGTGGGGCCGGATTCTGCACAGGGCAGCACTTGGTAGACACGGCAGCAGAGTTAGATGGGATGGGGCACTGGAAGGGGAAAATCCTAGGAAGAATAGGAGGAAGGAATCGTTTTAAGCATCAGTTGTATGCCAGACCCCAGTACGGTATGCTAAGCTTTATAGATCTGTGAAGCAGGGATTCCATTTTACAGATAGGGAAACTGAGATTCAGAACAGTTAGGTAATTTATACAAAGTCATTCAGCTTGAACGTGGCACAGCTCCTACTGGAACCAGCAAATTCCAAACCCCATATGCTTCCCCTTGCAATACAGTTCCTCTAAGGTTTACTCTAGCATTTCAGAGAATGGCCCCTCCACTGTACCTGCTAATCAGTGATGTAGACACTACCTTGTCCAAACACCTCACTCCCCTGACTCCAAACCTAGGAGAGCCTGCAGTTAGGCCATCTCAAAGGGGACCCATCAGACCCAACATTCCTGCCTTGGGAGCCATCTTGGTGAGGGGGAGGAATACCAGTTTGGGGCCAGACGGACCTGGCTTCATCAGGTTCCAATCCCAGCAACCCTGCCTACTGGCTGTAGAACCTTGGGCAAATCACCTGTAATCTATAAAACAGGGAATTACAGGTCCCAGGAAGCTTGCTGTGAGGCTTAGAGAGGATGCGCGGTGCACAGAAGGGCTCTGTGACCAGCGGCCTCTTCATCTTGGCAATTTGCCCCACAGTGAACGCCTCACGGAAGCAAAGCTACTACACGGGAGGCAGCCTGATCCCCCTTCTCCAACTCCCTGGGGATGAGGGTCTGAGCGTGGAGTGGCTGGTTCCTGACATCCAGGGCAACAGGAGCACAGCAACAGTGCGACTCCCAGGTAAGGTCCACCTGCAGCCCCCGTGCTCCTAGCTCAACCATGGGAGTTTCCTACACTTGGGGAAGCTGCCTCAGATCTCCGTTACCATAGCCACACAGCTGCAAGGTAGGGAGTACAGTGCCGTCAAAAGTGCGGGGCTCCTGGCCTTCAGCACCTGTGAACCCTCAGTCACATCACGCTGCAAGAGAGGCGGGCATGGGCCCCAGGGCTGAGCCACAGGCAAGGGCCCAGAGCTGAGCTAGCAACTCATTGTGTCATTCTGACGAGCCCCAGGCACATTCATAAAGCAGCCCTTCCACCTGGAACCCAGATCTGATTGACAGATCCTATTACTCCGCTGCTGCCTCCGTTGCCTCTTCCAGACAGAGATGGCATGATCCTGCTGAAAGTTGGCCTCCAGGAGCCTGCAGCTGGGGACCCCGTGCCCATCGTACGTGCCCCAGATGGCCGTGCCCTGACACTGGAGTTCTGCCTGCTGCAGCTGGCCACGCGCCCCGGACGCTGGGGCATCCATGTGCACATAGCAGAGCCCACAGCCCTCCGGCCATCCCTGGCCACACTGGCCACCCTCTCCACCCTTGGCCACCTGCCTAGGCCTGTGTGGGTCGGGGCCACAGTCTCCCACGGGAGTTTTGTGGTCCCTGGCTACGTGACTGGCAGGGAGTTGCTTACAGCTGTGGCCGAGGTTTTCCCCCATGTGACGGTGGCACCAGGCTGGCCCGAGGAAGTGCTGAGCAGTGGCTACAGGGAACAGCTGCTCACAGATATGCTGGAGCTGTGCCAGGGCCTCTGGCAACCCGTGTCCTTCCAGCTGCAGGCTGGGCCGCTGGTCCAGAGCACGGCTGGGGTCGTGGCCAGGCTGTTGGCAGCCTCCCCCCGGGCCACTGTCACAGTGGAACACAGCCCTGGCTGGGGCAGCTATGCATCTGTGCGGGCAGTGCTGCTAGCAGCCAGGGCCGTGGAGAGGACCCGAGTCTACTACAGGCTACCCCAGAGTTACTACCAAGACTTGCTGGCGGATGTTGGCAGAAAGTGACCACCCAGGGGTGCTGGGCTGGTGGACCCCTGGGTCCAGGCTTCCCATGGGGGTGGCAGGAAGGAATAAATGCCTCTGCCTTCCTCAGTGCACTGCGTGTGTGTCCTCAGGGCAGGATGGAGTGGGAGTTGGGCGTGAGGTGGCCACTGAAGATGCCTAGAGGGTCTGGAGGCTGGGGGCCAGATCGTTCCGGTTGTCCAAGAGGAACTGCTCACAAGCCTTGAAGGTGGTGTAGAACTCAGAGGAGAGGCCAGTCACGTTGGTGGTCACGTACTTGAGAAAGCCTGGGGTGGCCTGGTTATAGTAGGACACCTGCAGGATGGGAAGCCACACTCAGGGAGGCTGGGCAGTGGGAGGGGTGGGAGCTGAGTGAACATGAGGCGGGCGGGAGGCAGCCTTGTCACCTGCTAGGAAGGCAGCAAATACCAGCCAGCACCTGGGGCCTTAGAAGACTGCGTGACTGGCGGGTGTGACCTCCTCCAGCTGGTCTCCCCTGACCCCGCACCCCCACCCCGCGTGCTGACAACCCTGGCTTCCCTCTGTCACCACACACTACTGTCATCACGTGTCTCCCCTGTCAGCCAGGAGGCCCTGGAGGACCGGGGCTGGGTCTCCAGAGCCCAGCACGGAATCCCTTTTAAATGAAGGTGCTCTAGGGCCATACGCAAGTTAGAATAAGCCCAAGGATTGCCCTGAGGAGCTCGTCAGTTTAGATGTATTAAGTTAGCTAGCACTGTCCAAGTCCCTACCTGGGGGACTCAGAGCCACTGTGAGCTGAGGAAGGGGCAATGGATATCCCCAGCCCAGCCACCCTCAGCCTTCTCCCCTATGCTTTAGTTAACACTGACTGCCCTGCTGAGTTTTATGGGCCCTGAGAGCCATATAAAGCCTTCCTAGACAATAAGTAAATGAGGAGATAGAATTCTAGATCAGAGCCCAGGGCTTCTGCCCTCTGTGTCCAGTGCTTTTTCCAAAAGACCCTGCAGTGGCCTCGGACTTAGCACAGATTAGGTCTTAATGAAGGCTCATTTTCAGCGCCTGACACTCTTAGGCTCCCCTGAGCTGGAAGAGAGAGACTGCTGACGGGCAGGGGAGCCTGAGTCTGGAACTGTCTGAGCTGGACAGTGCTGAGCTCGGGACACAAGTGTGGCTTTGGGGTGACTCTGGGTGGGAGGGGGAAAGGAGACACCCAGCCTCACCTTGGTCAACTGGTCCCCCTCGTGCCGGAAGCAGAAGCCTGAACAGATGGTCTCCCCGCGCCTGTACTCCGAGGTCTCGAGGTGCGTGGGCAGCGTAACTGACCTCATCGCAATGACATAGGGGTCCCTGGAATGGAGGAAGGGTGTGGAGGGGACACAGGAGAGGGTGAGGGCCTGGTTCCAGAGCCCTCCTCTGGCACTGATCCAGAGTCTGAGGCACACAGAGCCTGGCTCTGGGCCAAGCTGGAAAGAGGAGATGCCTGTGGGTTAGCAGCTCTGAACTCCCCAGGAGCCAGCGTGACTGCACTGTGGACTTTCTGGAAAAGCCCCTCCACTGCAGACACTCAGGAAGCAGTGTTGCGCTTTGGGGTTTTTGTGCTTCATCTTTTTGCCTGTCTCTAGCAGAAGTGATGCCGTCTCTCCGGCATCCCCACCATGGCACAGCTGACAGCCTCACCACCCTTCAGCCAACACGGGGCCTTCAGAGGCCGGAGGCCAAGGAGTTGGCCATGTGAGAACTGGCCCGTCTGTGGCCTGGGGCAAGGTGCCCTCACTACCCCAGGGACAGAGACCACCCCGCTTTAGAGCATGAGTGATTAGAGGGGCCGTGCATCCCCATGTCCTCCATCCTACCCACAGTAAGACCACTGTGGCCAGTAGGAAGCAGAGGGCTGACTCTAGGCTGATGTCCCCTCCCTGGGGAGGAAGATGAGCCCTGCCCACCTCCCACCCCAGAAGGCAGGCACGTACCTGTTGTCACAAGGCTTCCGCCGAGAGGCCAGGATCACAAAATCCTGGGGCTTGGAGTCACCGCCGAGGGCGGGGCTGACGATGTGGTAGATGGCATCATCCTCGTCCACCTGCTGCACTAGCTCCACGCTCCTGTACAAAACCCACGGGCATCACACCAGCTCCTCGTGTGAGAGCAGGTCTGACCCAGGCCCTCCCGTGCTTCAGCTGCCCTGAGCAGATGCTTGGGGGATATTTCACCCCCAACACTGCTCAGCAGGGACCACAGGAGGGCAGAAAAGGCGGGCAAGATAAACACACACACAGGCACACAGACACATACACAAGCAAATGAACACACACACCCGTGGGCACACATGTGCACAGATACATAGATAGATACCCACCGATGCACACACAAAACTATGGGTGTCTGTCTATGTCTGTGCAGATGCACATACCCTACACAGATGTGTGATGATTTAGTAGTTGTACTGAGTATTTAGTGAGTGCCCACTGTGTGCCAGACACTGTTCTAAGAGTGTTATGGGTCCTCTCTCACTTAACCCCATGTCAGCCCATGCAGTTGGTACTCTTAGTATCCCCATTTTATAGATGAGGGGGCTGAGACTCAGAGAAATAACTCACCTCCGGCCACAGAGCTAATAAGGAAGCAGGTGTGGAACGTGCTTGGGCTGTTGGGTGCCAGAGCTGTGCCCCTCAGGCCCGGGCACACTGCACGCATGTGCCCAGGTAGACACACGTAGGCTTACACCAACACGCGCGCACACACAAGGACATCCACGCAGAGACACGCACAGCCATGTCCAGACCTGCCATCTTTTCCCTGCTCTCCCGCCCACCCTGGAAGCTGCCTCAGGAACAAGGCAGCTGTGGGCAGGGTGGAGGAAAGCTGCTAGGGCCTCCCTTCCCCTCAGGACATGCCCCCCCAATCCCATCAAGCATCAAGACCTGATTGGGCCTTCAAGGCCCACACCAGCCCGCTTCCTCCAAGAAGCCTTCCTACCACATGCCCAACCCCTTCTCCCCAACATCCACCACCAAATCACCTCTCAGGCTTCCAGGATGGCATGGCCAGCAGGCCTGGGGCCAACCTAGACCAGGGCTTTTTAAAGCAACGCAGCCCTTTTTGCAAAGAAACCTCATGCAGAAAGCCTGTGTGTGAACAGCTACAAGCAGGCCTGCTTTGGTGAAGAGAGATGGGGGAAGGTAGGGGAAGGCCAATTTGTCAAACATCAACTCACCAAATGACCTGCTTACTGAATTTCCAGATACACAGATCCTCCTTATGGATACACTCAGGAATATAGGCTCCTCTTAATAAGCCATTGGAGAAATGATCAAAGAACCCCCAAAGGAGGGTGTTGGCATAACAGAAAATGACTTGAAAGGGATTTGAAAAAATACCAGTTTCAACTTTAACATTCCCATATTAAACACTGAAATTCTGGCTATTTTCCTAAGCAAAAACTTACATGGAGAATCAATAAATCTGGGGAACAAATGCATTTATAGGAATAACATTTATATTCAGTAACTCACTACATTAAAAAATAACATTCATATACATTCATGTACATACCCATACGAAGAACTGGCAAACTTGGTAAATTCAGCAAATTGGCCGTTCTCTGAGTTACCCTGAGTCTGGGAGGGGTTCCCACCCACCCCCTCCACTTCCAACTACCACCCCAAGCAGTCCCTGAGCCCCCTCTGGGAAGGCAGACCTCCACAGAACACGCTTTGAAAATCACTGATCTATCCCTGGGTGCAAATCTACAACCCACACCTCAAGTACCCATTTTAAGAGGAGGGAAACTGAGGCCCAGAAAAGACATGACTTGTCCATGGTCACACAGTTAGTTAGGCCAGGAACAAGACTTAAACCCAGGCCCCCGACTCCAGTTCCAGGCTCACTCTCTTCCCTGAGGGCTCGGACTACCCTTGACTCTGACGCTCACCTAACACATAACCAAGTGCCCCACCCCCATCCTCCCTGCTAAAGGCCGGCAGGGGCTGAGCACAGTGGGGGGACGGCTCGGGAGGAGACACCGGAGGGCCCACCTCCCCGCCCCACCCTGCTGCCCTCACCGGTAGTGCTTGTCCCATTCGGGCCTCCGACGGAGGTCTGAGAGCAGCAGGAAGGCCTGGGCGGCGTCCACGTGCACCAGCATCTCCATGTGGAAGGAGAGGAACTTGTCCTCCTCTAGAGTGTACAGGCGGACCTGCATGGGCCAGAGGGCAGCCTCGTTCCCGCGCCTCCTCCTCCGCCTATGCTGGGGACCCGGTCTGGAAGCTCAGGGCTGCCACTGATTGCTGTGTAACTGTGAGCAAGCGACTCAACCTCTCTGAGCCTCGGTCGCATTCCCATGAAAATGGGAGATTCAGCACAAGTGGATGGGAAGGTGTCTGAAGGAGCAGTGACTGCATGCATAAGCACAGGATGGAATGGTACTCACTACGAAATGGAACAAACTCAAACAAGTACTCAACACGAGTGAAGGCCTTGTGCCAAGAGAAAGAAGTCAGATTGAAAGGTTATATACTGTATGACTCCCCGTATTGGACATTCTCAAAATAGACAAAACTAAAGGGACAGAAAACTGATCCGTGGTCTCCTGGGGTTGGGGGTGGGAAGAGGCTTGACCACAATGGGGAATGAGAGAAACGGGGGGGATTATGGGAATGTTCTGTATCTTGATTATGGTAGTGATTCTGTAACTTTATGTGTTTTCCAAACTAGTAGAATTGTACCTAAAAAGGGGAAATTTTACTACATGTAAATTATACCCCAATTTTTTAAATGTGGAAAAAAATTTTTAAAAGAAGATAAAGAAGCAGGGGCCGACACAACAACAGAATGAATCCTCAGAGCCAGGTGCCCATCCAGCCCCCTAAAGTCACAGGCAAAAGTGGCAGAGCTCAAGTCCTCCCTCAGCCCGCGTTTGCCCCAGGCCCCCATCCCAGCAGCGCCTCTCTGTAGAAGGAGCAGAGAGAGGGAGGACGCAGTGGGGGAGGATGAAATGGGAGGCAAGAAGGTGGGTGGGCAGGAGAGGATACGGAGTGGGGGACCCCCCACTCCAGGCCCTGGGGGGGCAGGTTTGCTTCTATAACTGGGCTGCTTTCATGACCTCATCCAGCTCCTTTTAGGGAATCTCCCTTTGACTGGAGTGCTTTGAGAGGGTTTTTGTGTCTCGCAGTCAGCCGCCTCTGGTGGCTCCGAGGAGGAAGGACAGCTGGGAGGGTGGGGTCAGCTACCTGGCTGATCTCTGAGGACAGCACCCAGTCGTCCCTGGCCACGAGCATCTTCAGGGAGGAGACGTTGTTGTAGCTCAGGTACACCTGGACAGAGCACACAGAGAAGCCTCAACTTCCGCCTTCCTCGGGGGCTCCGTGCCGGGCTGCGCTGGGGCGGGGAGAGGAAACTGGACGTGAAGGAAGGAGCCCTTGGCTTTGGGAAAGGAGGCCCGGGCTTGGCAGACTCCTCCTCCTCTTGGGGCCCCAGCTCCCTCCTGCCAAGCAAGGGGACACAGGAAAGCCCTTGGCTACCTGTGCCAGTCTTGAGGCAGCAGTATCCTGTCCCCTCCGGGCCTACCTCCAAACCCGCTCACAAGAGGGGAGGATCGGGGATCCCGGCAGGCCTAAGAACGGTCCGCTCAGAGGAGAAGGCCTTACCTGGTTGCTAGGGTCCCAGGGGACAGAGAGGGGCATCTCCGCCTGCTTACAGGACACGATGTACTTCCTGGGAGAGAGGGAAGACAACAACCTTGGTCCCTTGGGAGCCCACAGACTTCGCTGCTGGCTTACTGTGTGCCAGACCCTGTGCTCAGCCCAGCGGCATGGGAGAGACTCCTGTCTGGCCAGGGAGACTGGATGGGCACACAGAAAACAGCAGCTGAGGACATATACACTCAGAGGCGGGGACGGGCTGGGGGAAAGGTGCAGACCCCCAACACCCTTGCTGAGCGACTTCACTCTGGCTAAAGCGACCTCACTCTTATGCCTCAGTGTCCTCAGCTGTAAAATGGGATCAGTGGTCACACCTGCCTCCTCATGGGGTCATCACAGGGAGAACAGTGCTTGGCATATGGTAAACCCTCCATTTATGCACATTTTTCTTATTAACATCGGATGGTGAATCCTGGTGCGTTGACAGCCCTTTCAAGTTTGTAAAGTGCTTTCACAGCAGAGTCATTCACACCTGGATTTGCTTCTTAAGCAATCGCATCTCCTCTCAGAGCCTTTCTTTCTTCATCTGCCAAACGGGCATCAGAGTCAATGGGAGGAACACAGGAAGTAAAATTGGCCACACCTGGCCAGGTTCAAATTCTCATTCTGCCCATCATTCCTATCTGAGTGCCCGTGGCCACCTAATCCCCCTGTCCTCAGCGTCCTCGCCTGTACAAGGGGCCAGTAAGACCACTGTGTCATGAGGCCAAGACCAGAGGCTGCCTGGATGTAAAGGCCCAGCCCAGGGGCAGCACCGAAGAAACACAAGTTCCCAGGGCCAGGCAGCAGACAGGGAAGCCCTAGAGCCGTGTCCACTCCCACCGCCCGGCCCCCACTTTCCTGTCCAGGCGGATCTTCTTCCTGGCACTGGCCTCTCGGTACCGCCGTTCGCCATCCTGGGGAGAGGAGCAGAGACAGACTGTGGTGCAGGAGGGACAAACAGCTTGCCCCCACCCCCATTACTGCCTGCCCCCTTCCCCAAAGGGCCCAAGGAGACCCTCCCTGCAGCCCTAAAGTGAAGTTCAGATCTCACTGGGGCAGCCTGCATAGGACAGTGCCCGGTCACTGAGCTCCAGCCCCAGCTTCCCCTGAGGCTCCCTGAGTGACTTTGGGTACACCATCTGCCCTCACTGTACCTGCTTCCTCCTCTGTAAAAGGGGATCCCCAAAGGGCACTTACAACGCTAAGAACCCACATTTATTGAGCACTTGCTATGGGCAGGCATGCTTCTGAAGTGTCTTCCATGCAAAGCTGCATCTAAGCATTATGACAACCCTCTGAGGTTGGTACTAGTACTATCCCCAATTATTTCATTTCATTTCATTTTATTATTTTAATTGCCTGCACCGTGCGGCTTACAGGATCTCAGTTCCCCCACCAGGGACTGAACCCGGGCCACGGCAGTGAAAGCCCAGAATCCTAACCACTAGGCCACCAGGGAACTCCCAGTACTATCCCCATTTTACAGAGGAGGAAACTGAGGCACGGAAAGGCTAAGTGGCTCAGCCAAGGTCACAGGGCTAAGGAGTGGGGCCAGGAACAGAACCCAGACGGCCTGACCCAGAGCCCACCCTCTGAACCACTACTTCTAATGTCTCCCCACTCGTGAACATTAAGTGGCAAAGGCCTGAAAGGGCCTCGTGGACTGTCCGCTGTCCCACCGCCTGCCAAGCTCCCTGCTCCTCCAGCCACTACCCATCTTGACTGCCCAACGCCCAGCTCTGGAGCGGGGGTCTTCACAGCCCATGCTCAGTCTTGTGAGGTGGGCGGGCAGGGTGGGTGACCTTCCTGGAGAGAAGGGGCAACCTCTCCAAGGTCACTCCCTGGCTCCCCAGAAGCAAGCCCGAGCCTGGCCCAAAGGAGGCACAAAGGAACATTGTTTAGAGCCAGCCTTGAACCCAGGTCCCTGACTCTCATTCCTACGCTTTTGGCTCCCCTGTCACCGTGGTCAGAGCAGTCGCCACTTACTCAGCCCGCAGCAAGGTATCTCCCCAACAGCCCTGCGAGGCAGAAACTGCAGATACACCCTCTTTACAGATGGGGAGTGAAAGCTCGCAGAGGGCACCCGCTAGAACGTGGCCAAGGTGGGGTTCCAACCCACCTCTGACCCCAAAGCCAGTGCTCTTACAGCTTTGCAGGCTCATGAATGCCTCTTAATGCCCGGCACGTCGTCTGAGTTCTTCCAGGAAGCACAGGGTGCCTTCCTTGCACAAGGAGCATCCCCGGGGGCAGGTTAGACCAGGGCACTCGGGGCTGGCTATGCCCCAGCAGAAGGACAGAGCTGGGTCCACTCCCCAGTCCTATCACCCTGGGCAGAGAGGGAGGGGGGATGGCAGTGGGGCACTCACTCCAGGCTGGGGCCGAATCCAGGGTAGCATCTGAGGCTGGTTATCTGCATCCAGGACCACAAAGGTCATGAAGGCGCTGTTGATGTGCCGCCGCTGGGTCTCGGCCTCCTGGCGGTAGGCCTCCACACACACGCCCACCTCCATGCTGAGGGGGATGGAGGGCTGGTCTCAGCTGGACAGACCTTCCCGAGGCCACCCCCTCCCCAACACACACGCACATATGCACAGATGCACACACGCACAGATGCACACACGTACTCCTGCAGTTCCTCCCACAGCCCAGATCAGAGTCCGATGGGCAGGAAACCCAGAACTGTTCCCTTTCAACAATGTTTACAGAGTGCCCACTGCACCCCTGGCCCCATGCTTGTCACTGGGGTCACAGAAATGAATAAACCGGTCCACCAGGTCCTCATGGGCTAACAGATAGGGGATGGGGCAACAAACATCTATATAAAATACGTCACGTAAGCTGCAAAGGGTGATGGAAAGACATAAGAAAGGAGGTGGAGGGGCAGAGCCTAATTTGAGAAAATGTTCATCATACACCTATTCACCAGCACTTTAATAGCCGTAGCCATGCTCCTGACAGCTCCGTTGCTGCTGTTTCTGTATCTCCGACTGTCTTTGTGAATTATAAAATAGCAGCCACCTCCATTCCCCCTCACTTAGGAAGGTCTATGATCCCAGAATGTGGACATTATGCAGATGGGGAAATCAAGACCTAGAACAGGGCACTAACTTGCCCAAGGTCACACAACAGTCAGGAAGAGAATTCTGCACTAGAAACCAGGCCTCACAGCTCCTAGTTCAGGGCTTTCCCCCTGCATGACAGTAGAATGTGTGCTAGTCAGACTGTGAATAGTAAAATAATAATAATAATTTTAAAAATAATAATAAGCAGCAGGAATGGCTGACCTTCACTGAACGTTTTCTCTGGCATTCTACTAGTAACCCCTCATTGAATCCTCACAACTATGAGGTAGTTGTGGTGAGCCCCATTTCACAAGTGAAAGAACTGAGACTCAGAGGGGTTAAGTAACTTGCCCAAAGTCACACAGCTGATAAGCTGTGAACCAAATTTGAACCCAGGCAGCCTGGCTCCAGATCCCTCACTTTTAACAACTACGCTATCATTGAAAATGACCAAATCTTTGAAATCACCAAAAAGCTTTCATGGGGGTATCAGAATTCATTCCAAAGGTAAGGGCTCTGGGAACTAACTGCTGTTTTAGGAAAAGGGTGGGAAAGGGTTTGATAAGCAAGGGAACACTGGCAAGAGGTGGCCCTGTGACCTGAGCATCCACAGTGTGGCAGGACCAGAGACAGGAGCCGGGGAGAGAGACAGAGACACCCCAAGCACATGGTGTGACCTGTGACGGCGGCAGGCACAGGGCTCGGGAGGCCAGAGAAGGAACATCAGAGCTGAATCTTGGTGATGGTAAAGGGACCCAGCAGCCAGGCAGAGTTCAGATCTCATAGACCTCGTCTACAGGGGAAACGGTTCCTGCAGTTTTGCGGTAAGGTCCCTTCTTAGGTCAGGAAGAGCCCTCAACCCCAAGAGGCCCCATCTCACACATCCCAGCCCCACACCTGTGCTTGAAAGCGTTGTTCACGATGGCCTTCAGCACCAGGCGGTCCCCAACCTGGGATGGGCCCCGGAAGTGGAACATCTCAATGGCCTTCAGCGTAGGGTGGGCACGGCACAGCCGGCTGGAAGAGGCGGGGGGTCAGGGGGACAGGACAAATGCCTCCAGTGCTTCAGCCACTGGCTTGGGCCAGCCTTCTCCTGCTGTCCCCCATCCCCAGACCCAGCCCAGAACCACATGTACCACCCTCTGGCCCACCCACTCCCACCCAACCCAGTGACAGCTCTGCCCAGAGAAAGAGAACTAAAGTCCAATATCACAGCTTAGAATACTGAGGTCTACGTGCGTAGCTGGAAAAAAGCTGAATTTGAGGTGACATAGGAAAGGGCAGGGCTCGCGGTAAACCTTTTCCTTCTAACTTTTACACCCTAGCACCTGCTGTTCCTACTATCTGGAAGCCCTCGCCTTACCCAATGCTACTCGTCATTCAAGGCCCAGATGAAGTACTCCTCCTCCAGAAAGCCTTCCCTGACTATCCACACTCTGACCCTCCTCTGAGATCTTATTACTCTCATAGCCTGGGCTGCCCAAAATAGCATTGCTTATGTACTGTGTCCACAGGTTAAACACAGAGGAGGGGCCATTGGAGCTGGTCTCTAAAGGGTGAGGAAGAATTTGCCTGGCTGAGGAGAACGTGGGTTGGGGAGGGCACTCATGGCAGAGCGAACAGCAAGTACAAAGTCATGGAGGTATGAGAGTGTCAGTTAGTGAATGTCAGTTATCATAACTATAAAAAAAAGCCCCGATACTTGGAGCAGAACAAGACCCGGACAGGCACAGAGGTTATAGGAAAAGGAAGTAATTATTTCCACCTCTAGGGAGAAGGGAACAGTCAAAGAGGCTTCATGGAGGAGATGGGCAGGATTTTAGCAGACAAAGAAGACTGGAGTTGGCATGGTGGGAAGTCAGCCAGGAGTGAAGGCAGGGGATGGGAGCATAGGGGATGGGAGCATGGAGGATGGGAAGGGGAAAGGCAAATGGCTTGATTTGCAAGAAGTGTTAAGATCCAGGAAGCAAGCGAGCAGGGCCAGGGCAAGGGGAGGCCCTGGTGCCAGCCGGGGGGCTTGGCATTTCCCATGCCATGATGGGAACCACGGAAGGAATGGTGAGCTCACAGAAAATCATTCCTCTCTGGTTCTCTGGGTCTGAAGGCCCCAGGTTACCTTGAAAGAACAGCCAAGCTTCTGAAGCCTTGAATGCCAGTACCAAGCTGGGGTTTCTCCCGCAGAGGGAGCTGGCCGAGGGAAGGAGGAGGAGAAAAGAGGGGAGGCACAGGCAGGGCACTGCCCTCACCTGGCTGCAATGGTGGCCACGTTCTCCATCCAGGCCATGATCTGGCCCCCGAAAGTATGGCCTTGGTGATTGGCGTGTGGGGGCAGGACCAGCTCCACACTCTCCACTCGGGTCTTCTCGGCTGGCACCATGCGGCTACAGTCTCTGCTCTCCAGATCTGACCAGAGAGGCGCAGAGGGAGGGAGGCGGGGAGGTGAGAAAATTCCCAAGGGCAGACCCTCCCCATGGGCAGCCCAGGACCCCCATGCCCACCAGTCCACCCCACACAGATTCTTTTATTTATTCAGCACCCAGGAGGTGCCGTGCATCTCCCATCTCCCGGGGGGAGAGAGCTCATCAGGGAAGGCCTGTGAAAGAGGTAGCCTTTCACCCGGCTTGCAGGCTGCTCAGAGATGCCACAGGCAGGGAGGAGGGGAGGTTGAAGGCCTGAGCCAAGTTCTGGAGACCAGACAGGCAGGACAGTCACAGGGAGCAACGAGGCCTTGGCTTAGCTGGAGCTGAGGGAAAGTAAAGGGACAGCACCAGATGAGGCTGAGTGGTCAGCCAAGGGCCCGGATGCCAGGCTCAGGCATTTGGACTGACGCTTGGGTAGAAGGGCTGTCAAGACAGGAGGGATCTACAGGGGCTGCAGTGGGATGGATGGTTCCAGCGGGCCTTGACAACTGTAGGAAGAGCTAGGCCTGCCCAGCCACGGCCTCCGGGCCCAGCATAAAATCAGCACACGGAATTCAGAGCACAGCTCACTGCCTTCACTGGTGTTTGCTACTTCTGCCTGCTCTCTCTCCACTCTGGGCAGCTGAACTACCCTTGGTTGGTCCTAAAATTGCCTCCTTTAGGTTTCAAGGATGACTCTGCATTCTAGTGTTCTGGACATCAGTGAACAAATCCAAGGTCACCCCTCTAGGCCTTTGCCCAGCCTGTGCCCTCTGTCAGAAAACCCTGCCTCACCTCTCCACCTGTCAAAATCCTCCCAGTCCAAAGTAGACCTTTGTGTGCTGGTACAGGACACTCTCCAAGATATGCTTTTAAGGGGAAAGGAGCAAGATACAGAACAGTATGTACTGTATGTTTACTTTTGGGTAAAAAGAGAGGGCAAACTGGTAGGTAGTATGCTTAAATATGCAGAGAATACTTCTGGAAAGATGTCCCCAAATGATGAAAAGTAGCTGCCTCTGGAGGCAGCCTTGGTTCTGGGATAGAAGAGGGTCTTGCTTTTTACTCTATCTCTATGCCTACACCTATCTCTATCTACCTACCTACCTAGCTACCTATCTATTTGCTTTTTTAAAAGTCCTGGGGTTTCAAGGCCAAGCTCAACACTACCTTCCCAAATACCTTGACTCCTAGAGACCCAAATGCATTTAGCAGATTAAAAGCGTTTTCTGTATGTCCCAGTTCCATCTTCATGGCTCCTGGGAGCTGGGCGAGATGTCCAAACGCTCCCTTTTCCCTGAAGGAACCTTGAGGCAAGAGGGCCATCCAGGCCTGAGGCCACCCGTGGGTGGACATCCCAAGGAGACTCCCTTCCTCCCTCTGCTCAGTAAGGGCCCAGGACAGAGGGGGCCATGCAGGACATGGGCTGCCCTCCCCACGCACGGCGCTCACCATCCTGAATGACACAGTTGGCCAGGAGGTCCTTGATGGTGTCTGTGTAGACCAGCCGCATGCGCCGGCGCTCGGCTGCCACGCTGTGCTCTGTCTTCTCCTCCTCGGTCCGCAGCGTGATCTGCTTCAGCTTCACCTGTGGCAGGGGGTGAGGTGGGGGGTGCTCAGGACATGTTTCCTGAAATAGCATGAGAGCCTGTCCCCCAAACGGCCATCTCACGCCTGGGGCTGCTGGATGGTTACAAGTCTTGTCCCCTCTTTGTCCCCATCTTCCACCTCCCTGTTGACTGATACATCACTTTCATCCTCCAGCGTCCCCGTCCCCATTCTTCAGCAAAGGTACTGTGGATGGGGGGTGTTGATGCAGGACATGGGAGGCAATGGAGAGAACTGGAGGATCCTGGGGTGCGAGGTGCACAGGGAGAGGTGGGGAAAAGCAGAGCGGGGAGGCGCCTGGGGTTCAACCACAGCACGGGGTGGGCCTTCTTCTGGGGATTCCCTGCTGTGCCCCCACCTCTACCTCTCCACCAACCCCCAGAATCACCACGTAGACAGGCACCCAGGTGGTCCGGCAGCATCGGGTCATCAGGTGTAGCCACCTACCTTGGAGAGCTCCCGGTGGGCCACAAAGGTGGCCAAGGCCTTGCACACGCTCCACTGCTTGTCAGAGCACAGGTCCTCGGAGGCCACCTGGATGCCCACCTGGAGAGGAAGAGCAAGGTGGACGACTGAGGAGGGAGGAAACAGAGCTCGCCAACCCAAGGCCCCGCAGGTGGAGACAGCAAGTCCCACCCCAGGCCTGGCCTCTGGTGCTTCTGTATCACCTACCAAGTCCAGGGAGCTAGAGACCTGGGGTAGGTTCTGATTCTGCCCCTGGCTCCCTGGGACACCTTGGGCAAGTCACTTCCTTTCTCTAGGCCTCAGTTTCCTCATCTGTAAAATGGGAATGATGAGGCCCTCTTCCAGAGCTCACAGAGCCCTGTGCATCCCCAAAGAGTCCTCCCATTAAACCTTCAACAACCCTGCCGCAAGGGAATCATGTTCCCATTCTACAGATGTGCAGACAGAGGCTGTGGGAGGTAAGCTAATGGACGGAAGTCCAGCGCCCTCCTCCAGACCACTGCCTTCAGGGTCAGGCACAGTGGCTATTTTCCTTGCATTCCTGAGACCACCTGGCTGCTGAAAAGAGGGTCTGAGACTAGGTGTGAAGACCCAGGAGGCTGGAAGTCAAGGCTCACATTGGAATCTACATGGCTTGGTGACCTGGGGCAAATCTCTTCCCCTGCCTAGCCTCAGTTTTCCCTTCTGTGTTATGGATATTGGACCTTGCCCTAGGATCCCCCCAACCCTGCCAGCTGTTTCAGAACTCTGCTGCCTCAATCAGGGCACTGTGAGTGTGAGTGTGAGTGTGCCGGAGCTGGCGGCTGAGAATGAAGAGGAGGTAGAAACCCACCCACCCACCTGCTCACCTCCATACTGGAGTTGAAGGCCCGGTTCACCTTGGCCTTGATATTCACCACTTGTCCAACACTGAGGAGAGAAAAGCAGGAGGTAAGCCTTCCAAGAGGGGACAGAGGGAGACAACAGGGGTCTCTGCTGATAGGAACTGGCAGGAGAACATCACGGCATACGGAGCGTATTCACATCTACCACGTCACTGGGTCCTCAAAGCAAGCTGGCAAGACAGTGTTAGCACCTCATTCTACGGGTGGGGAAGCTGGGGCAAGAGAAGTGGCATGATGTCATTCATCTCCCCCTTTCCCCCACTCCCCCTTGTCCAATGAATGCTCAAGCTTCTCTTTGCTCTCAGCTCAACAGTCCTTCCTAAGGAAAGCTCTCCCTGCCCTCCCGGAGCCCCATAAGGTTCACCCTCCTAACACTTCTTCCAACAGATTGACCTCTGTCTCCCCCACGGTCCTTAAGTTCTGCTGGGGCAAGGATCATGTCTGTTTTGCTCACCACTGAATCTTCAAGTCCTTGCACATGGCACAAGGTAAGCCATGAATAGTGGCCTACTGAATTAATGAATTCCACAATTATTGAATGCCTACTAAGCACAAGATACTATAAACACAGGGTAGGAAAGGAAATAAAAACATTTAAAGAATACCTACTATGTGCCAGGCACTGTGTACGACCTCATTTGAACCTCAGAACAAGTTTGGCAGGTAGGTTTAGGGGGGACTGAGCATCAGAGAGGGTATGCCATTTGCCTAAGGTCACCCAGCTAAAGATGGACAGAGCCAGGATTCTAGACTGATTCTACTGACCACCCTAGCCCTGCTCTTTCCAGCTGCAACTGTCCCTCTAGAATGACTCCCAGGTCCAGATGAACATCAGAATCCCTGAGGGAGCCACTTTGCTGCCCTGTGCTGACTTTTTTTTTTTTAATTATTTAATTATTTAATTATTTATTTTTGGCTGCGTTGGATCTTCAGTGCAGCGCACAGGCTTCCTCTAGTTGCGTCCAGCGGAGCTACTACTCTTCGTTGCGGTGCACGGGCTTCTCCTTGTGGTGGCTTCTCTTTGTTGTGGAGCACGGGCTCTAGGCACGTGGGCTTCAGTAGCTGTGGCGCACGGGCTTAGTTGCTCCATGGCATGTGGGATCTTCCTGGACAAGAGCTCCAACCTGCGTCCCCTGCATTGGCAGGCAGATTCTTAACCACTGCGCCACCAGGGAAGTCCTGACTTGTTCATTTCTGTTATTATTATAATTTTTTTTAGTAGTTCTAATAGTCAGATAGGGGACTATCATTTTTAGGAGATGCATGCTGACATATGGAGGGATGAAGTGTCATGATGTCTGCAACTTACTTTCAAATAGTTCATACAACAGTGATACTGTGGATTTGGTTCCAGACCATGGCAGTAAAGCAAATATCACAATAAAGCGAGTCACACAATTTTTTTGGTTTCCTGGTGCATATAAAAGATATGTTTACACTATACTGTAGTGTATGCAATTGCAATATGTCTAAAAAGCAATATACATACCTTAATTAAAAAATACCTTCTTGGGACTTCCCTGGTAGCGCAGTGGTTAAGAATCCGCCTGCCAATTCAGTGGACATAGGTTCGAGCCCTGTTCTGGGAAGATCCCACATGCCACGTAGCAACTAAGCCCGTGCGTCACAACTACTGAGCTTGTGCCCTAGAGCCCGCGAGCCACAACTACTGAGCCCGCGTGCCACAACTACTGAACCCCTTGTGCCTAGAGCCCGTGCTCCGCAACAAGAGAAGCCACTGCAATGAGAAGCCCATGCACCGCAACAAAGAGTAGTCCCCGCTCATGCAACTAGAGAAAGCCCGTGTGCAGCAATGAAGCCCCAGTGCAGCCAAAAATAAATAATAAATAAATAAACTTATTAAAAAAAAAACAAACTTTCTTGCTAAAAAATGCTAACCATCATCTGAGCCTTCAGCCAGCTGTAATCTTTTTGCAACAGTAACATCAAAGATCACTGATCACAGATCACCATAAAAAATATAATAATAATGAAAAAGTCTGAAATATTGCAAAAATCACCAAAATGTGACACAGAGACACTAAATGAGCCAATGTTGTTGGAAAAATGAAGTCAATAGATTTGCTTGATGCAGGATTGCCACAAACCTTCAATTTGTAAAAAAATGCAATATCTGCAAAGTGCAATAAAATGAGGTATGCCTGTATTTATCCACATACAGATAAAGCAAATTTAGCAAAGTGTTCATTATTGACTCTCAGTAGGGATGATCACAGCACTATTCAACTTTCTATAATTTGAAAGTTTTCATGATAAAAAAGTAGAAAAAAAAAAACTTCCCTTATCCCCCAAGTAAAAATAAGTCTATTTTTTGCAGTGCTAAAAAAGAGAGAAAGAAGTTTGTGACCCTTCCCCTTCCTCCTCCTCCCCTCCCCCTCTCTAGCCTCCCCCAAAGCCAAGCTGTAACCCATTTGGACTCCCAAGATTCTCTTCCTTCCTGACTGTCCTCCATCTCACAGCTCAGGCCAAAACTGGCTCCATCCCCAGGGTCAGTGCCCAGCCTCCTTGGGGCCCCCTTCAAGCCCCTAATTTCCCAACACCCCTCCAGAGGCAGCTCCAACAAACAAATGTGACCCCTGTTCAAGCCCTTCCCCAAGACCAATTTACTAGCAGGGGACAGAGAAACATGTTAAATGACACCACAGTGATGCTAACAGCAAAACCCAGATGATGAAGAACTTTAGAAAACAAAGAACCAGGTTTCTTCAACAAATAAGCTTCGGGCTTCTCTGGTGGCGCAGTGGTTAAGAATCCGCCTGCCAGTGCAGGGGACACGGGTTCGAGCCCTGGTCCGGGAAGATCCCACATGCCACAGAGCAACTAAGCCCGTGCGCCACAACTACTGAGCCTGTGCTCTAGAGCCCATGAACCACAACTACTGAAGCCCACACACCTAGAGCCCGTGCTCAGCAACAAAGGGAAGCCACCGCAATGAGAAGCCTGTGCACTGCAACGAAGAGTAGCCCCCGCTCGCCGCAACTAGAGAAAGCCCATGCACAGCAACGAAGAGCCAACACAGCCAAAAATAAATAAATAAATCTATTTATTTAAAAAAACAAACAAACAAACTTCAAGGGAAAACAGATAGAGAGGGAGGGGGGGTAGATGGAGAGGGTGTTGCGGGGAGATGTAGGACCTACAGGTTAAAAAAAGACTTAAGAGGGAAGTCCCTGGTGGTCCAGTGGTTAGGACTCGGCACTTTCACTGCCGGGGCCTGGGTTCGATCCCTGGTCAGGGAACTAAGATCCCGCAAGGCATGGACAAAAAAAAAAAAAGACTTAAGAGACCTTGCAACCTGATTTGCATCCTGACTTGAGCAACAAAAATAACTGTAAAGCAAAACAAAATAAAAACAAATTCATGAGACATTGTGGGCAACTGAATGCTGACTGGATATTTGATGTTAGTGAGAAATTGTTCATTTTCTTTGGGTGTGGTAGTGGTATTGAAATTATGTTTTTAAAAGTTATTATCCATTAGAGATACATTTTGAGATATTTTAATTTTTTTTTTTAGAATTTAATTTAATTTAATTAATTTATTTATTATTTTTTGGCTACGTTGGGTCTTCGTTGTGGCGTGTGGGCTTTCTCTAGTTGCGGTGAATAGGGGTTACTCTTGGTTGTGGCGCGCAGGCTTCTCATTGAAGTGGCTCCTCTTGTTGCGGAGCACAGGCTCTAGGCGTGCAGGCTTCAGTAGTTGTGGCATGCAGGTTCTAGAGCGCAGGCTCAGTAGTTGTGGCACATGGGCTTAGTTGCTCCGTGGCATGTGGGATTTTCCCGGACCATGGCTCAAACCCGTGTCCCCTGCATTGGCAGGTGCATTCTTAACCACTGCGCCACAAGGGAAGTCCTTTGAGATATTTTTAAATGGCAAAAGCAAAAACAAACAAAAAAACCTTCCCCAGCTTTCCTCAGGTATGGCCAGGCCTTTCCTGGCCACCAGTCATGCTCCAGGCCCCTCCCCAGCTTGCCCACCTTCCCAGGATCCTCTCCAGCTTTTCCTCCCACCCACACCCTCCTCTGCCCAGACTCACCTCTACTCCACTGGGTCCCGCAGCATGCCCATCCAACATGTACACACCCCACCCCAGCCTTCTCTATCCCTTGCTCCTCCAAGTGCCAGATCCCGTGTTGGCAACAGAGACCCAGAGCTGGCCCGGACACGGCTCCACTGGCCTACAAATTGTCACTACACACAGTACTGGAGCCAGCTCAAACACCTCCTCCAGGAAGCCACCCTTGACTACCCTCTGTGCCACTCACTATACCCACACCCAGACATATAGGCAATGAGGCCTGTTTGTTAAGAACAAGGGCTCTGGGGCCATACTGTCTGGCTCGTAGTATATCCTGGGTTCTCCACCAGCTGTATGACTCTAAGCAAGTTACTTCACTTCTCTGGGCCTCCGTTTCCTCACCTGTAAAATGAGGGTACTAATAGCCACGACCTCATAGGGCTGTTCTGAGGACTTAAGTTAATTAAAAAGACATTACAAATAACGCATCAATATTGGCTCATTGTGACAGAGGTACCATACGAATGTAAGATGTTAATAATAGGGAATCTCGGTGTGGGGTATATGGGAACTCTGTACTATCTACAGTGTTTTTGTAAATCAAAAACTATTCTAAAATAAAAGATATCTAGAAAAAGTATTACAAAGCACCCATATGCAGAGATCATTATTAGCCTGGAATTCACTGCTTTGAATTGAAATTATGTTTCTATATCTGCATCCCTGCAGTCTGGGAGCTCCTGGGGCACAGGGACTATGTTCCAGTTGACTTTGTGGACCCCAAACCCAGCATGGGCCCTGGTCCACAAGCAGTGATGAATGACTAAATAAGTGAATACAGAGACTAGCCAAACTTCTTCCTTAACCACAACTCGTGGGGCACCAGGAAGTCCTGAATAAGTCCTTGGCACTTGATGTCCTAGGCATTGATAGTTTAAGAGCAGACCTGGAGGCCAAAGCACTGTATGCAGCCCTGCAGCCTGTCCTGGGCAGAGGGCTCAGCATGGTCCTTGGGTCCCAGCAAAGCTGTGCAGAGACAAAGCTCAGCACAGTGTAATGAAGAGTCTTCTAACCAGTTTTAACAGACAGTTAAAAAAAAAAAAAAAAAAAACCCGAAAACCCAAAAAACCAGGAGGTAATGAGTTCCTCATCCCTGGGGGTACATGAGCAGAGGCTGAATGGTCCAAACTTCTGGGTCAGGCTCTGCCAAGGCACCTTATCTAAGGACCTCCCTACAGTCTGATGACCAATGACCCACAGAGAATGTCCAAGCTCAAAAAGGCATTCATTGATCAAGTCTAACCCCTTCCATTTTGAAGATAAGAAAACTGAGGACCAGAGAAAGAGACTGCCTTCCCCAAAGTCACACAGCACCCCATGATACTGCTCAGCAGCACCCAACTCCAAGCCTGGCTGAGGGAGCTGCCAGCCACAGGGCAGCTTCTAGCCCACCGCTGTCCCAGAGACCTTGCAGACGGGTCACTGCTCACTGAAGTCTGCCCCCTCTGCATCTGCAGAGGCCCTCAGTCAGCTGAGGCAGGTTCCAGGCAGCACACAGGCTGAGCAGGCAGTAGATGGGGGAAGGGCTCCGGGCTCGTGGTGGGGAGACCAGAAGGAAGGGCGGGAGGGGCCACTTACCTAATGGTGTGCTCAAAATAGATATCGTCCATGGAGGCTGTGACGCAGGGGCAGCCAGCATGCCTCTCCGCTGGCGTCAGGAGAAGAAAGCACGCGTTAGCAGCCTCCCCGTGACCCAGGCCTCTGATCAAACGCCTAGCTAAGGCCTGCCTCCTCGCCCGTGCTCCCACCCTTCTTTACTTTCCTCACCATGATTACGACACCCTGACCCTGTCTTACATATCTGGGTTTTGTCTGTCTAGTGCCTCTCCCTCCTGCTAGACTGCATGTCACTTGAGGGCAAGGATTTTTGCCTGTCTTGTTCACTGCTGTGCCCCAGTCCTGGAGCAGCGCCTGGCACGCAGGAGATACTCAATAAGAAGCTGTCAAGCACCTGTCGAATGAATGAATGATCACGCTATGCTATTCTACTTCCTGACCTCCTAGAGTGCCCTTACCCCTGTCCAGTCAACCTCACCCACCTCTGTCTCCTTGCCTGAGTCATTCTTTCTCTGAGGACTGTGCTCCCAGGCCTTAGTCCTTCTAGAATCCCTTCTCTGCCCCCAGGGCTGGGGCAGAGCCTCTGGTCTGTTCTCCCAGAGCCCTGCTTCCACCTCCCTTTCCCAGCTCCCATCAGACAGTGCCGGGGGGCAGTCAGTCTCCTGTCTGGCCCCCCATCAGACTGTGAACTCCCTGTGGGCTGGAGAATACTGGGGCACCCAAGGCAACGAAATGAGCTCAATCCAGCTCCACTCAACTCTACTCAATGCCACAGGCTTTGCTCACAGCCAGTCCCGGAGCAGCCACATTGAAGGCCGCGCTGTGTCAGAGCAGGGACCTTAGGTTATAGTACTCAGAGCTCTGGGGGCCTCCGGGCAAGAGGCTGGGCCCGAACAGAGCATGGAGAACTTGAAGAGGGCATCGCAGGCAGGTGGAGCAGCCTGAGCAAAGGCTGGGATGAGGGAGGAGGGTGGCACCTGGGGACGGCAACCGTCTCTGAAAACTGGGGTCCCTCCTCTGGGTGTGTGGTGCCGGGGCTGGGAGGGCAGCTGTGCCGGGCGCGGCCTCACCGGACAGGCAGGCGGTGGTGTCAATCCACTTGAGCAGCTGCCCGACGCTCAGCTCGCCGCGCTGGTTGGTGTGGCAGGGCAGCACCAGCTGGCTCATCTGCACCTCCGTGGGGTTCTGGTAGCCCTCGCCCTCTGCCATGTTGTTCTCAGTGTGTGAGGCCGACTTCCGGGATGCACGGTTGGAGAACACGGAGGCCAGGCCCTGGGGAACAGACGAGGCGGTCAGCTCACAGCAGGGTCTCCCAGATCTGCCAGTCCCAGAGACCCCAGGGCCACCCACCATAAGACCCCAACTCCAAGACTGGCCACAGCCTTCCAGCCAAGGGTCTCAGACCCCCAGGGGCTCTCTGGATGCCCTTATGCCCAGCTTCCTTTTGGCCAACAATTCCGTGTTAACATAACCTTGGACCCGAAGGAGGGGGCTGGGAGAGAGGGATAGAGCAGAGAATTAATTCAGCTGGTGGGTCAGCTTATTCAAGTTTTGCCTCAGATTCTCCATCATTCTGGAAAGATTCCCCCTCACGCTTCAGGGAGGCCTAGTGAGCCCTACAGCAGTCAAGCCTGGGGATTTGCTCCTATTTCATCCTATAAGAGCCCCTTCCTTGGGCTCCTCATACTTCAGATGACGTCAGTAGCAGCATCTCTGCTGGGTGCTCATCCGTCATCAGCTCTACTGACCGGGAGGGCTCTGGGCGGTCACTGACCAGCTGGCCGATCCAGACCGGGGCTGGAAGAGCTGCCAGCTGCCAGCTGGAGAACCAGCAGAGAAAGTCCTCAAACTCATGAGTTAGAGGAGGAGTTTCTGCCCAGGGCCCAGCTTGTCTCACTCGCCAGGCAGCAGAGGTGGGGCGTGCCTAGCAGTCCCCTGGATGGGGTGGGATGAGGAAGGGGAGCCAAACTGCCATCCTATCTCTCTCGCTTGCTTTCTCTCATCACACTGTGAACAGAGGTGGGGAAACCTGCCTGCGTGAGAAAAATGACAGGAGGGACAGGCATAGGGGTTCCAATTTTCATGGCCAATGCCAACTGTGGTGATGATAAGTCACCGCTAACGTTTATAAAGTGCTTATTAAGTATCAGATACTCGTCTAAGCACTTTACAAGTACTAATTCAAATTTTATCCATACAACAAATCTCTGAAAGAGGTACATTATTATCCTCATTTCAAAGATGAGGAAACTGGGACTTCCCTGGCGGTCCAGTGGTTAAGACTTTGCCTTCCAATGCAGGGGGTGCAGGTTCAATCCCTGGTCCGGGGGGGCCTCGTGGCCAAAAAACCAAAGCATAAAACAGAAGCAATATTGTAACAAATTCAATTAAAAAAAAAAATAGATGAGGAAACTGAAGCCCAAGTAAGTGCCAAGCCCAGCTGTGACCCACAGAGTCTTAGGTCCTACCCACCACACTACACTGCCTGCAGGACCTCCTGGGGCCCGAGATGAGGAATCTAGGGCCCTGGATGCGGATTCAGCAGCAAAGAGTGCTATGACCCGATGTTGACCCTGCCACTGCTGCAGGATGGGGGCAGTGACGTCTCGGGGCAAGGATGGGTCTCATTCTGGCAGTCTATACCCTTTGGATAACTCCCTTCACAAGGATCCCGTAGCTAATTCAGTAAATTCAAAACACACGGAGTTAACTTGTTTAGGTCACTGACCCCCTAAGAGGTAGAACTGGGATTTGAACCAAGCCAGTCTGACCCAGAACAGCTTGTGGGTTCCCAGACAGGCAGCTCATTCCCAAGAGTCCCTGGGTACCAGGCTCAGTGCTAGGGACCAAAAGGAGAGAGAGGAGGGCAGTTGCACCAGGAGCTCGCAGCCTGGGTGGGGGCCTGCGGGTACCAGGCTGCCAGGCTGTTGCAGGCAGCTCCCAGGCCGCTGCAGTCCAAGCATCAGGACCCGTCACCATGGTAACCACTGCCAAGGCATTTCCGGCCTGGTGTGCATTGGGGGCCTGCTTGGATGTGGATGCGGGTGGCTGGCTTTCTGGGTGTGGGAGACGGTAGAGGAAGGAGGCAGGCAGACTCCGTTCACCCACTCTTCCCCACCCCTCCCATGGCTAGAGGTTCTGGGCAGAACATTCCAGAAAGAAGCCCTGGAGAAAGCTAGGGCAATGGGGGAGGCAAAATGCAGAGGGTAAGGGGGCAGAAGAAAAGCAGAGCATGTGGAGTTTCTGGGCAGTTCTGTATGTGCACACAGGGAAGGCCCCCCAGCACAATGTCCCTGCTTTATAAGCCTATTCTCATCTACTGCCTCACTGGATCCTCACGAGGCAGGCAGAGGGTGAAAACCATTTATCCCATTTTACAGATGAGGAAAGTAAGGATGGAAAAAGCCCTAGACCAGCAGTCAGGACATCTGAATTCCAATCCTCTCTGCTTCCCACCTAGCCAATACCCACTCCTACCAGCCTCCTATTTCCTGTTGTGCAAAACAAAAGTCCCATCCATTGGAGTCTACATGCCTGGAGGCAGGATCTTTGCCTTACCCATTTGTTCATTCATTCATTCACTCATTCATTCACCGAGCACCTCCTCTGTATTGGACCCTCCCCCAAACACTGAGCATATAAGAGAAATTGGGCCAATCCTTTGCGAAGCTCCTACTCTAGTGCTCATGCTTAGAAGTACCTGGCACAGGGACTTCCCTGGCGGCGCAGTGGTTAAGAATCCGCCTGCCAATGCAAGGGACATAGGTTCGATCCCTGGTCTGGGAAGATCCCACATGCCACAGAGCAACTAAGCCCGTGCGCCACAAATACTGAGCCCGCGCTCTAGAGCCCGTGAGCCACAACTACTGAGCCCACGTGCTGCAACTACTGAAGCCCGCGCGCCTAGAGCCCGTGCTCCGCAACAAGAGAAACCACAGCAATAAGAAGCCCAGGCACCGCAACAAAGTGTAGCCCTTGCTCGCCACAACTAGAGAAAGCCCGTGCGCAGCAGCGAACACCCAGCGCAGCCAAAAATCAATCAATAAATGAATTAAATTTTAAAAAAAGAAGTACCTGGCACACAGTAGGACCTCATCAAAGGTTTGTAAAGGAATGTCTAGAGGCAGACTTGAGTTCAAATCCTAGCCCTGCCCCTCAGGTGCTATGTGATCCTGAGCAAGCCCCTCCCCTCCTGAACCTCATCTGTCACTCACCAGGCAGGGGCAGGGGGAGACTGCCAGTCCCCAAGATATCCCACCCTTGATTCCAGGATTCTGGGATCTAATCCTGCAGGGCTCTGGCATGGCCAGCTTAGCTTTCCAATAAGGAAGCTAAGGAGCCCGGTTACCTGTCAGGCAGGAAATACTGTACTCCGAGCAGGGCTGAGCTCCCACCCCACTCCCCCCGAGGCAAGCTAAGGAACAAGCCCCACTGTGCTGTGCTCCCACTTCCCTCAAAGAGAGGAGTGCAGAGCCCCTGGGCTGGAGCATGGGCAGGGAGGCAAAGCACAGCCTCTCAGACTCCAACTCCTTCCTTGGGCTCCAAGGCAGTCTGCCACGTCAGGGCAGGCAAGGCCAGGCCTCTTTCTAATCCCATGGTGGGCAGGCATCCAGCCCGGGAGGCAGGGGCGTGTGTGGCCCAGGCAGCGTTTTGCCAATAAGGCTCCAGAGCCGAGCCATTCCTCTCAGGGCCAGTCACGGGGAGAGCAGAGGCCCTGGTCAGAGTTAGGGCCTGGGGCGGCCAGGCAGGCTGAGCCAAGACAGCTGACAGGGAGGACAGAGCCTGCACGAAGGTGGGGAGGGCATCTAAGGGCCAGGGACATGCGCTCTCAGACGGTAGCCATGCCAGGCGCTGGCTTCCAGCCGTAACAGACCCGGCCAGATTTGATAATCCCAGACTAGGCCCCAGCTGGCTACACTGTGGTCTCTGTGTCCCTTCTCCTCAGCCAGAGTCGTGTGACAGAACTGCTGGGTCAGAGCAAGAAAGGCCACTTTGCTCAATCCCTTCACACCTGGGGAAACTGAGGCACACAGAGGGAAAGGCTGGTCCTGGTAAAGCCCCCTCGGCCAGGGCTCCTTCTGGGCAATTTGACAACAGGCCCACACTACAGACTTAATCTGGATTTCCTCCCTCCCCCAAGTAGCCAAGTCTCAGTGACCCAACCTCCTTAAACTCTCAGTCTAGCCCCACTGCCCTGATGTGCTCAGGCCCCCACACTGCTCACTCACTGGGTTATTTCCACAGCCAGTCCACAGGCCTCCAGTAGCTCTCCACCTCCTTCCAGGCCTCTATGCAACACCGGAAGGATCTTTCCAAAACCCAAAGCCACCAACTAGACAACCACAACCTACAGCGTCCTGCCTTGCAGGGAGGCTGGACCCAGTCCTTGCAACTGGGACTTCGTTCTGTGCCTTAGGACCACACAGACTTTTCTGAAGAGCAAGCCTGAGCAGGCATGTCCCCTGCTCAAGACTCCTCGATGGCTTCCTACCGCTCTCAGGATCGAGGCCCTACTCTGTAGCTCCTGCCACTGTCCCCGCAGCTGCTCTCCCAGCTCCAGACCACGCTCGGTTCCTCAGAGCACACTCTCACCCCACCTCCGTTCCTCTGCCACAAGGGCACTGCCTCTGCCTAGGATCCCTTCACCTGCGCTACCTGCCAAGTGACTGCTTCCTCCTCCTCCCTCTTCAGCACCTCCCCCCGCCTTTTCCCCAGGGAGAGTTAGGGCCTCCCTGGCCCCCACAGCCTTACTGTCTCCATACGGCACTGACCGAGCTGTGCAGTCACTGTTTCAGAGCCACCTGCCCCAGCAGACAGGCATTCCCACAGGACAGGGATGGAGTCAGGCCTGGCACAGAGCAGGTGCCAAATAAACGCCTATGGGAGAGGAGAAGGGTGATGACAAGGGCGGCCTAGGAGCTGAGACTTGATGACGAGGACCATCTGAGGTACAGGGAGGACTGCAGAACAGCAGGAAGGGGAAGCAGGAACAGCAGGGACTCCAGGCACGGGAGTGGCCGGGGCAAAGGGAAGCAGGTGGGGAAAGTACTAGGTACCTGTTTGGGTGCAGACAGAGGGAGGGGCCAAGGAGTCCCCAGAAACCAAGGAAGACCCCTGGAGAAGGGCGTGGCCTCCAATGATTAGTGCGAAAATGTAGAGACCAGCCAGCAGAGACATCTTAGTGCCTTCAAGAACCATCTTGAAGGACTTCCCTGGTGGCTCAGTGGCTAAGAGTCTGCCTGCCAATGCAGGGGGCACAGGTTCGAGCCCTGGGCCGGGAAGATCCCACATGCTGCGGAGCAACTAAGCCCGTGCACCACAACTACCGAGCCTGCGCTCTACAGCCTGAGAGCCACAACTATTGAGCCCACACACCGCAACTACTGAAGCCCGCACGCTCTAGGGCCTGCGTGCCACAACTACTGAGCCCGCGTGCTGCAACTACTGAAGCCCGCACGCCTAGAGCCTCTGCTCCACAAAAAGAGAAGCCACCGCAATGAGAAGCTCGCACACCACAACAAAGAGTAGGCCCCATTCACTACAACTAGAGAAGGCCCGCACACAGCAACAAAGACCCAAAGCACCCAAAAACAAAAAAGAATCATCTCAAAGAACAGGCCTAGAGCAGAGGAGGCCCACCTACCCTGGAGGGGAGGAGCTGGCCTGGGTGACCGCTCAGCTCACCCACCATGACACGGGGCTGCCCTTGGGTATCAGCCTGGCCTGGACTCAAGTCCGGTTCCACAACTAACTTGTGTGACTTCAGGCAGGCTGCTCAGCCTGCCTCTGTGGACTACCTACAGTTCCCTCAACTGTAAAAATGGGATTATAATACCTACATCCAGGGTCATCATGGGGATGAAATTAAACAAGATCAAGTGTTCAAAGCTCCTAGCACACGCCTGCCATGTGGCTAACATTTATTGAGCACTTAGGTTAGCATTATAAACTGAGTTTGGGCTTCCTACAGAAATATAGCTGGGAGACACCTAAACAGAGCTCAAACCAGACTGTCTACGTAGTACCTTCTCATGTATGAGTTCACCAGAACCTCATGGCAACCCCATGAGGAGGCAAGACCAGTAGCCGGTTTGAGAGGTTCTGTGAGAACTCAAAAAGCCAGCAATAGTGGAGCAGGGATTCAAGTGCAGGGTGCAAGACCCCGCACGGCCCTGTCCCTCCCCCCACTCTCCCGCCTGGCCTCTCCCCGGGGGGTGGGAACTGGAAGGCCGGCAGGCAGCAGGGAGAAGTGCCTTGGCCCACCGCCAGCCAGGCCTCATGAAAACCAGGCACTCCTGCAGTGTGAGGGAGCTGCCTAAGCTGGTGCCCTGTCCCCACAGAGGTGGCTCCAGGCTCTCAGAGCGACCAGCCGCCTCCCAGTGGTTTCCCCACCAGCAAGGCAGGAGCATCTGTCAACCTCCTAAACACCCCTTCAAGTCTATTCCCTGTCTTCTTCCCAAAAAAGGCTCTGAGGCAGCCTGCACATGCACACAGACTGCACACACACAGGGGTCCATAATGCAAACAGAGCTAAGGAACAAAATAAGGGAGGAGCGATTATGTTAGGAATCCAGGTGCACAAAGAGAACTGCATTTGGCCTTGAGATTGCCGGTAGACAAGGCTATAAAGGACAGTAGTGAGGGACTTCCCTGGTGGTGCAGTGGTTAAGAATCTGCCTGCTAACGCAGGGGACACGGGTTCAAGCCCTGGTCCGGGAAGATCCCACATGCCACGGAGCAACTAAGCCCGTGCACCACAACTACTGAGCCTGCCCTCTAGAGCCCACGAGCCACAACTACTGAGCCCACAGGCCGCAACTACTGAAGCCCGCGCGCCTAGAGCTTGTGCTCCGCAACAAGAGAAGCCACTGCAATGAGAAGCCCGCGCACCGCAACGAAGAGTAGCCCCCACTCGCCGCAACTAGAGAAAGCCCGTGCGAAGCAACAAAGACCCAACACAGCCAAAAAAATAAATAATAAAAAAAAAAAAAAAAAGGACAGTAGTGAGAACCAAACTCTCGGGTAAAAAGAGGATGCACTCGTCTGTGACGCCAGCTTGAGGACTGGGAGGACGTCGGTGGCCTGTTCCATAGGCTTTTGATAGTCATACATATCAGATCATACCCTCATTCTAGAAGATAAATAATGGTCTCCAGTGCCCTATGCACACATCCTCATTTTACTTCTAGCTACAGGGTGTGTTGGCACTTGACATTTTTCAAGATTTGGGGGTGAGGAAGGTAGAGAATTAAACCATTATTTTTTACTAAGCACCTCCTATATGCCATTCATTTGGTTAACACTTATTGAACACCTACTATGTACCAAGTTCTATGCTAGGAGCTTCCATATGTATTATTTCAGTAATTCTCATATCTATTCTACAACGCACTGTTATTCTACCCATTTTACTGATGAGGAAACCAAGGCTGAGAGCCAGTGCATTGCTTCTGAACACCTGAGAAGTGACAGAGTTTAAGACAATCCCAGGGCAGTTCCCTGGTGGCCTAGTGGTTAGGATTCTGGGCTTTCACTGCCGTCACCCAGGTTCAATCCCTGGTCAGGGAACTGAGATTCTGCAAGCCACGCAGCATGACCCAAAAAAAAAAAAAACAAACAAACAATCTCAGACCTACCAGCCAAAGCCCACATTTATATCTCTATAGCACTTCCATAGGCCTTGGAGATGGAGAAGATGGAAGAAATTCTTCCATCCGAAACTCAGAGAGGGGACGCAAACTACCCCACGTCATACAGCCGGTCAGTGACGGAGGAGAGAACAGAGGCCAGTGCCCTGAGTCCCCACCCAGAGCCCACAGCCTGGGGTAGGCTGCTCAGGCGGTGGGCACTCCCCTTCTGACAGCCAGCTCTTCTGCTCTCCCAGTGTGGACAGAGGGGGTTGGGAGGGTCTCCAACCTTCTCATCTTGCCCCTGACCCTAAATCTGTCAAAGAAGGGAAGTGGAGTTGGGGGCATAATTGAAATTCTGAGCTAAGCCTGCCTCCTTTGGAGGTAGAGCTTCATGAGGCATTTCCAGTTCAGTGCCTTCCTATAAAACTGAATATAAATGGAATTTGTATCAGCTCATCACCCCCAGGAGACGTTGGATGAGTTATTTTACCTTTCTGTGCCTCAGTTTCCTCATCTGTCAAATGGAGCATTTAACTAGAGAGTCTCTAAGACTCTTTTCAACCATGAAAGTGTTTAGCTTATGGGAGGACTTCCTTGACAAGACCCACGAGGCCCCCGGGCAGATCGCCGGCCACACCTCCAGTCTTGATCACACCCTTACTGCCAGCCACACTGGCCATCTCTCAGTTCCTCATACCCATCAGGCCACTGTCCACTTCTGGACTCTTCTCACGGCATCCCCTCTGCCTGGAGCACTCTTCCCTCTCCTCTCCACCTCCGTAAGGCCTTCTCATCCCTCAGCTCCATTCTCTCTCCCCCCATCCTCATGCTCCTGGCCCCGTGGACCTCTGCTCTAAATGCTCTCCACTGTGACAACATTCATTTAATTGTGGGAGTATTTGGTGGACATCGGATGCGAAGATCCACCAGGTAGGAGCCCTCTCTCTCTACACCTGGTGTCCACCGGGCCCAGCGTGGAGCCTGGCTCACTGTGGACCAAATGAATGAGTTTGTTCAGAGGGTCTCCAATTCCCACTGATGTCACCCTATGTAGGCAGGGAGAATACAGGCCATGAGGTCAGGAGAAGTTCTCCACTAGAGGCCCTGCCCCCTCACCCCATTCTATTTTTTTTTTTCTTTTTTTGGCCACGCCGCAAGGCGTGTGGGACCTTAGTTCCCCAACCAGGGATCGAACCCGTGCCCCCTGCAGTGGATGCACAGAGTCAACCACTGGACCACCAGAGAAGTCCTTTTTCTCCCTCTTTTTTCCCCCCTTCACCCCATTCTAGAACAGAGAGCCTGAACATCACCTGCCTCTGTCAACTCCCCGAGGGTAAAAATAGCTTGTCTGAAATCTGATACCTACCCTCAGCTGGGTCATCTGGAGAATTCCTCCTGCCCCACTGAAGAGCCAGCCAGGGGCCAGAGAGGGCAGGGAGGGCATTTCCTGAATGCTTAACCACTCCTATCTCATCTGATCCACAGGAAACATTTGAGGTGTTATCGTTGGCAAGGTACACAGGGGACCCAAAGAGGTCCCAAGTCCAAGGTCCCCCAGCTCTAAACCACAGAGCCGGGGCTTAAGTGCAGGCCTCCTGCCTCTATCTACAGGGTAGCTCTTGCCTCATCACCACAAGACTGAAAAGGGCTAAGAGATTGAATACAACTGCCTGCTGGTATGGACGGGGAAACTGAGGCAGTGGGTGCCGTCTGTCCAAGGTCTTAAGTGAAAGGGCCTGAAGTGGGGCAGACCTTGAGTAAGTAATTGAGAAGTTGAGGACAATCCCCACCCCATCTCCATCCAAGACTAGCGAGGGTTAAAGGAGATCCCAAAACTGAGGGCACCCGACTAACTGTGAAGTGCTGCCAGATGTGAGGGAGGCTGGAGACGACGAAGCAGTTGGGCAGGACCAGACTTGTCTTTCCCCCAGGAGCCTTCTCACTCCTGGAAACCAGAATGTGGAGATGGGAGGAAATGTATGGAACGTGCCTTGTAAACCACAGTGGCTCAGCCCTCCTTTTATTCCAGCACTTCTTGAGTCTGCGAAGGGCCTGCCCACAGGGACAGGACAGCCCGAGTGGATCCCCGCCCGCACAGAGCAAGACAGGGGTGGGAGACACTGCTACACAGAGTGGGCGCAGCAGGGGCCTGAAAACGAGGCGGAACCTGCAGGGACTGGCTGTGTGGGACTGGGATTCAAAGTAGCCTCATTCTCAGTTCTGCTTCTCTGCATTGTTTGGGCACTGCCCCCACAGAGTGTTGCAGAACTATGACCGATGGGACGTGAGCAAGTTTTTAAATCTCTCTGGCCCCAGCTTCCTCGTTTATAAAATTGAAAGGGTGGGTATGCAGGTGAGAATGAAAACAACCGTGCTCCCTTGTTTAATTATTTAATATGTGCCAGGTGTGGTGCTAAGCATTTTCTGTGCCTTTTCTCTTTCAATCCTCACACAGCCCTAATAGTCAAATGTTGTTATTATTCCCATTTTACAGATGGGAAAACAGAGGCTCAGAAAGGGTATGGTGCATGCGTGTGTGCGCACACACACATACACACACACACACACACAATCACACAGCCAGTAAAGGGCAGAGTTGGGACTTGAAACCAAGTCTGTTTAACTCAAGGGCTGAGTCTGCTTGGGCACTTTGCTGTAAATACCTCTCTCTTGTCTGACAGGCAGGATAGTTATTGCTGCATCCCAGGCATTAGTGCCAGGCACAGGCCCTTCCTTACCCACACATGCCAGGCAGGGCTCTCAGGGAAGCTCTCCTCCCCATCGACCCTCACATCCTCTGCAGGAAACAGTGGTGGTAACAGGACCTCCTCCCAGCACAGTCCAGGGGCCAGGCACTTGTCCTACTGGATGCTCAAGGCCAGCAGCCTATGAGGGAGTGAGGTGCCACCACCAGTGCAGAAACTGCAAGCTGTCTGTCAGCTGAAAACTGTACTTTCTAAATCCTTAACTTTGGGGAGTGGGAGGAAACCTCATGGACAGCTAGACAGGCCCCTCTCAGATGCAGGCATGTCCAGCTACCCCTGCCCCTCCACCACTGACAGCTGCCTCCCCGCAGCTTCCTTCCTTGGAGCTGTTTGCTACCTCCCACCCCCTACCTCCAGCAGACCCCAGAAAGGGGCAGGAGGGGTCTGCACACAGGCAGTCTGACCCCAAGTGTGACTGGCCCCCACTATGTGACACCTCAGGCAGGCCCCTCTGATAGTATCCAGCATGGAACCCACATTCACGGGCAACCCCCTGCCATGGGAGCCCCTGGCAGTGGGGTGAGCCCTTCAGGATCTGTGAAGAATAGGGCCAGCCTCTCTCTTCATCAGAGCCCTTCATGCCCTGCCTGCCAGACAGCCAAGGCTGCTGCCTGACACCACATCTGAGTCACCATGGCAACGGGTGGCCAGGCGATGGGCCAGGTCCGGCCATCCTGCAAGCAAGTCCATTTACCTTGGAGCTGGAAACAGTTACAGGGACCACTTGTCCCCTCCAGGAGAGCACGGGGGAGAGGGAGAGAGAAAGAGAAGAGGGGAGCGGGGAGGAGAGAGGGGTTACAGAGAGAGAAAGAGGGAAAGAAGGGAAAGAGAGAAAGGGAATAGAAAAACCATGAGGTCAAAGAATAGACGCTGGTAGGGAACAGAGCAAGTGGAAGAGAGGACACACACACACACACACACACACACACACACACCCCAGAGAGAGAAGTGAGGGAGGCAGGAAAGGGGCCCCCTCCCAAACTCCCCGACTGCCCACATTCCTCAGGCTGGAGCTGCTCTCAGCCCTTTGGGATTCTGGCCACAGCTGGGACTTCCTGCCCCAGGAAGCTGGCAGCCCCGTGGCCCCCTGGAGGCCCCAGTCGCTGCTCCAGTCTCTGCAGTCCCCTCCACTGAGGGATGGTGTCTGCCCTCCCCAGCAGGTGGGGCCCCTGCCCCAACCCCTCAGGCAGCACCTATGCGCTCAGTCCCCTGCTTGGTCCCCACACTCCCCCAAGACCCCAGCCGGTCACTGGTCACCAGTTCTCCCGTCCTCTCGCCCAGCTCCCCTCCCCTCATACAACACACCAACTTCTTTCCTCCAAAGTGTTCAAGAAAGCATTCCTAAGCAGAGCAGAGTGGCGAGAGTGGGTGTGACTTCACCCACAGAACGCATTTCCTTACTCCGCAGGAAGAGTGGGCCTCAGGAGGCCCAGCAAGGGGACACCAACCCTCGAGGGGCTGCTTCCAAGGCCCCGAGTCGCCAGGTGGAAGGCTGGGACCCAGAGCTGGGCCCTCCCTGCTCCCTGGCAGGGGCTGCTGAGCTGAGCAGATGCGCCAGTGGTTCTCTGCTGGGCACTCACCATGTTCCAGGGCCTTCCTCGGCCTCAAGCTCTCTGGCTGCAAGATGGCCTTATCATTCCTGCCCTAGTCCCACTCCCACCCCCATGTGCCCTAAACTGTCTCAGAGGAATCTGAGCCCACAAGAAAGGCTTGTTGAAGAGGTGATGAGCAGGGCAGACAGAGAACAAAGAAAAACAGGAAGGCATAGGGGGCTGGCAAGCGGGACACAGCCTGCATTGGAATCCTGGCACCGCCTCTGTCTCCCTGGATAAACTTAGTCACTTACTTAAGCCACTCTGAACCTCACTTCCCACATCTGTAACATGGGAATAATAATATCATAGTGAGTATTCAATGAGATTATATACAAAGTGCTTAGACCAGGATCTGACCTGTAGAAAATGCTTGAAAAGTGTCAGCTCTCCATGTTGTTAAAAAGCCAAGGCATTGGGACTTCCCTGGTGGTCCAGTGGGTAAGTCTCCGCGCTCCCAATGGAGGGGGCCCGGGTTCAATCCCTGGTTGGGGAACTAGATCCCGCATGCATGCCACAACTAAGAGTTGCATGCCGCAACTAAGAAGCCCACGTGCCGCAACTAAGAAGCCCGCGTGCTGCAACTAAAAGGTCCTGCATGCTGCAACGAAGATCCCGCATGCTGCAGCTAAGACCCAGTGCAGCCTAAATAAATAAAAATAAATCTTTAAAAAAAGAAAAAAAAGCTGAAGCATTTATATCATTCTTTTAGATTCCATACAATACATAAATAGACTCACAGACATAGAAAACAAACTTATGGTTACCAAAGGGGAAAGGGTGGGGGAGGGAGGGATAACTTAGGAATTTGGGATGAACAGATACACACTACTATATATAAAATAGATAAACAACAAGGACCTACTATATAGCACAGGGAACTATATTCAATATCTTGTGATAACCTATAATGGAAAAGAATCTAAAAGAATACATATATATATATATATACACACACAAGAATACATAGATATATATATATATATCTATATATATATCTATCTATCTATATATATATATATATCACTGAGTCACTTTGCTATACACCTGGAACTAACACAACATTGTAAATCAACTATACTTCAATTTTTTTAAAAAAAGCCAAGGCATTGTTGAAGGACACAGGAAATCAGGAAGGGCCTGCACTGGTCCCTGGGGTAAGAGATCCCCGCCGTGACTGGCCAGGCGGCCCTGGCAGAGCCCACGCCAAGCTTGAGCAGACAGGCCTTTCTACCCAGTTCCAGGGCAGACACTTCCAGGTAAACACGCCAACTGTCTACCACCAGGGCTTCATTTCATCCATGGATCAAGATGTTAAACAGGCTGGAGTCTGTGGTACTCCAAGGAGGCCTCCCACGGATGATCACTCACAGTCTAGCCAGACTCAGCAACTTCTCATCTCCCTGGCCCCTGAAAGGCTCAAGACGCCTCACTAAGGAAACGGCTTCTTGGAATAGAAGGCAGTGATCGCAAGAAACCAGCTTGGGTTCACAGGGAACAAGGCATTCCAGGCACAAGGAAAGAGCTCACTGGGGCAGGAATAGACATATTTTGCGTTTGCACAGATCCAGAACATTGTGGGTGCTCAGTAGACATGAGTTAAATTGAACCTGGGAGCTGTCTCCCATGGAGTCCCACATTTGTCTGCTCTGTTCAACTTTTGGCCAAAGGGCTTGAATGAAGACACACCTGGTCATGGATGGCCACCTGAAAGGTTGTAACTTTTAAACATAAAACCAAGCAGATGAAAATGAACATGATTCACACTGTCAGGCTGCATTTAAGTTTTTCTGTTGCCATCACTTTGTTCTAAGCTATATGTGTGCTGGCGTGGCTCTAGCTTAATGGTTGTTTATGCAAAAATGGCCTCATGGTTTCCCCTAACTACAAGCACAACAGTGGCAACTCCTGCTGCATCCAAACGGGGCCCTGTGGTTGCTGAAGGCCTCTGCGGAGGTGAGGGGTGCGGACGTGTTTAGGGCAGGAGTGATTGGGTGGCAGGGAAGAGACAGCCTCTAGCTGGGGCACGGCAGGCAGTGTGAGGCCCAGCTCTGTAAGGGGGAGGCAGAGGGGACAGGGAGTGGCACAGGACGGACAGCCAGGCAGTAGGGGGGACAGCGAGGGGGCCAGGCTACTTGTGGCTTGGGTGACAGCCCTCTGGCTGCAAATGTGAGGGCTGGCAGGGTCAGAGGACAGGAGGGTCCTGGTAAGGAATAAAACCAAGACCAAACAGGAGTGGACAAGGTTAGAAAGAGGCTAATTCTGGCCGGGGATCAACATCAACCTTTTTAAAGACCCAGACTCTCCACTCATGAATAGACAATAAACAAAGGAACAAGATTGTTTTAGAGTGAAAAGTGCTATAAGAAGAAAAACAGTAGGCACTATTCACAGTAGCCAAGACATGGAAGCAACCTAAATGTCCATCGACAGAGGAATGGATAAAAAAGATGTGGTACTGTGCTCGCTTCAGCAATACATATACTAAAATTGGAATGATACAGAGAAGATTAGCATGGCCCCTGCGCGAGGATGACATGCAAATTCGTGAAGCGTTCCATATTTTTCCAACAAAACATTGTGAAGTAACTGTACCCCAATAAAAATTAATTTTAAAAAAAGAAGATATGGTACATATATACAATGGAATGTTAGCCATAAAAAGGAAAAAAAGAATGTCATTTGCAGCAACACGGATGGACCTAGAGATTATCATACTAAGTGAAGTAAGTCAGACAGAGAAGGACAAATATCATATGATGTCACTTATATGTAGAATCTAAAAAAAAAAAAATGATACAAATGAACTTATTTACAAAACAAAAATAGACTCACAGACATAGAAAACAAACCTACGGTTACCCAACAGGGATGGGGGAGGGGGTGGGGATAAACTAGGAGTTTGGGATTAACATATACACACTACTATATATAAAATAAACAACAAGGTCCTACTGTATAGCACAGGGAACAAAATTCAATATCTTGTAATAATTTATAACGGAAAAGAATCTGAAAAAGAATATATATATATGTATAACAATCACTGCTGTACACTTGAAAGTAACACAACGTTGTAAATTAACTATACTTCAATTTAAAAGAATTTTTTAGAAAGAAGAAAAACAGCATATGTGATAGAGAGAGAAGGTGGTGGACCTGAAGGAACTAATTTAGGTTGAGTAATCAAGGAGACTCGTGGCCAAGATCTGAATGAATGACAAGCAGGAGCGATTGGGCAAGGTTCTGGGGGCACAGCGTCCCAGGCAGGGGAGCAGAGGGTGCAAAGAGCACGAGGAGGAACGGGAACAAGCTTGGCTGCCAGAGGAACAGGGCAGTGTCAGGGAGAAGGGAAGAGACCGGGAACAGTCCTACGTCATAGGGAAGAGTCCTATGTCACCCAAGGCCTAAGGTCTCAGTGGAGTTTGGATTTTACTCGAGGTGTGATGGGAAAAATTGAAGTCTATGAGTGGGGAGAGAGTGATCTGACCTGCATTTTAAGATCACTCTGCTGGGGACTTCCCTGGTGGCGCAGTGGTTAAGAATCCACCTGCCAATGCAGGGGACATGGGCTCAAGCCCTGGTCCAGGAAGATCCCACATGCCACGGAGCAACTAAGCCCTTGCGCCACAACTTCTGAGCCTGCGCCCCTGGAGCCCGTGCTCTGCGACAAGAGAAGCCACAGCAATGCGAAGCCCACGGACCGCAACGAAGAGTAACCCCCCGCTTGCTGCAACTAGAGAAAGCCCGCGCACGGCAACGAAGACCCAACGCAGCCAAAAAATAAATAGAATTAGTAATATAAATAAATAAATAAATAAATAAATAAATAAAATATCTTTTAAAAATAAAAAAGATCACTCTGCGGTTGTGTGGGGGCGGATTGCAGGGTGAGAGAGAAGCAGCGAGACTCCTCCGTGGGCCACTGCAGTCCGAAGAGAGATGATGGACCCAGGAGTATTTGGGAGGTGGAGCCAGCACAATGTGCTGAAGTCTTCCATGTGTGAGAGAGAACAGGAGGTCGTGGGGAGGACCCAGACTTTGGACAAATGGCTGGTAGATGGTGGTGATGGTTACTGAGTTGGGAGAGACCAGGGGAGAAATAAGTAGGGGTGGAATCAAAAATTTTTGAGATCCTATGAAACACTTAAAGAGAGATGTCAAGGAGGATGAATGTTCAAGTTTGGAGCCCACTGGAGAAGTGGCTGCACCTGGGGACATGAGAATACTTGGGCTTTTAAGATCCACAGGACTCTGCAACCTTGTGGTCGGTCAAAGGTGGCTGCCAATTCTTTACTACTCCTCCCTAGACCCCAGGTTGGGTCTAATCCCCTCCTCTTGAATCTGGATCCCCCTTAGTGACATTTCAACTGGTGACTTCTTTTTTTTTATATGTGTTGGGTCTTTGTTGCTACACGTGGGCTTTCTTCTAGTTGCGGTGAGCAGGAGCTACTCTTCGTTGCGGTGCACGGGCTTCTCATTGCAGTGGCTTCTCTTGTTGCGGAGCATGGGCTCTAGACACGCGGGCTTCAGTAGTTGCAGCATGAGGGCTCAGTAGTTGCAGCACCCAGGGCTTAGAGCGCACGGGCTTCAGTAGTTGTGGCACACGGGCTTAGTTGCTCCATGGCATGTGGGATCTTCTGGGACCAGGGATCGAACTCGTGTTCCCTGCATTGGCAGGCGGATTCTTAACCACTGCGCCACCAGGGAAGTCCTCAACTGGTGACTTCTGAGACCAGATCATGAGAAGCCTGGCAGCTTCCACCCAGGCCTCTTGGAACTCTTGCTCTGGTGGAGCCCACTGCCAGGTGGGGAGTCTGACTTCCCACTGAGAACTTCATATGGCAAAGGCCCCATGTGGCTGCTCAGAATGACAGTCCCAGCTAGAACCACCCTTCCGGCCATTCCCACCAAGGGGCCAAATACCAGTGAAGCCATGGTGGACTCCATAGTCCAGCCCATCCACTGGCTGAACACCACCAAGTAACCTCCATCAACACCATATAGAGCAGAAGAGTCACCAGCCAAGCCCTGCCCAAATCCCTGACCCACAAAAATCTCAAGATAAAATAAAACGGTTCTTGTTTTAAGCCACTAAGTTTGGGGATAGTTTGTCACACAGTCATAGTAATAGAACAGACATCATCCAAGGAGAGAGCAAAAGAGGTCGGCTGGGAAGGAGGAGCCTGCAAGGGAGCCAGAGAAGGAGCCCTGAGGTGGGAGGAGCACCAGGTCTGGGAGGATCTCCAGGAGGAGGGGCACCTGCGGGTCCAGGGTCAGAGAAGCTCTAAGGGGGCGGGAGGAGGGGCGAGAGAAGAGCCCATTAGAGTGTATTAGGAAAAGGATGAGAGGAAAGAAGTGGAAGCAGGGACCACAGAAAACTCTTTCAGATTCTTGGGGGCATGGGGAGCAAAGAAACAAGGGAGTATCTGGGAGGGGACATGGGGACAAGGGAGGGGTTCTGTTTGCCTAGAGGCAGGGGAACAAAGAGCTCATTTGTCTGCTAATGGGACAGAGCCAGTTGTGTGCCTGAGAGCCGCCTACAGCACGGGGACTGCCCAAGAATTGCTCTCCCAGAAGCTCAGAAAATCCCTTTTTAGAAATCTATGGCTGCCATTTACTGTGCACCTACTATGTGCCAGGCCTAGTCCTTGGGGGTCCTTTAATTCTCAAGTCTGCCCTGAAGCAGGAGTCCTCATTTTACGGTTGAGGAAAAGGAAACTCAGGGAACAGGGAAAGATCCACTCAAAGACACATGACCAGTAAAAGGCAGAGCAGAGACTGGACGTGGGCTCTTCTGACTCCAGAGCCTGGCAGGGGTGCAGCAGGGGGACACCAGTCCTGGAGGGAGATCAGATCCCCCAGCCCGCGGGACTTATGAGACAGAGCCTGGCACTTGGGAGACCCTCCATCGGTTTCCTCCCTGCTCTCCTGCCTTCCAGGTGATACGGAGAAAGAGCTGGAGGGGAGTGGTCCCTGGCCAGTCCATCCCCCACTAGGCTGTGGGGATCTCACCACCACCCACCATCACCACCCCCCCACGCCTCTGCAGAGGGCCTAGCAGGCTCAGAAGTCCCTCCCAGTCTCCTGTTTGCCTCCCTGAGAACCAGTCTGAGCAGGGGTGAAACACACCTTCTCTTAGTCTTGCAGCCTGAAAGCTCTACTTTTATCTTCCAAAGTAAGGGCAGGTGGGTGGCGACCAGGTAATCTCAGTCCCAGGAGGCCCTCAGGGTAGGGGTGGAGGAAGCAATGCTGTACTTGCCCCTTCCCTTGCCCCAAAGTCATTCAGTCCTTGGGCCCCTTCCTCTCCCCAGGCCCATGTGTCCCAGTACCCCACTGCTCTCAAAGCCTGTAGGCAGGCCGTCCAATATCTATACAAATGTATCATGACACTAACCTCCTTGGCACAAAGCAGGCTCAAATAACAGGGACCATTATTACCCCTGTGTCCACATGTTTCGGATGAGCAAACTGAGGCTGGGAAAAGGTAGCCGCTAGCCACTAGCCCAGAACTAGCCGGAGCCTTCTGACTCCAGACCACCATCCCTCCCACGGCTCTGGGGGCAGTATCCCCAGAGAAGGAGAGGAGCTGGGTCTCTCCACACCTTCTCTAAGGGATCAAATGGAAATTGAGACTCACCTGGTTTGGCTCAGCCCTAGAGTGTGCTGGAAATCTGAGGCTGCTTTAGGAAGACTTGAAGGCCACTCCCCTTCCAGATCTCTGACCGGATTCCAGGCCTGGGAGCAGGGCCACACCTGGCTGGGCCGCACCCCCAGGGCAGATCACAGCCTGTTCTACAGGTGGAGTTCAGCACTGCCACCAGCAGTGAGCATCCCATTCCAAGCGATGGGCCTCCGTGTGGCACCACAGAGGTGCTGCCAGCCAGCCTGCTGACTCCCTGGACTTCTGAACAACCAGACAAGGTAAAGCACATACAACCACTTTCTAGACTGTAAAGTGGGTGTACATATGAGGAGATAAACTCCTTGAAGACAGGAGCCAGGCCCATATCTCTCTAGAGTCCCAGGGCCTCACTATATATATATATATTTTTTTTTTTTTTTTCCAGCTCTATTGAGATATGGTTGACAAATAAAAGTTGTGCACATTCAGGTTGCAAAACACAATGTTTTAATATACGTATATATCGTGAAATGATTACCACAATCAAGCTAATCAACACATCCATCACTTCTCAGTTACCCTTTTTTGGGGAGAGTGGTGAGGATGCTTGAGATCCACATTCTTAGCAAATTTCCAGTACATAAGACATTATTGTTAACTACAGTCACCGTGCTGTATTTTAGGTCTCCAGAACTTATTCATCTTATAACTGAAAGTTTGTACCCTTTGACCAACATCTCCCCTTTCCCACCCCCCATCACCCCACTATATATTTTTGAGCACCTACTATGTTCCAGGCATTTATATACATTATATAATGGCTTCATATCCATAATACCATTTAATCCTCACCAAACCCTGTGAGGAACAACTATCCCTCTTGCACAGAAAAGGGAACTGAAACCGGGCTATCTGAGGGCCACGTTGCTCTGGGTGGTAGAGCTGGGATTTTGCTTTTCTCACTACCACAGTTCTTTCTACTCATTCACTAGGCTTCCTCTCCAGAAGAGGTGCTTAATACTTAATGTCTACTGCCATTAATTAGTTAATGTCTGATTTGCTGAGAGAAGATTATTACTATTGAAGAAGGCCCAGGCAGGATACATGTGTTACATGGGCAAGGGGGCCAGGGAGAGACACCTCAAGGGGTTACTGCCAAATGCTCTCCCTCTTCCTTGCGGAAAGAGCTTTTCCCACATCTCACACACAGGTGCCTCTGCCGGGACCATGCTTCCTAACCTTTCAAGGCTGAGCTACCCCATCACCTCTTCCAGGGAGACTGCCCTGTCCCCTAGGCTATGAGGGGCCACCTCTGGGCTTCCCTCTGTCACAGCCTGGCCACACTGTGCTGTCATCATTGGTTTTTACCACTCTCTGTCTCCCCATCAGCTTGGGGGAACCTGAGGACAGGTCCAGTCTGACTCATCCCTGTGTCCCCAAAATGCCGGACTCTGATACTTTCCATCACTGCCCTTGTGCCACCTCCTACCCACAAGGAGGCTGCTTCTGGGAGTGGCAGGAACACACAGGTCTGCAGCCAGGGAGCTGGCAGAGGACCCAGCCGGCAGCACCATCTGTCCCTGGAGGCACAGGACAGAGCAGGCACAAGGCAGAGGTGTCAGTTCCTCGGCTCAGCCAGGTCAGCCCAGGACAAAGCCCAGCTGTAGCTTAGGCTCAGACGAGACTTCGAATTCTCTAACTAGCTCAAAGTGACTCAGTGCCAGAGTCTTGGTTTTCTTAGCTGTAAAGCTAGCTGGATACCAGCAGCCTTGCAGAGCTGTTGGGAAGTTTAAACACACCTGCCACTCCGTAGGTGCTCAACAAAAAGCTAGCATTTACCATCTCATCCGACCCACTGACCCTGTCATTAACCCACTGAGGAAACTGAAGTCCAGATGAGACGGAAATAAAAGAACCAATATTTACTGTGGCCAGTTATGTGCCAGGATCTCTACACTCCTCCAATGTCTTTAACAAGATCTGCAGGAACAGACCTGGTTCACAGATGAGGAAACAGGTCTACAGGGAGTGAAGTGTGTGAGCGTCTCTAAGGCAGTTATCTGGACTCTTACCACTGTCCAGCTCGGACCCACCTGGACCAGGCACAGGTGAAGGGCAGGGGTGCAGCCTCCCCTAGGCCCTAGGAGGTAGAGGCAGGAGGTCAGCCCTGAATCTGCATTGTCAGTGTGTGAAGGTGGGCAGAGGAGGCTGCCATGGGGTGAGTCTGGGTGTGAGATCGAGGCCACTTTCTCGGTGGCCAAGACAAGGGCTGGAAAAGGGGTCCCAACCTAGCAGGTAGGGGTTCCGAGTCTCTCGCCAGTGGTACAAGCCCAGGCACATCCTCTCCCTTCTCTGTGCCTTGTCTGCACCAGGGCGCTGATCCTATGGCCCACCTCCCTATTGTGAGGGGTCAGAGGTGGATGGGAAAGCAGTGGGGACCTTCATGGCACTGGAGGAGAGGAACTCTGATGATGTGTTCCCCCGGGTTCCTGAGTTCAGTGTGCAGGGACTGCACACCTTGGCACCAAGACTGGGGACCAGAGAGCCCCCAAGGAGTGCAGTCTGGTGGGCAGAGCAATAGGGCCCACAGCACTCCAAACCCCAAACCCTGCCTCCGGGGTCCAGGCCCCCAGCCTGCAGCCTGTCGTAGCCATGTCTCAGCCCCTTCCAGCTGCTCTGCCCTCACTCACTCCACTCTAAGCCACGCCAGCCTTCGTTCGGCAGCTCAGATGCACCAGGCTCACCCCACCTTGGAGCCCGTAAATGAATACTATTCCCTCTGCCTGGAACGCTCTTCCCCCATCTCCTCCCATGGCTGCCTCCTTCTCAGCCACTGGGTCTCCGCTCAGTTGTCATCTGGTCACAGAGCTCTCTTGTGACCTCTCTCATTATTCTCTAACAGTTCTCTGTTCTCCAGACAGCCTGAGTTTAATCTCAGCAGTGCCACTTACTAGCTGTGTGACCTTGGGCAAGTTACTTAACCTCTCTGTCTCAGTTTCATCTTTAATATGGGCATGGTACCACTATCTACTTCACAGAGTTGTTATAAGGAATATATGAATTAATGCATGCTTGGCACATAGCTAGCATTTATATGACATTTATTATTAATATTCACAGCTCTTATCACAGATTTTCATTGTATGTTTCTTTGACTACCTTTTCACTGTGTCTCCCTCATTAGCTGTCAGCTCCACACAATAGCCTGGGCCCATCACAGAGTACTCAGCGCTGACACAGGCTAATCCCTGTAGAGGGAACAACTGAGGCCAGTATAACATCCCGAGGAAACACCATTAATTCTGGGAGCAGCAGGATGGGGGTTTGAAGGGGAATGATGGCTGAGCCAGGTTTTGAAGGATGAAGATGAGTCTTCCAGACTAAGAACACCAAGGCTATCTGCCCATGGCTGAGACTAGGGTTCAAATGTGGCTCCCAAATAGGCTGAAGCTAAGTGTCTGAGTCTCATCTCCTCCTCCAGGAAGCCTTCTGGGACCCCTTCAGCCTCCTCTGAGCTCCCATGGCCGCTCATTTGTTCACAAGTTTTTGTGCTCCTGCTACATGAGAGGCACATTATTTTACGTCTAGGGGTCTCCCTTCCTCCACCACACAGCAGGGTCCTTGAGGGAGCTGGGCCCCTACTTTTCACTGTCAGGACCAACCTCAAGGTGGTGCACAAACCCTTCACAAACATCCAGACCCCCAGGATGTCAAGGCTGATGGGGACCTCAGAGAACAACCAGGGATGGGGAGCGCCTGGCCCAAGGTTACATGTCAATGATGGGGTGAAGATGAGATTCTAATCCAGAGGTGTCCAAATGGTATGCCCTAAGCCTCCCCACACTCTGAACTAGACCCTGACTGAGGCTGGTGCCGGGGGGGTGGGGAGCAGCACCTCCAGCTGTCCTCAGGTTCAAGGTGAAGCAGAGGGATCGCCACAAGGGGTCAGGAACAACGTGTAAGTCTGTGGGTGCGTGAACACATGCACAGATGCTCATGGCTGTTTCTGACCTTCCACCACCCTGTTGGCAGCACTACACGGGTGCAGAGCTTCTCAGGGGGAACTGGGACAAACAGCTCCATCCTCATTCCCAGAGTAAATGAAGTTCCTGGGCCCCCTTGGGAGCTGCCTGGACCAGGCTAGAACTCAGGCAGAGGTTCCCAGCCTCCCAGCCTCCCAGCCTCCCACAGGGTACCAGCCCAGGAGTGCGGGACTCAGTGCCCAGTACAGACTGACAGCTTGCATGGGGAAGGAGAAGGGTCTCCACTGAGAGAAACAGGACAGGTGACCCTTCCAGCACCACCACACAGGCACTCAATGCTCCTCCAACCTCCCCCCCCAACCCCAGCCTGGCAGGAGACTCACCACCTCATTCATTCACTCATTCACTCACGTGCCGAGTGCTTGCTGGGTTACCCAGTGATGGGTGAAAGCAAGAACCATCCGACTCCAAAATGCTCACTGTCTGCAGTGCCATGGGATACTGACAAGGGCCCCCAAACTCTGTAAAGCAGGGCATGTGGGTTATCTGAGGCCCTCCTTTAACCCGGTTTTCTTTATCCACAGTGAAGAGTTTGGTGGGTGGGTTTGCTTGCTTTTCATTAACAGCAGCTTTGGTAACAACCCAGAAAATGGTCTCCTCCTGTATTCCAGGGGAATTTGGAGAATTCAGGAGGAAACAAGGGGAGTCCAAGGAGATCTGCCATGCAGGCAATAATCCAAAGGTGGTGATCAAGGCCAGTTATACAGATAGAGGGAGGGGGTGGAGAAGAGATGTCTTTATTTGCCCCTGCCCCTTTTAAAAGGCTTTTCCCAAAAATGTCTTCAGAGGATGGTAGCTCTACACCCAGCATTGCACGTCTGCCAGTCTGTCCTGAACGCTTCTCCATTCCCCAGATCAAAGGCTCCCGACAGGGACCGCTGAGCACTTGGGTCTGTCTGGTGCCTCAGCATCTAATCTCAGCTCCAAAGTCCCTGTTAAGAGGTTCCAGGAAAACGTTCTCTGTGAGGTCACCTTGCAGAACACCTTTCCAACAGCCCTCATTTGGTCCTGCACGTGCTCTCCCAAAGAGGTCATTGTCCCCAAGAACCCTGGCTTCAGCCTATCACACTCACTCACACGCACATCCCTAGCCTGTATCTTCTAGCAGCTCTGTGGCCCTCAAGCCCTACACTCTAAGAGTTAAACACTACAGAGCCACAGAGCTCAGCCGTCAGGCAGAAACCGGCACAGAGCTCCATGGGGAGAGACACACACCCCCAGAATAGAATTCCAGACGCAAAGAACTTGCCGAAGATGATTCCACTCAACATAGCCAGCCCTCCTAACGGCCCCTGGGGCTTGTTTGGGGATTGTTGCTTATAATAAACCAGCCCAGGAGTTCTGTGATTTCTCCTTGCAAAGACAGCTAGAAAATGGCCCATGGAAAATGAGAGAGAAGATGTAGGACTTCTGACTTAAAATGGAAACTTCAGTTCTCTTTTGGGATCCCCAGCCTCCAGTCCCCTCCCCTCTGCCCCCAACCCGCCCCCAGCCCACCCTCCATACCCTTCGCAGGTGATTTCCGACATTCTGGATCATTGCTGCCGACACCCCGCTAGCTGCTCGCACCCTCCTCGGAGAGACACTGGTCACCTGAGCGACAGCCCCGCTCCGGCTCCAAATGAAGCCGGTCCGCCTCTCCTCGCACTCCTCCTCCCCGGCTCCCGCCCCTCCTGAGCCAGCCGTTATCAGTTATCAACGTGTCCCGGCCTTTCCTCAGACTGCCCTCGGGCCCCCCTTCCCCTAGCGCCCCGCACGGAGGCTCCTGTGCCAGCCCGCCTGCCTGCCCAGTGCAGAGCAAGGAGGGAGGCTGCCAGCTGGGCCACAGCCATATCAGGGGGCCCTATGCCCGCCCACTGCGCACCCAGCCGGACACTCACTGCACCTCCAACCACAGCCAAACTTCGTCACCCCCACTTCCAGCCCCTGACATCCTCCCCACAGGGACTCTGGCTCTGGGATGGCTCCCGGCCCCAGCCAGTGACACTGGCAAAACAGGCACCGGCTTTCCATCCATCCACAAGGGGTCAGGCTGGAAGGTGGCAGGAGTCTGGGGAGCTGCCAGCAGCCTCCCAGAGAGATACCAGACCCACCTGCTCGGACTCTTCACCCTTGAGGTGCCGCCCAACGCTCCAGCCCACCAGCATCCAGCAGCTGCTGGCCAGCGATGGGGCACACCCCCTCACTTCCTTAAAATAGGTGGCGTGACTTTTCTAAAAGTGACACCTGCCAAATTCCACCCATCCGCTCCACAGAGTTCATCCCCCTGGGCTCCCACCCCAGCCCCTAAAAGACTAAAAGACCATCAGGACTTTCCCTTCTCCCTCTAACTTCTGCAAGGCACATCGTGAGGCAGCTTTGACACTTACATTGGATTTCTCATGACAGGGCAATAAAATCAAGTGCTTGGTGTTTAAGAAAAGAAGGAGGGGAGTGGAATGCAGGCAGGGGAGCTGGGACGGACAAGTATATGGCGAATAATAATGAACACTTCGCAATAACCCAGCACCCACTGTGTGCCAGGCCTCACCATGTCCTCATTCCAACCCCACCTGAAGGTCGCTTGGGGAGGGTAGGTGAGGTGCCCCAGGTGGCACAGCTATTGAGTGCAGAGCTGTGTTGGAACAGAGGTCAGTCCAATTCTGAGGCCTCTGCCCTTTCCTCTGGCCCTCTAGTTCACTCACCACATCCCTAATAATGTCTCCTCCTGGGCCTAAGACAACTGGTTTCTGGGCCTGTTTCTTTCACTAATGTGCTATGTGACTTTGGGCAAGTTTTCTCCTCTCTCTGGGCCGCCCTGTTCTAGGAGTCAAGGACTCTAATGTCCATCACTGTGAACTCAGGCCTTACCTTCAAAGAGTTTATGGTCTGTCAGTACTTCAGTGTCTACAAATGCAAAATTAAAGTCACGCCTTAAAAATAGCAAGATGATCCAAGGATGGCACTGAGGATTGGGGCAAGCTGGGAGGCTTTGTAGAGGAGGTAGTGCTAGAGCCGGACTGAAGACTGAATAGGCTGACAAGAGGGGTGAGGTGGGAGGCCTAATGGGAACAGAACAGGATGCAGTCATAGGCAGTGAGGGCCCTCATCTTTCAGGAAAAAGCTGGGAGTCTATCGTGGAGGGCCTTGAATGCCAGGCAACAGGGTTTAGGCATCAAGGAGCCTCTGAGGTTGAAGAACACGCTCAGTATGATAAAAGCCTGTGAGGTGAAGAGGACAGGTGTCATGAGACCTTTCTGGACAGGTAAGAAAACTGGCCTAGAAAGGGGATAGCTCAACTCACTGGATCCCCAATCTCACTGGGTAAGGCAGGCAGTCAGGACAATTTCAGGGTCTTCACTATGCAGATGAGGGGATAGAAACCAAGAGAGCTTCTGGTCCCCAACCCTACCCTCTCTCCAGAGCTGTCTGGACTCAGACTCACTGGACTCAGTCTAGTGTCCCCGTCTTACAGATGAACACATTGAGACACAGGGATGAAAAGTGAGCCAACCAAAGTCAAAGAGCAAGGAAGTTGTCTAGAATCACCACTCCCGGCCTCAAGTCTAGAGTCCTGTCCACCCCACACCACAACAAGGCATAAAATATGAAAGACGTCATTCAGTTAGACTTATGAGAAGACTTCCAGCAAGGCTGAATCAAGATACTATCAGGAGCTAGACCTTTCTACAGAGGCCCCTCCAGCCCACAAAGGTCTCCCTTCCCTTTTCTATTTATTACAGAATTGACTCTTGTGCCTCTTTAGCAGCTCTGTTTGGTCTGTTACTCCAATGAATATTTCCAAAGGTGTCTGTCTCCCCTTTCCAACTCACTTGGGAGCCCCCTGACGGCTGATATCACATCTTACTCAACTCTGTGCCTATCCCACGAGCCCCCAGACCAGGGCCCTAAATGCAGAAAGCATGAAACACACCTGATGAATCATAGTCGTGGAAAGGCGAATCCAGAAGAGGTCTTAAGTGATAGCTAGTCAATGGTTCTCCAACTTCAGCCTGCATCAGAATCACCCAGAGGGCTTTTTTTTTTTTTTTTTGGCTGCTCCGCGAGGTATGTGGAATCTTACTTCCCTGACCAGGGATCAAACCAGCACCCCCTGCGGTAGAAGTGCAGAGTCTTAACCACTGGACTGACAGGGAAGTCCCCAGAGGGCTTATTAAAATACAGATTTCTAGGCCCTACCTCCAGCAGAGCTGCAGTAGAGCCCAAGAATTTGCAACAAGATCCCAAGTGATACTGATGCTGCTGGTCCAGGGACCACACTTTGAGAACCAGTGAGCTAGGTCAGTCCTCCCATTGTAAGCTGGGGAAAATGAGGCCCAGAGGTTTTAAAGGCAGCAGCTGACAGTATATCACTATACTGTATATCACTATATCATCATCATCATAATCACTGTCATCGTCATCATTGTCATTTTAGCCCTGTCATTATAGCCCTTCTCACCTGCCCAGCACTGTACAAGCACTTCATGTTTGTTACCATCTCTGGGCCTCACCCTAAGAGGACAGTATTATGCTTAATATTCTCCTGCAAAGGAAAGAACAGAGGCAGAGTCATCTGTCCAAAGTCACACAATTGATAATAGTTAGCACCACAGCTTGCACTCTGATCTAGGTCCAGAGTCCAGAAGCTTAACCACCACTCTACATAACCTCTTACAGCTTATGCTGACCACGGAATTATCTAGAGGTTCTCAAATCCAGCAGGCTCATTTCCGGTGAGGGATGAGGTTGTGGTGCCCTCAGCCCAAAGGCCTGGTTCTCGAGTGGTCCATGTCTGGAGGAAGATTGCCTCTTAAGCCCCATGAACCCAGAGTGTTTTCTCCCTCAAACACTTCTTTTCCCACATTACATCCTTCATCTGGCCCCACTGATGGTGCCTTCCTGGCTGGAGGACAAATATCTGCATTAATTCTTCAGGTCCATGTCCCAGCTCTACCTCCCACTCAGTGACAAAACACAATAAAACAATCTCCATTCCTACTCCACGATGATACTGGGTTGTCACTGTCAGGCGTGGGTCTGCTCCCGCATCAGACTGGGAGCTCACAGGGGCAGAGACCTCATCTGTGTCATCTGAGTCCTCAGCACAGGATCTGCCCAGACCAAGGGTTTAGTGACTAAGTGATGAATGAATGAATGAATGGATGATCAGGTGTAGGGGCAAATGAGGGAATAAATAAGTGAATAAATGACCAAACTCCCAGGAATTCCCTCTGCTGGACCTTCTAGCCTTCCCATAGGACCACAGACTCTCTAGGTGGGAGGGGACCTCTGACATCATCCACTCCAACTCCCGCTTTCAGCACTGTCCTAGCCGAACCCCTCCAGGGGCCAGACCTGCAGCTCTCCCATCTCCACACACATACCTAGTGTCCCAACCTCCATTTACACACCTCTAAGATTGAAGAACTCACTCCATCTAAGGTTGCCTGTACGATTAAAGGGCTCTAATATCCACAAGGATGTTACCATTATCCTTAGCCATGAGGATAAGGCCATTACCTCATGACCAAGGCTCTGTGTCACCCAGAACAAGGCTGCTCCCCTAGCCTGTGACAGCTGGCAGAGACATGGGAGCACATGGCCTGTCCTCTAGAATCACCTGGCCCTAGTCTCCCTGTCCAGACTTTTTTTTTTTTAATTTTTAAAATTTTAACAAAAATTTTTGGCTGCACTGCACAGCATGTGGGACCTTAGCTCCATGACCAGGGATCAAACTCAAGTCCCCTGCAGTGGAAGCATGGAGTCTGAACCACTGAACTGCCAGGGAAGTCCCAGACTTATTTCTTCTAATCCTCTCAAGTCATGAACAAAGCTTCCCACTGTTCCCTCACACATCTGGATTTTCCTTTGTCCCTGCTATTCCATCTACCCTGATTCCCTCTAATAACTCAACATCCAAACCCTCCCCCCAGTCAAGGCCCGGCTCAAATGGCATCACCTCCAGGAAGTCTTCTGGGCTCCTCCTAAGTGGAAATTACATCCTCCTCCTCTGTATCTTCACTCCCCACACATAAACACACAGCCACAGTTCAGAGCTCTTTATTTCTCTCTCACATTGCTTTTTCTCTTAAATTAGACTGACTTGTGCTCATTTCTCCTTCTTGACCTTGAACAAGCAGGTAGAAGGGATGGTGTTGGTTCCTCAGAGTATCCTGCCCCTCTCCCACCAAACACTCAGTTACTGGAACACAGTAGATGCTCAGTAAGTGTCTAGAGAATGAGGGAGTGAGTAACGGAATGGGAAAGAACAAGGAAATGTGTGAGTGAATGGAAGTAAATCCATGTGTAAATGAATGATCAAATGAGTGAATGAAAGAATGTCATCATGCTCTCCTGTTCTCCAAGCTAAGGCTCTCAGTTCCTTCTGGGGGGCCCTTGGGCTTGGCATGGCAGAATAAAGGAAGTTGTGGGATAAGTGGAGAGAGGGCAGAAGGGAGGAACAAAGGAAGTAGGTAGTGATACCAGCAAGAGAGGAAGTAGAGATGACTTCATCGTTGCTTCAAGGCCAGGCCCCCCCTTAGAACCACAGCCATTTATGGAGAAGCCGGGCAAGGAGAGCAGTGAGAAGCCCAGTGAATGGTCCAGAGGGGAGAAGATACAGCATGGTGGGGATGGAGAGGAGGCAATGCCTACAAGTCGTGGAGGCCAGATTCAGGATGTGTGAGCAGAGCACTGGACTTGCCCAGCCAGCCCTGAACTCTCTCCTGCCTAGCGGCAGGAGTGTGCTCTCCCTCTCTCTCTCTCACCACCTCCTCCTGCAGGAGCTGAACCCCCTCCTTGGCCCAGCTGCTGGAGGTCTGAACCCAGTCCGACTTCCAGGATTGGACCCTTGCCAGGGAGTGGCTCACCCACAGGCTGGTGCTCCCCCCACCCCACGCCTGGCCTGAGTGAGTCAGCATTGGCTGCACCCTCTGGGCTCTGAGTCTTATGGCCCTAGGCACTGCCAAGGGCCAGCCTCCTCATCCTCGTGAGAGGCCTGCCCATCCCAGCTCAAATCCCAGGATGCCTCATGCCCCAGCCTGCCCACGCAAGAGAGCTGCCAGGCACCGCCTGGCTTATCCGGAGCCCGCTCCTGGGGTAGAGGCAGGTCTGCCTGGAGAGGCTGCTGGAGTCGCGGAAGAGCCAGCAGCAGGAGGATCTCAAGGAATTCGGCCCTTCCGAGATGGGGAGGTGGGGGCGGGCCTGCGGGCAGCACGGGTCTTACCCAAGTGGTGGGGCGCTCAGGACCCAACAGCTCGCAGAGCCGAGGCCGGGGAGCCTGCTGGGGACGTCGGAGAAGCAGGTCCGTGGGGCGAGCCTCAGCGACTGGGCATCCGAGGTCCCAGAGCAGACCCTGATGGGGGAGGCTGCGGGAGGCTGGAGGGAGGCGCAGGAAGCGGGCAGAGGCACAGGCAGGAGCGGCCCAGGCCAGTTCCCAGACGAGTCTGGTCCCCTCCCCTCCCCTCCCCTCGCCAGCGCCGGTGAGGCGGCCCCAGGCGGCCGCGGCCGAGCAGAGGGCCAGGGCTGCAGGACCGGCGCCAGACACTCCGCGCCGCGGGGCGGCAGAGGCGGAAACGCCGGTGGGTGGCGGGACTTGACAGGCTAGAGGTGGAGCCAGGCGGGCGGCGGGGTGCAAAAACTGTCTCCCTGCCATTGCTAAACCAGCCCCTCACAGTCTTGAAAAGTAATACTTGCTAGTCGTTCACACCTTATTGAGCACCTACTATGTGCCAAACACGGAGCTGGGTGCTGGAATGAGGTTTTGAGCAGGACACACTGGCCTTGGCCTTATGGACAGTGATAGAAAAAAATGAGAATGGACAGTTCAGAAGAGAACAAAGAAAATGAATACCACCGATGCTCTCTTCACTCAGAGAGAATCACTGTTAGTATTTTCCGGGTATGTGCTTCCAGCTACACTAGAGCTGAAAGGAAAATATGCTGACAGGGAGAGATGGGCACTCCCCTCCCCCTCCCCCACGTGTAAGTACATATGTTATATAATATGATGTGATATATGATGTGATCACAGGCATGAAGGAGCCGCCTAGAAGAATCTCCGTCAGTATTCACATTTGGGATACAGGCTCATTGGCAGACTTGGAAGAAACCTGACAGAGGATGCTGGTGGTCCCTGAAAGACAACTGTCACAGAAAGAGGAACTTGGTCCACACCAGGACCAGAGAGTGGGAAGGATCAGTCATTCCAGACACCTCACAGGGGCTGGTGGTTGAACTCACCCTGCCCCAGACTCTCTCAACACAGAGAGTTACCATGCTGAGCTCACCGCACCTGGGGCCCAAGCAGCCCTCCGGTGGGGACCCCTGGCTGGGTAACAAGATGGGGGACTTCTCTCATCACTCTGCTCTCAGAGCACCCTAAGGTGTGAGCGTCAGGACAGGAATGGTGGGCACCCCATGCATGGGGCTTTGGCAGCAGCCTGGGCAATAACACAGGCCAGCCTCTGGCTGTGCTAGCGGCATTAATGCAGGAGCCTCAACTCAGCAGAGGCCCCAGGTGCCAACAACAGCAAATGACTTCGAGACTGTTTTCCAAGTGCAGTGAGACACATTAGGGAACACCCAGAAACATATGGGACAGGTGGACTTTGCAGGGAAAGGGAATTCCCACACAGGCAGGATGGCTCTGGGCTGACATAAACCGTGGTTTAATTTTAATGAGACATTATTTGTAACCAAATGGTGAATCCTGGAGATATTCAGGTTATCTAAAAAAAAAAAAAAGTGACCATATTGGATATACTGTTTTGTAATCTGTTTTTTTTTCTTTCAACAATTATCATAAACATCTTTCCATAATTTTTATTGCTACATAGTATTTCTTTCCTTATGGGTCTACTCAATTTTATTGTTTTTAATCACTTTTAAAAGAATTTTTTTAAATTTTTTGGCTGCGTTGGGTCTTCACTGCTCCGCGCGGGCTTTCTCTAGTTGCGTCGAGTGGGGGCTACTCTTCCTTGCGGTGCACGGGCTTCTCATTGCGGTGGCTTCTCTTGTTGCAGAGCACAGGCTCTAGGCGCGCGGGCTCCAGTAGTCGTGGCTCTTGGGCTCTAGAGCGCAGGCTCGGTAGTTGTGGCGCACGGGCTTAGTTGCCCTGCGGCATGTGGGATCTTCCTGGACCAGGGCTCGAGCCTGCGTCCCCTGCATTGGCAGGCAGATTCTTAATCACTGCACCACCAGGGACGTCCCTATTCAAATTTATTTAACTAATCTCTTCCTGCTTGCTTTTGTAAGCTTTATTGAAATATCATTACATACAATAAACTGCACATATTTAAAGTATACACCTTGATGAGTTTTGTCATATATGTAATGTATATATATTTATGACAACATCACTACAATCAAGGTAATGAACGTATTCATCACCCCCGAAGTTTCCTGATGGCCCTTTATAATCTCTCCCTTCTGCCTCACACTACCCCTCCCCCACACCCCCCAGGCACCCAATAATCTGCCTCTGTCACTCTAGATTAGTTTGCATTTTCCAGAATTCTGTATAAATGGAATCATATACTATGTGTTCTTTTTTGTCTGGCTTCATTCACTTGGCATAATTATTTTGCAGTGAATATATACTGTTGCACACATCAGTAATTTGTTCCTTTTTATTGCTGAGTAGAATGTTATCTTATGGATGTACCACAATTTGGTTATTCATTTACTTATTGATGGACTTTGAGTTGTCTCCAGGTACTGACTATTATACAGATAAAGCTGTTATGCACATTCATGTTCAAATCTAGGTGTGCACATATACTTTCATTTCTCTTAGGTATTTACCTAGGAGTGGAATAGCCAGGTCACATAATAGATGTAGGTTTAACATTTTTTTAAACTGCCAAAAATTTTCCAAAACAGTGGTATCATTTCACATTCCCACCAGTAGTGTATGAGAATTCCAGTTCCTCTATATCTTCACCAGCATTGATTTGGTCAGTCAGTTTAATCTTAGTCACTTCAGTGGATTCGTAGCAGTAGATCACTGTGGGTTTGAGTTCTATTCTCCTGTTCATTGATGTTGTTAAGGAGCTTTTTGTATTTGTATTTGCCATGATCTTTGTATCTTCTTTGGTAAAATGTCTATTCAAATCTTTCCCCCTTTTAAAAAAATTGGATTGCTTGTCTTATTATTGAGTTATAGGAGTTCTTTGTATATCCAAAAGAATTGAAAGTAGGCTCTCCAAAAGATATTTGTACACCCATGTTCACAGCAGCATTATTCACAAAAAGCAAAATGTAGAAGCAACCCAAATATCCATCGACTGATAAATGGATAAACAAGGAGTGGTATATACATACAATGAAATATTAATCAGCCTTAAAAAGGAAGGAAATTCTGACACATGCTACAACATGGATGAACCTTGAAGACATTATGATTAGTGAAATAAGCCAGACACAAAAAGACAAATACTGTATGATTGCACTCTATGAGGTACCTAGAGTAGTCAAATCCATAGAAACAAAGTAGAATGGTGGTTGCCAAGGGCTGGGGAAGGGGGAAATGAGTTGTTCTACTGAGTGTAGTGTTTCAGTTTTGCAAGAAGAAAAGTTCTGGAGATTGGTTGCACAACAATGTGAATATAATTAACACTACTGAACACTTAAAAATTGTGAAGCTGGGGAATTCCCTGGCCGTCCAGTGGTTAGGACTCTGCACTTTCACTGCCGAGTTTGGGGGTTCAGTCCCTGGTCAGGGAACTAAGATCACTCAAACAGCGTGGTGTGGCAAAAAAAAAAACAAAAAATCATGAAGTTGGTAAATTTTGTTACGTATATTTTACCACAGTTAAAAAATGTTTTAAATAAGAGTTCTTCACATATCTAATAAATACAGTCAGCTGCTACATATCTGTGAATTCTGCACCCGAAGACTCAACCAACTGCAGATCAAAAATATTCAAAAAAATTCCGGAAAGTTCCAAAAAGCAAAACTTGAATTTACTGCCTGCTGGCAACTATTTACGTAGCATTTATATTGTATTAGGTATTATAAGTAATCTAAAGACGATTTAAAGTATATGGGGGGATGTGCCGAAATGTAAAATACTACGCCATTTTATATAAGGGACTTGAGCATTCACAAATCTTGGTATCCGCAGGAGTCCTGGAACCAGTCCTCTGAGGATACTGAGGAGGACCATATTGTCAGTTGTCTTTTATATCGGTCTATTGCTAAAACTTCACATGTGCTGATGCTCCTCCTTTCCAGCCTTTTCATTATTGTGGGTTTGTACCTTTTTATTTCCTTTACTGGCATTTTAATAGACTCTTGTTAATGAGGGGACATTTTAATTTATTTATTTTATTTATTTATTTTTGGCTGTGTTGGGTTTTCGTTTCTGTGCAAGTGCTTTCTCTAGTTGCGGCAAGCAGGGGCCACTCTTCATCGCGGTGCGCGGGCCTCTCACTGTCGCGGCCTCTCTTGTTGCGGGGCACAGGCTCCAGACGCACAGGCTCAGTAGTTGTGGCTCATGGGCCTAGTTGCTCCGCGGCATGTGGGATCTTCCCAGACCAGGGCTCAAACCCGTGTCCCCTGCATTGGCAGGCAGATTCTCAACCACTGCGCCACCAGGGAAGCGCGAGGGGACATTTTAAAAATAAATTAAAATGGTCAGTCCACCATCTTAAACCCTGAGTTAGTAATAATATTATTAAAATATCCTAAGATTATGTTTTTGTTGTCTTAAAAAAACATGGCATTACACTGTTGTTTCCATTTGAGCTGACAGCCAATAGAAACTCCTAGCCCTATCTGAATCCCTATTAATCTCTGCATTCTGTTTATAAGGTTGATAGCTGGGCACAGACCATAGGATTTACTTTTTTTTTTTTTTTTTTTTTTTTTTTTTTTTTTAAAGATTTATTTATTGATTGATTGCTATGTTGGGTCTTTGTTTCTGTGCTAGGGCTTTCTGTAGTTGCGGCAAGCGGGGGCCACTCTTCATCGCGGTGCGCAGGCCTCTCACTATTGTGGCCTCTCTTTTTGCAGAGCACAGGCTCCAGACGCGCAGGCTCAGTAGTTGTGGCTCACGGGCTTAGTTGCTCCGCGGCATGTGGGATCTTCCCAGACCAGGACGCGAACCCGTGTCCCCTGCATTAGCAGGAAGATTCTCAACCACTGCGCCACCAGGGAAGCCCCATAGGATTTACTTTTATTTCATCATGTTGGATTTGTCTGGGTTCTAGTCTAGGACCTATTTGTCTTTGATTAACTTGTTTGTTTTTTAATAACTCTCAGATGTGCAGAACTGGATTAATGATAATACTTGGCTCAAGACACCATGGCTATCTTTTATACTTATTTATTATTCATTTATTCTTCATTTGTTCATCCATTTATTTATTTTTTAATTAATAGTTATTTTTTGAGCAGTTTCAGATTTACAAAAATACTGAGCGAAAAGTACAAAGAATTCCCACCTGCCCCCTCCCTCCCTCAGTTTTTTTCCCCATTATTAACATCCTGCATTAGCAGAACAAGTTGATGAGCTAATACTGATAAATTATTATTGACTAAATTCCACAGTTTACATTAGGGGTCACTCTTTGTGTTGTACATTCTGTGGGTTTTGACAAACATCCATTCGTTTGTTTGTTTACTTATTTATTTACTTTAAGACTTCTTGGGGACTTCCCTGGTGGCGCAGTGGATAAGGCTCCGCACTCCCAATGCAGGGGGCCTGGGTTCGATCCCTGGTCAGGGAACTAGATCCCACATGCATGCCGCAACTAAGGAGCCAGAAAGCCGCAACTAAGGAGCCCACCTGCCGCAACTAAGACCTGGCTCAACCAAATAAATAAATAAAAAGACTTCTTAAGAGCAGTTTTAGGTTTACAACAAAATTGAGAGGGAGGTACAGAGATTTCCCATATACCCCTATCCCCACACATGCATAGCCCCCTCCATTATCAACATCACTCACCAGAATGTACCATTCTAGTAATGTACCATTTTTACCAAGGATGAACCTACATTGACATATCATAATCACCCAAAGTCCATTGTTTACCTTAGGGTTCACTCTTGATGTTGTACATTCTATGGGTTTGGACAAAAGTATGATGACATATATCCATCATTAAAATATCATACAGAATATTTTCACTATCCTAAAACTCCTCTGTGCTCTGCCTATTCATCTCCCTACTCCCCAGCCCTGACAGCCACTGTTTTTTATTGCCTCCGTAGTTTTGCCTTTCCTAGGATGTCATATAGTTGGAACCATACAGTACATAGCCTTTTCAGATTGGCTTCTTTCACTTAGTAATGTGCATTTAAGGTTCCTCCATGTCTTTCATGACTTGATAGCTCATTTCTTTGCAGTGCTGAATAATATTCCATTGTCTGGATGTACCACAGTTTATTTATCCACTCACCTACTGAGGGACATCTTGGCTGCTTCCAAGTTTTGGCTATTATGAATAAAGCTGCTATAAACATCAATGTGCAGGTTTTTGTGTGAACATAAGTTTTCAGCTCCTTTGAGCAAATACCAAGGAGCATGATTGCTGAATTATGCAGTAAGAGTATGTTTAGTATTGTAAGAAACCAAACTGTCTTCCACAGTGGCTGTACCACTTTGCATTCCCAACAGCAATTGATGAGAGTTCCTGTTGCTCCACATCCTCCCCAATATTTGATGTTGTCAGTGTTTTGGATTTTGCCAAATCCAAAAAAGTCTTTGGATTTGCCATTCTAATAGATGTGCAGTAGTATCTTGTTGTTTTAATTTGCATTTCCCTGATGACATATGATGTGGAGATTCTTTTCACATGCTTATTTGCCATCTGTATTTCTTCTTTGGTGAGATGTCTGTTAAGGTCTTTGTCCCATTTTTTAATGAGATTGTTTTCTTATTGTTGAATTTTAAGAACTTTTTGTATATTTTGGATAAGTCCTTTATCAGCTGTGTCTTTGGCAAATATTTTCTCCCAGTCTGTGGCTTGTCTTCTAATTCTCACCAATTTATTTTTAATAATATAATCAAGACCTGTGAACCCACCACCCAAATTTTAGAACATTAGTGATAACTTTCATCTATCTATATTGTCCTCCTCATCCCATGTCCCTCCCCAGCTCAGGGAATCACTATCCTGAATTTTTTTTATTAATTAATTTATTTATTTTTAGCTGCACTGGTGCTGCATGCGGGCTTTCTCTAGTTGGGCCGAGTGGGGGCTACTCTTCATTGCAGTGTGCAGGCTTCTCATTGTGGTGGCTTCTCTTGTTGTGGAGCATGGGCTCTAGGCACACGGGCTTCAGTAGTTGTGTCACGTGGGCTCAGTTGTTGTGGCTCACGGGCTTAGTTGCTCTGTGGCATGGGGGATCTTCCCAGACCCAGGAATCAAACCTGTGTCCCCAGCATTGGCAGGCAGATTCTTAACCACTGCACCACCAGGGAAGTCCCTATCCTGAATTTTGTATTTATCATTCCCTTGCTTGGAGGAGGAGTTTTGTTGTTGTTTTTCTATTACAGATTGCTGTTATGAATATTCTCCTACATGACTCCTGGTGCAATACAAGGAGTATATACCTAGGAGTGGGTATATACCTACTAGAATTGCTGGGGTATAGGGTATGAAAATGTCCAAAGTTACAAAATAATAATAACTTGTTTTTCAAAGTGGTTGTATCAATTTGTGTACTCACAAGTGACATGTAAGCAGTCCCATGATCCACACTCACTCCAATCGTCAGGCTTCTGATTTTGGCCAATCAAATGTTGTAAAATGACATTTTTTTGTTGTCTTGACTTTTGTTTCCATGATTACTAGTAAGTTGAGCATCTCTTCAGTTGTTTATTGGCCATACATGTTTCCTTCTCTAAGAAATGCCTAGCCATATATTTCTTTCCCATTTTTTGATTGGGCTTGTTTCTCTTTCGTACCAATTTTGCATGTTCTTGATACTTATCTTTTAGCTACTATATGTATTGAAAATATGTTCTTGTGTTTGTAGTACTTTACTTCCTTTAAGATTTCTTTTGAGAAAAAGGAGTTCTGGGTTTTAATATAGTCAAATACATCAGTGTTTTATGGTTAGTGCTTTTTAAAAAATTTTTTTTAATTTATTATTTTTTAAAATTTATTTAATTAATTTATTTTTTAAAGTTTTATTTATTTTATTTATTTATTTATTTTTGACTGCGTTGGGTCTTTGTTGCTGCGTGCAGGCTTTCTCTAGTTGCGGTGAGCGGGGGCTACTCTTTGTTGCAGTGCACAGGCTTCTCACTGCGGTGGCTTCTCTTGTTGCGGAGCACAGGCTCTAGGCGTGCAGGCTTCAGTAGTTGTGGCACGCAGGCTCAGTAGTCGTGGCTCACGGGCTCTAGAGCACAGGCTCAGTAGTTGTGGCACATGGGCTCAGTTGCTCCGTGGCATGTGGGATCTTCCCGGACCAGGGCTCGAACCCATGTCCCCTGCTTTGGCAGGTGGATCCTTAACCACTGCACCACCAGGGAAGTCCCATGGTTAGTGCTTTTGAGGTCTCTTTAAAAAACTACCCCAAAGTCAGAATGATGTTCACTTACATTTTCTTCTCAATGTTTCAAAGTGTTGCTTTGGACCTTTAAGTACTTAACTCATTTGAAATTGACTTTTTGGTAAGAAGTTGGGTATGAATTGTTTCATTTTTCCATATCAACAACTAAGTTGTCCACTTCCACTTATTGAATAGCCCCTCTTTCCCCCCTGGGGAAACTGAGGCCAGAGAGATTCAGCAATTTGCCCAAGATCACACAGCTAGTAAGTGTCAAAGCCAGGATTCAAAGCCAGGCAGTCTGGTTCTGGAATCTGCCATAGTTTGAACCACCTGGTAACTGCCTTTTGCTTCCGTCATGCAGATTAAATGCAGAGTTCTATGTCAGGCTCTCAATTCTATTTCACTGGTCAATTTGTCCATTCCTGAGCCTACCCACACTGTTTTAACTATTAGAGCTTTATAACAAATACTGATACCTGGTAGGGCAAGTCTACCCACCTTATTTTTCTTCAGAAAGGGCTTGGCTGTTTTTTGGATCTTTATCTATATCTATATCTATCTATCTATCTATATCTCAAATTCCATAGAAATCCCTGTTGGAACGTTAGAGCTGCGTTAAATATATTTATATATTAATATATTGATTTGGGGACAACTGATACCCTTATCAATGTTAAGTCTTTGCATTTAAGTAGTCTTTAATGTCCCTTGGTTAAGTGTTAAAAATTTTTTCCATGTTAGTCTTACACATATTTTTTTCCTTAGACACTTTATTCCTTAGATATCTCTCTTGCTACTAGGGTCTTTCTTATTACATTTTCTTAACCTGGGGTCCATGGTCACCAAGGCATGCATGGCTGAGCTCCAGGAGCTCTGTGAACCTTCTGAAACTGTATATGCACTTTGTGGATGTACATAACTTCCATCAGATTCCCAAACAACCATTGCGAAGAGTTCTAAATGCTTCTTATGTGCCAGGCACTCCCCTGAGCACTTTACAAGTCCCACAACCACCCTGGGAAATAGATGCATTTATTCCCCATTTTACGGATAAGGACACTAATTCTCAGAGAGGTTAAGTACTTTGCCTGAAGTCACACAGCTAAGAAATTAACGGCCAGCATTCAAACCCAGTCTGTCCGACCCGAAAGCTATACACTGAACCTCCGTAATCTGTAACTTCCAAAGAGGTTGAGGACTTCTGCTCCAGGCTAAGGTACTTGGTCCCCCTGGGCTCCTGTCTGTCCATCTATAAAATGGGTAGATGAGGGTTACTGCTCCACCTACTTCTCAGGGCTGTTTGGAGAGACAACTGAGGCCATGGATGGGAAAGAGGCTCTGTAAACCGCAAAGTGCAGCACATGAGGCAGGAGGGGTAGTAGAGAAGGCAGGGGCTCAGGCATCTCTCCCACCACCACTGTCACCTTCCCAGGTGACCTCTTCCCAGGAGATGGAGGACACCCCGGCTGAGCTGGGGAGGGGCTGTCCTGCCTGAGCACCCACTCTGCACCAGGCCCTCTGTTGAGGTGGGGATGCAGAATCAGATGTGATCCCATGGTGGGGAGGTCCGACCATAACAGGTGATGACAAGTGGTGAAAGTGCCGTGGCAGAGTTAGGCCTGGGGGTGACATAATCACAGAGAGGTGCCTGGTCTAGCCTGGGGGAGCCAGGGAAAGCTTCCTGGTGGAAGTGACTATGAGCTGTCCTTGTACCACCCTGGCCAGGTGCCCTCCTCTAGATGACCATCCCCTGGCTTCCCTTAGGGCCCCCTCCACTGGCCCCTTTGGAGCAGCCATGTCAGCTTCTGAAGATGCTCATTCATGGTGCCACGTCTCTGCCTAGGCCCCCTCAGGGACCTCCGCCACTCTTACCACAAAATCCATAGCCCTCCCCGTGGCCTCTCCATCAGGCACATGCCCCCACTTCCTGGCCTCACCCTGACACTCTTCACACCCCAACCCCACTGATTTTTTTGCAGACTTACCAGCTCTTCCTGCCTCCTGACCTCAGTGCCTAGAGCACCCCTCCTCCACTCTCTCCCTGGAGGGCTCATTCTCATCCCTTGGGTCCCAGCTTAAATGACACCTCCTCAGAAACACGTTTTCTGACCACCCCATCTAAAGAAGGTCTTCCCTGGGCTTTCTAGTCTCTGTCTCAACCCCTAGTTGATTTCTTTCATAGCTCTTATTATAATTCCCAATTATTTTGTCCATTTGTTTTTCTCTCTTCTCTCCCTCCAATTCCTTCCCATTACAAATGCGTCATGAGGGCAGGGGTCATGCCTGCCTATTCTTGGTAGTCTCCTCCGTGCCTAGCTACAGCAGGCACTCAATAAATTTTGTTGGATGAATGAATGACTTAGTAAACAAATAAATGAATCAACTGGATCTTAAAAGATCTGGAGCTGTGCTGTCCAATACAATAGCCACGAACCACTTGTGGCTATTTAAATGTAAATAAATTAAAAGTGAATAAATTTAAAATCCAATTCCTAAGTTGCATTAGTCACATTTCAAGTGCTCAATCTCTACACGTGGCTCGTGGCTACTGTATGGGGTATTTCCATCATTTCAGAAAGTTCTATTGGACCGCGCTGCTCTGGACAACCTTAAAGGCAGAGAAGGTGGACAAGGGCATTTGGAGCAGAGGGCACAGCATGTACCCAAACCTACAGGTGAGAGAGAGGATGGTGACGCCGTGCTCTGGAATGAAGAAGCGGGCACATGGCTCCATCTTTGCACAACCCTGTTTGCTGTTAGAAAGTTTGGCTTAAAGTAGAGAAGAATGTCAGAACTGGGAGAGTCCTAAGAGACAGCTGGTCCCATCCATTTCTCTTGGAAGTGGAGACTGTGGCCCAGAGAGAAGAGACTTACCCAAGGTCACAGAGAAAGTCACATGGATGGGGCGGGAACCCCAGGCCTCCTGACTCCCAGTGCCTTAGGAGTCAGTTTCCCCTAACCAAGTTCATGGACCCCTCTCCCCTCCTTCCTGGCCCCTCTCCCCCACCACAGCCAGGCCACTGAGCCTGGAGAGCACCCCAGGCCCGTCCTGGTCCTTGGCACTCACACTGGTTGCTTTTATTCCTCCTTAAAACATCACGAACCCTCCCCCTCCCCCCCCCAGTGTCTGACCCCTAGAAATTTTAGACATCCCAAGGAGAATAGCTGCTTATAACCATTTGCTAATTACGTGTATGGATGTCAATTAATTCATTTAGCTAATTACCCACTCGATGGGCACCACGCACCAAAGAACTGTAAAAGACAGGCATATGGTGAGAGAGGGGGGCGATGGTGCTCACTCAGCATGCAGGGGCGGGGGAGGGAGGGTGCCAAGGCTGCAGCAGCTCCCCACCCCCAGATGAGAGGAGGGAGGCAGCTTAATGGCTGGGGGGACGGAGCTGCTGCTGCCGCTGCCATAAAGCATACTTAACGGCTTTCCACTAATAGTGCTGGGAAAACACACGCGCGCACCCACACACACTCATGCGCGCACCCACACACACTCATGCACACAGAGAAGCACATGTTCGTATATGCACATTTCTGTTTACACACACACTTACGTGCTCACAAACACAGCATACACATACCCATAAGCACAGTACACATGCACACACGTGGACACACACACACACACGGACACGTGGGGTCATGTGGAATCAATGCACAGACATTTTCTTCAAGTCCTACCTTCATTGGAGGCTGGAGGGCGGGAAATTCTCTCTTATTGCACCCAACTTTAACGGTAAGCACTGTGCTCAGCCCTTCCACATAAGTTATTTCATTTAACCTTCACATAACCCCACAAAGAATGAGTTATCTTCACTTCACAGATGAGGAAACTGAGGCTCAGAGAAGCCAAGACACTTGCCCAAGGCCACACAGCTGGTAAGTAACAAAGGTGAGGCTAATCCCTACACCTCCATGACCACATGCAGCAGGGGTCAGGGGAAGGGAAAGGGGGGTTTTCTTTCTTTTTAATATATATTTTTAAAATTTATTTATTTTTTAAAATTTGTTTATTTATTTATTTATTTTGGCTGCTCTGGGCCTTAGTTGCGGCATGTGGGATCTTTAGTTGCGGCATGCAGGATCTTTCAGCTGTGGCATACGGACTTCTTAGTTGTGGCGTGCATGCTGGATCTAGTTCCCTGACCAGGGACTGAACCCTGGCCCCCTGAATTGGGAGCACCGAGTCTTACTGGACCACCAGGGAAGTCCCAGGCAAGGGGGTTTTCATCTGTTTGCAATTGGTAGAAACAACCAATTGTTTCTTGGGAAAACAACCTCTTTTAGGGGGACCAACTGCTTAAGGAGTGAGGAGAACATTTGTGCCACAAAGATGAGAAGAAAAATTGAACACTGATGAGAAAGAGCATTGATGGGAGGAGAGGGAGGCACACACTTGGGACTCTACCACAAATGTCATTCTCACTGGGAAAGGGATCTCCTGTCATCCTCAGCTTCGTCCCATGAGTCTGCTCTGAGGCCACCTCTGTGCCAAGCCTGGCATTCGGGACACAAGGTAAAGATCTGAGCTCACAGCTCGGTGAGGCAGACAGAGGGACATAGGCTGTCACCAGAAGAGCAAGCATTCAACCTGGCTGTCTGGATCAAGAGCCCAAACTTTCCCCACGTTCCACGCTCCCTCTTTCTTCCTGCATTCCAGGGACTGGGCCCAAAAGCGTAAGATGAACCCCTTGACTCCCTGCAAAGGACTCTCGCCTCCTCTCTCAGGCCTTCTCCCTCAGGTCCTGCCCTGGCCCTTCACACCCTTCGTCATCCTAATAATGATGGCAGGGTTTGGCCTACCCCACAAAACAAGAATGAAAGTTTCTCTGATTTTAGGGAAAAACAAGAAAATTCTCCAACACCCCTCTTCCAGTGTCTCCGTTTACCAATTCTCATGTCCATTGACCAAAGTGATAATAGGAGACCACAGTTAGGTGATTCATTTATCCACCTATTCGATAAAGACTTCAGAGAATTCCTCTGGGCTAGGACTGTATGGTTTCAAACACTCTTTTAAGCCAACAAATAAACAAAAACTTGCAGCTTCTGCAATTTCTATCAGTTAAAAGTCCTTCTGTTAGGGCTTCCCTGGTGGCGCAGTGGTTAAGAATCTGCCTGCCAAGGCAGGGGACACGGGTTCGAGCCCTGGTCTGGGAAGATCCCGCATGCCACGGAGCAACTAAGCCCGTGCACCACAACTACTGAGCCTGTGCGCCACAACTACTGAAGCTCAAGCGCCTAGAGCCCGTGCTTTGCAACAAGAGAAGCCACCGCAGTGAGAAGCCTGCGCACCACAACAAAGAGTAACCCCCGCTCGCCGCAACTAGAGAAAACCCGCGTGCAGCAACGAAGACCCAATGCAGCCAAAAATAAATAAATAAAATATAAAATAAAATAAATTTTTTTAAATGGTTAAAAAAAGTCTTTCTGTTGCAAGTGACAGAAAATCCAACACAAACAAATTTCAGCAGAGGGAATATATTGTCTCGGATACAGAGAAGGCAAGGGGTACCGCAGCTTCAGGCACAGCTTGATTCAGGGGTTCAAGCAACATCACTAGGACCTGCCTCTCTTTGTCTCTTGTTCTTAGTCTCTCCCGTGTGTGTGCTGGCTTTGTTCTAAAGCTGCACTTGGTGATAAGCTTCTCTTCCTCTCAGATTCTAGTCCACCAAGAAAGAGAAGCTTTTCCAAGAGCTCCTACAGAAGCACTGGGATTGGCTGTGCTTGGATGGGCTCAGGCACGCCTGTCTCTGAACCAGTCTCCACAGCCAGGGGGATGCCATGCTCAGATTGGCTGGATCCCGGGGTGGAGCTCCAGCCAAACCTCTTGAACAGAGTGGGGACAGGTAGAGCTCCAAATGTTGTCAGAAGAAGGGGGAATGGACAGAGGACTAGGAGGCAAGCTACCAATACCCACTACAATGTTCTTATAAGCCAAGGGTCCCCAACCCCTGGGCCACGGACCGGTACCAGTCCATGGCCTGTTAGGAACTGGGCCACACAGCAGGAGGTGAGTGGCAGACGAGCAAGCAAAACTTCATCTGTATTTACAGCCGTTCCCCATCGCTCGCATTACTGCCTGAGCTCCACCTCAAGTCAACATCATGGTAAGTTGTATAATTATTTCATTATATATTATAATGTAATAATAGTAGAAATAAAGCGCACAATAAATGTAACGCACTTGAATCATCCCGAAAGCATCCCCCGCCCCCCCCCCCAGTGGAAAAATGGTCTTCCACGAAACCAGTCCCCGATGCCAAAAAGGTTGGGACCACCGTTCTAAGCATTCAAGGTCGGAAGGGTAGGAAGTATCAGCCTGGTTTTGGAGCTAAGGAAACTGAGGCTGAGAAAGGAGATAAGCCTAATAAAAATTATCCAGTAAGGGACTGAGCCAGGATTTGAACCAATTCCTCTCCCTTCCTCCTTGAGCCCTTCCCCCACAGACAAGCACCTGGCAGCACTCTCCAGGCATCCAATCTACAATGAATCACCTTCCTCAGTTCTGCTGTCCGCCGATCAGGAGTCTGGGCCACCAGGGCCTCCTGACTGCCTGGGAAAGGCCTCCAGGCTGGGGACTCCGTGAGAGGCGCCTGCTCCATCCATGGGGGGCCCCCATGCCCCTTTGCACTCACTCCAGGACAGGCAGAAAGCCTCAGCGCAACTCTCCCCAGGCTTCTCTCTGCCCAGGTGTGGTAGGGGACAGTCCAGGAGGGCCCAGGAGCAGCCCCAGACAAGGAAGGACCAATGGGAGGTGGAGGATAAATGCCAACTTCCTGGCCCCATGGTGGCACGACAAAGTGGGGCCTGTTCTGGCCATAACATGCCCTTTCCTGGCTGCCTTCCCCGCCCTGTCTCACTCCCCTGCTCCCCTCCCTGCTTCCTGGGGTCACCTCTCAAACAGGCTTGCCTTCGAACCCTGGTCTCAGGATCTGCTTATGGGAAAATACAACTTAAGGTACCCCCATTCTTCTATAAAATTAGGGTACAGGATGCCTGAGGGGGTTTGGCTAAATCAATGATTGTCAAATATGTTTTTAGTAGAATGCTTTTTCAAATGCTCTTCTTCTCTGTCTGGCTTTCATCCCTCTCCCCCTCCTAAAATCCAGGCCTCTCCCCGCGCCACCCCTCGCCCCACTGAGTTTCAGGTGTCCCACAACCCTTTTTTTTCATGTGGGATCTTAGTTTCCCGACCAGGGATGGAACCCATGCCCCCTGCAGTGGAAGCACGGAGTCCTAACCACTGGACCGCCAGGGACGTCCCTCCCACAACTGCTTTTGAGTCTTGTGAATCCCTCAGCCCCTGGCATCTTCTCAGTCAAAGGCATTTTCTTCTCTGCCAGGTCACGTGCTGAGGGGAGGCGGAAACTTTGGATCCCTTGGTGAGGGAGGGCCGGAGGGAGGGCCTGGAAACCATTACAGTTCACTCCCTCCCCAAGCATCTAAAAAATCACACAAATTCCACACCTCAAAAACTGGCTTCTTGTCGAAAACCCTCGCTGTGTCTACATATTCTTTCTGATAATATAACTCTGGCCTAAGTATGCTACAAGAATTCTCATGCCACTCACTGTGGAAACCTGTACAAAATCCTCTTACATTACCCCAGAGAGTGCCATGCTGAAGGGTCCAGGCTGGTTTCACCCCCAGCTTCCTGAGGGGATGGGAGAGCTCTATCTTTCTGTCTCGTTTAACTGACCTCCCCACCCTCTCCCTCTCAAGGATCATCTTGCCATCTTCCTAGGGAGTATTTGGAGATAGAAGTTATCCGTTATCATATGCTGTGTAGCAAATCACACCAAACTTAGTGACCCAACACAATACTTTATTATGCTCCCAAATTCTCTGGGTTAAGATTTCGGGACGCTGGGCCATTCTCACTTGGGTCTCCCACGTGGCTTCAGTCATCTGAAGGCTTGACCAGGTCCAAGGATCCACTTTGGAGGTGACCTGCTCCCGCGGCTGGCCGGGAGTGCTGGCTGTTGGCCCAGGGCCTCAGCCCTGCCCCATGTGGGCTTCTCCACGGGCTGCTCGAGTGCTCTCATGGCCCGGCAGCTGGCTTCCCCAGAGCAGAAGAGCCAAGAACCCAAGGCAGAAGTTGCAATGCCTGTTGTGATCCAGTCTCGGGAGCCACATGGTCACTTTCATCTTATACTGTTGGCCACATGGGGCCAGCCCGGATTCAGTGTGGAAAGAACCGCACAGGAGGTATGGGTCAGCAGGCCATCTTGGAGGCTGGCTACCACAGGATGCTTCACTGGAGGCCTGTCCACCCCCAGGCAGTCTACACTGCCTGCTCCTTGAGTTCTGGTCCCGCCCCGATGCACCCCTCTCTCCACAACCAGCACCCTGAGTCCCCGGACCACGAGACTGTGGTGTCTAGTAATGTGTACTCAGGCAGCAGAGGCACAGGGGCCAGAGCAGGAAATGTCTCCAAAGCCCACGTCAGGCATCGCTGTCATGACACTCATCAGCCACTCCCCTCGGCATTCCTCTCTCAGGCCGTGCTCCTCCTACAAGCCCACTGGGCTCCTGGGGGCAGGGAGGGGAGCCCCGTCATCACCTGCTGCCCTGTGGGGACAAGAAGCCCCAGGAGGGCCAGAAGGAAGACTCAGTTTACTGCTGGGGAGGCAAGATTGGGGAACGGGGTGGGGGGGGCCTTCTACCTTCCCCTACTTGTTGGCAAGATGATCCCCCTCCCATCCCCCCAACAACGACCGGAAAAAAAGTGAGACTCTGCCCCAGAGGCTGCCTGCATTCCACCTGAGGAGATCCCGAACAAGAACTTCCCAGAATGTGATCCAGAGAACCTGTGAGCACAATACAGGGTTGCTTTATGCCACTTAGTTATGGGATAATTTGATATGCAGCGTCAAACAGCCCGCTCCCCGCGTCTCCAAAGACACTGCGTTTTAAAGCAGTGATTCTGCCCCAGGCTAACCAGGTCCACGGATGTCAGGCTCCCTGCAATCGTATCAATCAGGTGGAGCACCCCTCCTCCCACGCAATGTGCAGCAAGCGAGAGGAGTGAGAGGGCGGCCAAGAGTGTTCCTTCCAACACACCTTCAACCTCAGCTGCAAGGGGAAGTGCAGACAGGAGACACTCCTGCAGCCCACGCCCACACACCTGGGCCTTGTTTTTCTCCACCCCTGTGCCCAGCTGCCCATGCACAACCCCAATTCCTGTTGCTTTTTCAAGCAATTGAGCCCTTCCTCCTCTCCCCTCCACCCCTACCCCTCCACCCCCCACCCAGGCCTCGCGCCAGCATCTGCAAATACGCAGGGCCTGGCTAAATGAGAGCCTTCCATGCAGCTTCTGCTCTTGGCAACACAACGAACCAGCAGAAGCTGGGACATTACAGCTTGTTCCCGAGCTTACTGAATGAAAGTGGCAGACTACCCTAGGAACCAGCCCTGGCAGTGGGGTGAGGGGGATAGGCTGGGGGGGGCCACAGGTTGGTGGGGAGGGGGTAGGAATTTTCTATTCCTTGAGTTTGACCACACCTGGAAGGAATAGCATCAAACTATTTTTCAGAGCAAAAGGGGATTTCTTGGGAGGTCACCAGGATAGCCCACGGAGCAGGTAGAATCTTGGCAGGGGCCTTGGGAACCAGAACATAAGCCAAACTTTTAAGAATGAGGATGTCTGGGGAACGGGATCATGGAAGACATACTTCCTCCATATTGTTTGGATTTCTTTCTCAGTAATCATGTATAATCAACAAAAATAACACTTCCATTTAGAGAGAGAAAAGGTTTGAAGCAAAAGGAGTGGGACTCCCAGAGCCCCACAACCTGTGCCCCGACTCAGCCCCCATCACAGGGCCTTGGGGCACCTCCACTGCCTGATTGCTCAAGATCCCCCAGCTCAGATCTACCGTCAAACGCTAGAATCTGGACCTGTTCGGGGTCTGGGCCCAGCCTCAGCTGCCCTGACCTGGCCCAGGATGGCAGCCAGAACCTCGGGGCCCCACCAGCACCTCACATGTACAGACCTGGGCCCCACTGCTGATCTGCCTACTGACAAATGATCCTGCCCTTCCCACGAGCTGTGACTCCTGAGCCCATCCATCAGCTGCCCAGCCGGTGCAATCGGAGTTTAATGATGTCATGACAGGAGTGATTACAATTGTTAATTACCTTTCAGCCATCAGCAGCTTCTGCAGGCCCTCAGCCCTGTGGCCGCTACCACGGCCACCCTGTGCCTGCACAAACCTCTCCTGGCCTCATCATCCACCCTGCTGTGTTCCCAAAGGCCCTGGGATATGGGGATGGGCATTTCAGAGGAGGATTTCAAGGCACCAACGTGTCCCCCAGACCCTGGCACTCCGAAGGCCTGAGTGCCTTCCTCGCTGGTTTAATTTATCAGGGTCCTGAAGGGAAACACTGACCACATCACTATCTGCTCACGGTCAAGGGCTCCTCACTGCCGCAGCATAAAGTCTAAACCCCTTAGCTTGGCATTTAAAATGTTCCACGAAGGAAGGTTCCTGCCCTCCTCTAGTTCCACCTCCCATTACTCAGCTCCACACACCCCACTCATAGAACTGCCAGCCACGCCGCATACTTTGCCAACCCCAGGCCTTTGCCCACCCTGTCCCTTCCACCCGGAAAGTCCTTCACCCATGGCTCCATGCATTCAATTCCTACCTGTTCTTCCGGGCCTGCCTCATGCTAACTCTGCAGGATATGGCCCAGATCCTCCCTCCTGCCCCAGGCCCCAACCCCAAGTAATTTTGGCCTCCTGGGATCTTCAGAAGCACTTCGCCTGACCTTCCTTCCCCACACATCAACTCCCCGGTGTAAGTGAGGTATATGTCCATGTCCTGTCTCTCCCACAGCAGTGAGCGCCTCAGCACCCAGCACAGGGCCTGGCATGGAGTAAGGGCTCAGAATCAATAGATGGGTCTTAGAGCTGGCCCAGGAGGGAGGAAATAAAAATGGCCCAGAGAAGGAGGCAGCATGTGCCACTGCTTCCTCTTCAGGGGCGCTGTGCCCACGTCCAGGCCCTCACCACCTAACAGGAGTAATGGGCCCCTCACTGGTCTCTCCGTAGCGCACCTCCACCTCCAGCAGCCAAAGCAAGTCTTCAGCTGTGAATCAGGTTCTGCTACTCCTTGGCTTGAACAACCCCTCGAGGATAAGTCCCTTAGTTTAGCCCTCAAGGATCTTCATGGCCATAGCAGGTACTTTTAGTGCTGCCTGAACAGCTCACTGCCGCCCCTCTCCTCTGAAGACTACACCTCCACACACAGGCCAAGGCCATGACCACCATGTGTGTCCCTCACACCCTCTCCCCCAGTCACAGGTGACAGGGCCCCACTGGACCTACCTGGTCCAAACTCAGCCAATTAGATTCTCTCTCTTCCCCTGGGAACTGAAAGGTATATAAGTGCTTCAGAGCCATGGGGAAGTTATCATCCACTTGGAGCCCAGAGAGGACGAATGAAAGGGAGGAGCATGAGGAAGGGGCAGATGAGGGGTTCAGAGAGACAAAAAGATTCCAGGAGGCTTTGTAGACCACGCCCATCCCTCCCCCAGACCCAGTTCCATTGGGTTCCAGCAGAGGCTCCCATCTCCTTAAGCACTGTCCTTTTTTCTCACGCTGGTTTCTGTTAAATGTGTTAAAGATGGAGGAAAGTTTGCTCATCCAGACATGTACAGTTTGGAACAAACATCATATGTATTTGGAAGAAATACTCTGAAAAGCCATCTAGGGAGCAGTAGGGATAGGGGTGGTGGGGAGGCTGCCCCCTGGGCGGCAGGTGAGAGCATCTTGCTGCTTCTAGATGCAGTCTGCAGTAGGGGTTCCAGAGAACCAACCATCTCCATTTCAACCCCAGCCCTGCCACTCACTCACGGTGTAAGACTGGACCAGCTCTCTCTAGCTTCAGTTTCCTCATCTGTAAAACGGGCATGCTGATAATAACAGTGCCTACCTCAAGGGGGTTTTGTGAGGATTAAGTTAATATGTGGAAAGCACATGGCAGTGTCTGTTTAGGGCAAACACCAAGTGTTAGCAAAAGTGGGAGAAGGTGTGGTTATAAAGTGCCTGGAGTCCTGAGGTAAACTCAGGTGTGCAAATTTAAGCCAGGATCTGGGGCACAGGTGAGTTTGAGAAAGAAAAGAGCTTAAAGTGGATTATTCACCACCGCGTTCCTGGAGGTGTCCTGGGCACAAAGCTGCCCAAGTCCCTGCTCTCACAGAGCTTCCATTCTAGAAGGGGACAGGCAATCAACAAAGGCCCTGCAGATGAAGACTACAAAGACAACAGAAGCCAGGAAGGTTGGGGGGGTGTTGGCTGGAGGGGGGTGGCTGGAGGGCTTCCCTGGATCAGGCAGGGACTGAAAAAGGACTAACCACTCCAGGCACCGGCCATGCAGAGGGAAGCCGGCAAGGAGGGAACAGTAGTACCAAGGCTGGCGAAGGTGAGCAAGCCATCTGTGAGAGGGCAAGACGGGGCAGAGCCCCCGGGCAGGCAGCCGGGCAGGGGCACGGGGAACAGAACACCTAGTATGGATTCTGTTAGGCTCTTTGCTATAAAGCATGACCAGAAACAGCCTCGTCCATCTCTGCCTTAACCTTCAGTCCATCCCACTTGCTTATGAACAATTTTGGGCAGTTCAGTTCTCTTTCAGGAAATAGGGGAGGTTCTGAATTGAGTGAGGGACAAAAACCAAGGCAACAGGAGCAAGGTACCCAGTAGTGGGGCAGGCCCCTCCAAGACTCTCTTCCTCCGAACTCAGCCCTTCCTAAAAAGGGTCCACAAAATCTCATATTCACCCAGAGCCCAAGTCTGGTTAACCTGCTGCAAGAAAGAAGCTGAGAGAACTCACCTTTGTCCTGTCTTCAGCAGGTCTGCTCCCTCAGTGACCTCTAGTGAGGAGAGGCAGGGGCACTGGTTTGGGAGTCCAGCAGACTGGGTGTCAGTCTTTGCTTGGCCACTTGTGTGCCAGATGCCTGGGCAAGTCTCTCAACTGCCCTGCTGTGGAAAATTGGGGTGACAGTTCCTGGGGAAGATGAGCAGGCCTTGCACACCATGCCAGAAGGTATCCACCTCAAAAGACCCGTGCTAGTTGTCCTATTTTCCCTCCTAGGGGACAGAGTCAGTGGGAGAGCATCTTCTCCAATCTGAAGAGCAGTGATAGCTACCCCTTGATGAGTGCCTTCTGGATACCAGGCACATGCTAAAGAAAAAAAATAGCAATAAACACGTTAAAGAAAAAAAAAAAAGAATGAGTGCCAAGTGGAACAGTTTTACCACTGAGCGGGTCACCCAATCTGGCACAGAGTCCAGGCTCTGAGGGATTGCGACTTTGGTGAAGAAGAAACGAATCAGGTTTTTTGGGGGGCTTTTTAAATAAATTTATTTATTTTATTTATTTTTGGCTGTGTTGGGTCTTCGTTGCTGCGCACGGGCTTTCTCTAGTTGTGGCGAGCGGGGGCTACTCTTCATTGCAGTGCACGGGCTTCTCATTGTGGTGGCTTCTCTTGTTGTGGAGCATGGGCTCTAGGTGAACAGGCTTCAGTAGTTGTGGCACATGGGCTCAGTAGTTGTGGCTTGCGGGCTCTAGAGCACAGGCTTAGTAGTTGTGGCACACAGGCTTTGTTGCTCTGTGGCATGTGGGATCTTCCCGGACCAGGGCTCGAACCTGTGTCCCCTGCATTGGCAGGCAGATTCTTAACCATTGCACCACCAGGGAAGTCCAGGAATCAGGTTTCTTAAAGCCAAATACCAAGCACTGCTTGCCCTGCTTGAGGAAAGCAAAGCCTCTGAGCTGCCTGCAGCATGGGCTTGTCAGCAGGCATTTGCTGCGTGTGAGGGGCCCATCTCAGGATCATGGCATCTGCTGTGCACGGGGCATACCGGGTCCGGGTTATGTGGCCCAGTAGGTCTGCCCCACTGTCAGCAGGCCAGGTGGCCAAGGCAGGGTTTATCACCCTGTACACAGCTCTTCATGCATTATCACTGATCCTCAGTGATAACCCCACAAAACACAGCTTCTTATCCCCATATTAAAATGGGAAATTGAGGCCCAGAGAGGTCAGGGATTCCCCCCTAAGGTCACAGGGGGGGGCTTAGATTTGAACCTAGATCTGTCTGGCTGCAAAGTACATAACTGTCACATCAAGCCACAGAAATGCCAGCTCTGTAGGGATGACAAGCAGACAGTAGGCAGGCTAAGCTCAGAATCCTCAGAAGTTTGAGGAAGAGGGGCAGGCAGGGAGGAACCGGGCCAGAATGCTGGAGCCAGGGTTCCCTCCCAGGCCCCTGCGTCGCTGGGAGGCTGCACCAGGCTGGCCCAGAGAGAAATGTTGGATTGCTCCCAGACTGCACCAGCCTCCCGCCTCCCCTCAGCACGCCCCGCACCAGGGGGTGATTTTTCAACCCAGACTTTCCAACCTCACCCCTCCCCAGGCGGCCAGACGCCCAGACCCGCACAGCCCACCGCCAGCCACCCCTGCCTCCCTCCTGGAGCGGCTGGAATCCCGCAGTTGCTCTGCAGACACCCCCTGGTGGAAACAGCTCATTACGGGATGGGGTAAATGCGCTAGAACATTAGCTTAATAAATCAAGCGCTTCCGGAGCCCCGCAGCCGCCCCCGGGCAAGGCGGGCCCCCGTCCTCCCCCCATCCCCCCACCTCCGCCCCGGCGCCCACCCCCGCAGGGTTGGAGGAGGAGGAGCCGAGAAGCCTGGGTGAGCAGAGGGCTTGGGAGCTCGGCAGTCCTGGGTTTGAATCCCGGGGCTGCCACTTGGTAGCCTGCAACCCAGAACCAGGGAGGGCCTCCTGGAGCCTCAGTGTCATCATCTGGACAATGAGGCCGTAACGGGCCCTACTGATGGAGGGCTTCTATGAGCGGTGCCCTCCATAACTCACTGCAGCTGCATGAGATCCAAGAGGCCATTTCATTTTTCAGAATGGTGAGATTTAGAGCATGTGGCCGGGTTATTTCCAGTCCTGCCAACCCTCTGCCCAAGGTCACTACCAACCCCCTGGCACTCACCTCTGCCCATAGAGGGTACTCTACAATGAAGAGCGACCTGCAAGGTAGCCAGGTCCTGCAGGGTGGCTGGACCTGCAGAGCAGCTGGACCTGCAGAGCAACAGGCATCACCTCCTGGGTGCCCAGCAGCCTGGCCACCCTACCAACTCCACCCCCTCCCAGACAAGGAAACCCCAACCAATGGTATAGGGACTGCCAGGGACCAGGAGCCCCAGGTTTCCTGTAGACTGCTGCGCCTGTGTCCCTGCTACACACCAAGGCCTTCGCAGTCTCTGCTCCCCGCCACGATCCTGGGGCAGTTCAAGGGCTGGCCCCAGCTCCTTCCCTTCTAGTCCTAGCTCAGATGTTAACCCACTTAGGGCCTTCAGAGAATCCCTCCCCTCCCTGGGCCTCAGTTTCCTTCTCCGTGCAAGGCTTAGCCTAGAGGATCCTAAGAAGGCTCCTGCTTGCCACTCCCCTCTCCTCCCTGCTGGTCTAGGCAGGGAAGGCAACACCAGAGCTCCTTAGCAAGGAAAAACCACTGTCTAGAGAGCTAATTCCTCCTGCTCTCTGTGGGGTGGAGAGAGGGCTAGAACCGAAAAAAAAAAAATTCAATTACTAGACCATCTATTTGTCAACTCCTCCCTCCCCATTGACTTAATTTTCTCCAGCCAGACCCAGAGTCAGAGGAGGCAGAAGGAGTGAGCCCGCAGGCCCAACAAAGGAGGGAGAAAAGAGAGCTGCAACTGCAACCGGGAGGGGGAAGAGGAAGCCCACAAATGGACACAGGGATCGGCCTAGTGGATGCACATCAAGTCAGGAAGCCTCATTTGGGCCAAGAACAAACAAGCAGCACCAGAGATGAGGAATAATATTCCTGTGTGTCTAGCCCTGCCCAGGGACTCAGAGCAGCATCACTTCCTCCAGGGAGCCTTCCCAGATCTCCCAGTCTGGGTTAGGAGCCTCCCTGGGCTCCCACAACCCCTTTGGTTCCCCCAACACCATGCTGATATGGTCTGTTAACTTTCATTTATAAAACAAATATCTGTGGAGCATAGTACATTCCGGGCTAACTGCTGGGGATAGAGCAGAAAACAGAAACTACAGTCTACCAGGAAAGACTGATAATAAAATAAGTATAAACCCATTTGGATTATCTATTGCTGTGTAACAAATCATATCAAACCTTCCTGGCTTAAAATAACAGCAATCGTTGTCTTCCCTCTCGTGATTTCTGTGGGCAAGGAATTTGGAAAGGGTACAGCTGGGCTGTTCTGGCTCAGGGTCCCCCATGTGATGTAGTTAGACAGCAGCTGAAGATGGAACAGCAGAGGGCTGAGCAGCTGGGGGATAGCCAAGCACCCTTCTCTGGACTTCTCCACATGATACCTCCATGTAAAGAGCTTGGGCTTCCTCACAGCATGGCAGTTTTAGGGCAGTCACGGTAGCTGGCTTGCACCACAATGAATTCTCCAAGAGAACAAAGCAGACATGCTTGGCATTTTTATGACCTAGCCTTAGTCATAAAAATAGTGTCACTTTTTTTTTTTTTAAGATTTAAAATTTATTTATTTATTTATTTTTGGCTGCGTTGGGTCTTCATTGCCATGCGTGGGCTTTCTCTAGTTGTGACGAGTGAGGGCTACTCTTCATTGCGGTGCGCGGTCTTCTCCTTGCGGTGGCTTCTCTTGTTGCAGAGCACAGGCTCTAGGCGCATGGGCCTCAGTAGTGGGCTCAGTAGTTGCAGCATGCAAGCTCTAGAGCACAGGCTCAGTAGTTGTAGCGCACAAGCTTAGTTGCTCAGTGGCCTATGGGATCTTCCCGGACCAGGGATCGAACCTGTGTCCCCTGCATTCATTGGCAGGCAGATTCTTAACCACTGTGCCACCAGGGAAGTCCCCAATAGTGTCACTTCTGCCACACTCTGTTGGTCAAGGCAGTCATCAAGGTCCACGCAGGTTCAAAGAAAGGACACACAGACCCCATCTCTTGATTTGATAGGAGGAGGGTCAAAGTCATATTAAAAGAGGAGCATATGGGAGGGGATTATATTATTGGAATCATTTTTGGAAAATACAATCTGCTGGGGCTTCCCTGGTGGTGCAGTGGCTGGGAATCCACCTGCCAATGCAGGGGACATGGGTTTGAGCCCTGGTCCAGGAAGATCCCACATGCCACGGAGCAACTAAGTCCGTATGCCACAACTACTGAAGGCCGTGCACAGCAACGAAGACCCAACGCAGCCAAAAATAAATAAATAAAATTAAAAAAAAAAAAAAGAAAATACAATCTGCTACAAAACCCTCTTCAAATTAAATAAGATCGCCTCCCACCCTCCATTCACCCTTGGAAGTTAACTCCTCCACATTTCACATTTCTGCACATTACCCAGGGACTGACTTGTATTTCCATGATCACCCGATCCAAATTCTTGCTTTGGCTGTATTTGCTCAGTTTTTGGACTATCTCACTGGCCTGTGGGTGCAGACTTTTGTCATAAGCCATGAAACTTGGCCAGAAACTCACGCCCTGCCTCCATGTCCACAAAACACTCAGCTACAGCAAATGAGGAGGTGGTGGGCTTTGCTAAGGGTCAAGGAGACCAAGGAGTAATTCCAGTGACTTGAAATTGAATATTAGACATCCCTGCCCATAACTGAGATTTATGCTTGGGCCTCTTCACTCTACAGACCTCACCCTATCTCTTATCTCCTCTCCCCTCTTTTTTTTTTTTTTTTTTTTCTGCCACACCGCGCAGCTTGCAGGATCTTAGTTCCCGGACCAGGGACTGAACCTGGGTCACAGCAGTGAAAGCCCAGAATCTTAACCACTAAGCCACCAGGGACTTCCCTTCTCCTCTCCCCTCTTCCCTCTTCCTCAGCCCTTCCTCACAACTCCATCCCCCTCCCAAATCTTCCCCAGGTAAGCTAAGCAGTTCTCCAAGACCCTTGCCCTAAACTTGGCCCCAGGCATCCTTTTGGAGGCCCAAAGGGCCTTCCATTTTCAGAGCTGCCTTCCCTAGAAGGTAGCTGTGGATTCCATGATGCAGTGATGAATTTTTCCTCCATTACCCAAGCCAGGACCATCAAGCGGGACAGGGGCTCTAACGGGGAAGGACTTTATATGCAGCATCTCATTTAATCTTTGGAATAAGTCTCTTCTGCCCAGTCTGCTTCCCTCACTGCACCATGAGTCCTTAGAAGCAAGAGCAGCACAAGTCATTTGGGTCCTTGGAGCCCAAACAGGTTAAGCACTCAGGGAAGACTTATGAAATGACAGCAATTCGATGGCAATGCCACCCGGGACCAAGGGCAATGGTTTGCCAGAGCTCAGGCCCTTCATGCCAACCTGACCTCCCCATCCCCAGAGGACAGACCTGCTCTGAGGCAGGTGCTGTAGACTGTCCTCAATGCTGGCTGTGGAGCCCCTGACAGGAAGACAGACCAGGAAACCCAGCAGAAAAATGTGCGAAGGACACAAGTAATTTCCAGAAGGAGAAGCCCAAATGGCCGACAAGTGCGTGAAGAGCTGCTTATACTCGCTAACAATGCAAGAAACACAAATTAAAGTGTTGGCACCTTACATTCATCATAGAGGCAAAAATTAGAATGGTGGGTAATACCAAGTGCTGGCAGGCATGCAGGACGTAGATGCTCTCACATGCTGCTGGTGGGTCATCCTAGAAAGCAGCCTAACAATAGTTAGTAAAGTTAAGTAGGCGTGTGTCCCATAAGGTAGCAACTGCACCCCTGGTGCACCCCCGGGTATGCCAGGGAAATGCTCACACAGGTCCACAAGGGACTCATCCATGATGTATACAAGGGTGTTTGTCAAGGAATTATTTATAAGAGGGAGAAATTGAAGGCAGTGTAGGTGTCCATCACCAGTGGGTAATGAATGAGTGAAACGGGGTGGATGTATGCTCAGAAAGCTATAGAGTAACAGGAGGCAACAAAGAGCTCTTCAAACATGTAGTGTTGACTATGTGTGTGGGGGGGAATGAAAGATACAGAATGAGACCTCTGGCACCCAAAACAACTCTACAAATTTTACAAACATACATGTATATTTAGGGTCATATATGGAATTCACTGGAGTGGGTGCTCATGGAAAGAAGAGACTGGGAGAGGGGACTGAGAATAGAAGGTGATAAGAAGGGAAAAACCCAACACAGGTTCTGTATTTACTGTGAGCCAGGCCCAGTATTCAGAGCTGTGTATGTATCATCTCATTTTATCTTTGGAATATTCTATGAGATAGGTAGTATTAATAGCACCATTTTTTTCAGATGGGAAAACTGAGGCTTAGAGAGATCGTTATATTGTCCATGGTCACACCGCTGTGGAAGTGAGTAGAAGGGCCAGGTTTGGACCCCAGGCCTTGGCCATAGTGTTCACCTCCTCCCTGCCCTGCCTGCCTTCACCCCAGTCCACGCTCTGCTGAACTCTGAATTCAGCTCCGTGAGCCTGGCCCTGCTCCTCCACCTGGTGCTGTGGCCTTGGGGTGTGCACTAGGCTGCCGGCATTCAAACCCCAGCTTCCTTCAGATTCAGACCCTGCCTTTCTTCTGTGTGTCTCCATACCCTGGGACTCCCCCACCCCCAGCTCTGGCCCCTCCAAATCCAGCCTCACATGAGCCAGCAAACAACACCCCTCACCCCCCTCCCCCAAGAACGGATTCATTCCTCCAAGAAAAGCTCAGGTCAGCACTCTCTAGAAGCCAATGGCTCCTACTGCCTGTACACTGAGTCCAGCTCTATCCGGGTGTTCAAAGCCCTCCACAGTCGGACCCCGCTCACCTGGGAGCCTCATCCCCCATTATTCCCCTACATGCTTCTGACGCTGGCTCCACGTCGGACCAAGCTTCTGACCTTGACGTGCCATGGCCTTTCACACCCACCTTGAATGTCTTCGCTCAGCCCTTCTCTGCCAGTGGGACCCCGCAATCTGTAGGAACCACCTTCTCCTGGTAAGCCTTCCTGGGGCCTCCTGATGGCTTAGTGGACTAGAGTGATGGCGGACCAACAGGGCTTAGAGAGAGACCACATGGCCCTGCCTCTCACCAACTGTGTACTCCCTCTATCTCTTTTGTAATAACAACAACAACAAAACATTTCTCAGAGTCTTTTCAGACATGACAAATATGTGCTCTGGCTGCTTTCTTTTTTATTTTTAAAAATTGATGTGTAACTTACATGTACAGATTTTAACTTCAAAAAATTCAATGAGTTTTGACAAATACCTTCATCAGTTTGATAGTCAGTTTCCCTCCCTGAGTCACAGTTTCCCCATCTACAAAATGGGGTAATGTCAACCTTATAGGGTTGTAGTAAGAGGGAACAGTAATATGACAAGTGGTCAGCACAGTGCCTGGCACACAGCAGGCAGTCAGTAAATGTCTGTTACTACTATTCTTCACAAGCAGCTTGTACCCAGTCTTCAACCACAAAAACTTAAATGAGCATCTACTCTGTGCCCTGGGGATGTATGACCTAGAGACCCAGGGGAAATCAGAAATGGAGGCTACCAGCCTCCTATGGATTATTAAACTATACTGAGATGGGTGCTGTGATTAAAAAAAAAAAAAAAAGCACAAGGGACAATGGGGTTTGAAAGGAGGAACCCAGTTCAGTTTTGGGGATCAAATAGGGCTTCCCAGATGGAGTAATGCCTGAGTGGCATCTTGAAAAAGTTAACAGTTGGACTTCCCTGGAGGTCCAGCGGTTAAGACTCCACGCTTCCACTGCAGGGGGCACTGGTTTGATCCCTGGTCGGGGAACTAGGATCCTGCATGCCACATGGCCAAAAAAAGAAAAAGTTAACAGTTGAACGAAGATATGATTCCAGGCAGAGCCAATGGTATGGGCACTGCTCTGATGGTTGGACGGAACACAGTGTATTGGGGGGACTGCAAGTAACTTAATGGGCTGGAGTAATGGGAGTGTGAGGGTTGGGCTGAGATGAGTTGGAGAGGCCAGCAAAGGCCTTGAATGCCACGCAAAGGAGAGGGCTTGCCCCTCAGGACACCCAGGAGCCAACAAAGAGGTTAAGAGCAGGGCCACTAGGTGTGTATTTTAGAAAGTCCTCACTGTGCCTTCTTCATTCTGCCTTGACCCGGTTTATTTTATCTACCTCAGTCTACAAGCTCTTTGAAGGCAAGAACCATATCTGATTTTTCTTTAGATCCTTTCTAGAATGAGGCAGGTAAATAAAAATAGTCATTTCTGCATCCCCAGGGCCTGGTTTCAAGAGGGAGGGTGTTCGCAAAGTGCAGTCCAGCCCAGGGCTCAGAAGCCTCTTGGGGCTCCCCAGAGACTGCACGTGGAAATCACGGCTCCTTAGGCCAGCAAACAAGGACCACCTGGATCTGGCTTCCTCTCCAGCCACATCTCTCCCCACTGCCCTCTCCCCTTACATTTCAGCTACACCATCTTCAGTTTCATTAAGGGTCATGCTCTCTCAAGACTTGTGCTTGCCTGGGACTTCCCTGGTGGTCCAGTGGGTAAGACTCCACGCTCCCACTGCAGGGGGCCCGGGTTCGATCCCTGGTCGGGGAACTAGATCCCACATGCATGCTGCAACTGAGAGTCCACACGCAGCAACTGAGACCTGGCACAGCCAAAATAAATAAGTAAATAAATAAATAATTAAAAAAAAAAAAAAGACTTGTGTTTGCCCATGCTGTTGCCTGTTCATGCCTCTCCCTGGACTGTCTTCTCCCTTTGCCTCTGTGTATCTGACCAATTCCTACTTCTCCCTTGGGACTTAGCACAAGCGTCACCTCTTTCAGGGATCTTTCCCTGATTTCCCCCCAGGTTGGGTGAGGGTTCTCTTAAGACCCCAACAGTCATTATACCACTGTGCTTCTGTGTGCTCTCTGCAGGGAAGGGTGGTCTTGTTCACCTCAGTATCACCAAGGCCTGGCAGGACCTGACAGTGACAGCCTGTGCAAGCCCAAGGAGCAGGGCAGGCTCCGGAAGTCACACGCAGTATCGCTAGGACACAAAAGATGCTCAAAATGAGACTGTCAATGTGGGAAGGCCCAGATCACAGAGGGTCTCACCAGCCTGGGGTTGATCCCCAGGGCAACGGAAGGCAGGGCATGGACTAAAGCAGGGGAGGATGTGCTTTGTGGCTCAGAAGGCATAGTGCAGGGGACAGTGTGGAGGAAGGCTCAGAGGGGCCAGTTTAGAGCTCCCTGTAGACCAGCAGGCCGGTAGATTAAGGTGGTGGCTGAGGGACGGGGAGAGAGAACAACTGGGAGAAAGGACCAGACTTGGTGCCTGATTGTTCGTGGGCGACAAGGGAGAGGAAGGAGTGGAAATGACTCCTGGTGCAGCTCCCCTCATCTCTAGGGAGAGAGGAAGGAGGCTAGCAGCCAGCTCGGACACCAGTCACCTTGGACACAAATAACCCCCAAGGACCCTGCCCCCGCTGCGCCGAGCTGCAGCCTCTGACAGTGCCCCCCCTCACCCTATTTTCCCAAGGGGTTGACTGGACCCTCTGCTGGCTCCTTGCCCACTGTTCCCTCCCGCAGTCTGCTCTGTGCCTGCCTGGAGGGGAGGGGCGGCCACAGAGGCCCTGCTGGGAGGGAGGACAGCGAGCTGAGGAAACCAGCCCAGCAGACCCCCAACTGAGGAGCAAGGGAGAGCCAAGAAGAGAGGGCGTGACAGACAAAAGAGGAGGAGCAGTACAGCGGCACAAAACACCGGAAACACAAGATGCCTTCTTGATCCTCTTGCCCACCCCCCATTTTAGAGATGGGGAAACTGAGGCCCAGAGATGGCAACAGTTTAGGAGCCTAGAACTCAAGTTTCAGCAGACCCACACTCTTCTGTTGGAATCCCTCAGCCTGGAGCAGCCACCTCCACCCTAGTCTGGGTATAGAGCACCACAGCCAACCCCTCAAGTGGAGGGCTGGCCAGCTAGCTGAGCCTATGATTCAGTCCCCCTGAAGTCTCCATGGTATAGAGGGCTGGACTGAAAGACAGGGGGCTTGAGTTCTCTCTGCTGTAGGACTGATTTCTCATCTGTAAAATGCCCTATACTGCTTCTGATAAACCTCTCTACAAGGAGCCACTGAGGGATGAAGGAAGACTTTGTGAATCCAAAAAAGCCGCAGAACCCCAGGAGGACTCGGCAAAAACCCATGTCCCTTAGCAAGTTGCTCCCCTCTCCTGGACTCACTTTCCCCAACTGCTCAAAAGGGTGTTAGATTCATTGATCTTAAAGGTCCAATCCATCACTGGAAGCCGGTAGGATGCACCCACTGTCTGCCAAAGTTTTAAATTCTAGAGCCAACATAAAACCTCACGACCGCAGAACTGGCGTTTGGAAGCCCTCTTCAGGCCTGTCACGGGTCACCGGGGGAATCACTGCCATCCCTGCCCAGGTACTACTGGCTCCGTCCTGAAGGCCCCTCGCCACCCCGGCTGCAAACCTACCGCGGTGGCCCCTAGGGGGCAGTGTTGCCCCGAACTTGGGCCGCCGCGGCTGCTGCCCCCGCCCCAACGGGCGCCGGGAGAATATTTGAGTTCTGGGAATGTTTGACACCCCCCAGCACACACACCGCCCCCCCCGCTGCCAGCCCCAGCCCCGGGGGCTCCCGCGCCGCTCGCAGCCCCGGTGCGGACTAGCTGCTGGCTCTCCCACCTCTCCCAGCAGAATACACTTCGCAAGGACAGGGCTTTTATTTTTGTTTTCTCGCAGGAGTGGGGGGTGGGGGGGCAGGTATTGGTCTCAGGCTGCTCGCGCGGACTAGGATGTCTCTGCTCAGAGATCCGAGGGAGAAATTTGTGGGGAAAGGGGGCTTGTTCTCCCAAGAACCTGTCAGCTGCTTCCCCCGTCAACCACGTATCCCTTTGATAAGGGGTTGGCGGGCATCCACCTCCTCCCCCCAGATCCTTCTGCAAGGATCCCCCAACCCCGCCAGGAAACAGCCCGAGGCCGAGGGTCGGGGCTGCAGGGTCCGATGTCCCCGACCCCACCGCTAGCTTCGCCTTCCCCAGCTCAAGCCCAGGGCCAGGGGCCGGGACACAGCCCGCGTCTGAGGGGCTGGGTTTGGGGGGGTGACTTCTGCTGCTAAGTACCCCCACCCCCCCAGCCCCAGCAGTGAGCAGCAAAGTCAGGGTCTGGAGTGAAGACGGTAAAGGGGAAACGCAGGGAAAACCCCATTCAAGTTTGGTCCAACGGTTTAATGGAGGTGGGGTGGGGGGGAGTAGGAAGAATTTAAAAGCCCCGAACCCACGAAGCAGACTTTTTAAAAAATTATAATTGAAAACATCTCGAAGTAAGGGCCGCCAGGAGCGGGCCAGCTCCCCCCCGCCGCCCCATCCCCCTCTCCTGCTCCCCGGAGTCCGATAAAGTCATGATAAGTAGGCTGCAAAAAAAAGGGGGGGGGCTTGGAGGGGCTGGGGGCACCGGGGTCCCAGGCTGGGGCCCCGCGCGGACACAGTTTGGATACTATGGTTACGCGATCCGACCCAAACAGCGAAGGCGGACAACAATAGCGGCCGCCAGAGGAGGAAATTCCTTCCGGGGTGGACGGCGCGGGGGGAGGGGCGCCTGGCTGGAACGCCGAGGCGGCGGCTCGGCCAATCAGCGCGCGGCCGCCGGCGGTTTCAAGGTGCCCCGCGCCGTGCGCCCCCACCCCCCCCTCCCACCCCAACCCCCCCCCCCCCCCCCACCGCGCGCTCCGCTCGGGCGCTGGAATTGCTGAGACGTTTCCCTGCACGCGCCCGGGTAACCCTGCGGGGGCTGCTGCCCAGGCCAACCCCCTACCCAGCCCTTCTCCCCGCCCCCCTTCGGAGCCCACCGCCCCGGGAAGGCTGAGCGTTCCGCTGCTTGAGTTGCTTGCAGCTGAGGGAGGTGGGGGGAAAAAATCCCTCCAAACTACCCCTTTCTGTGGGGTTGGTTCTGCACAAGCCTGTTTTCTATTTTAAAGCATAGAAAAGAAAAAATGAGAGAGGGAGAAAGGAGAGAGAGAGAACGGGGAGAGCGAAGGTCCACCCCAACTCAAGAAGCCTGGGAGGCTCTGACCCCTGCCTGCCTGGCCGGAGGGGCTGTTACATAAGTTGGGTTATTGATATTGGCGGCCCTGGCCGGGCATCTGGCATGCAGAGGTCCAAGGGCAAAGCTGGCATTTAGAAAAGCCCCCCTCCAGTTACTGTTACCTGCTTTTTACTGGACCAGAGGAACCAGGGGCTCCTCTCGGCCGGCGTCTGGGTTATTTATGTGGTGCCCACGAGGTGACCGTGCCCGCTTCTCCCCCACACCTACCAGGGGGATTCTGTGCCCAAGTCCCCCTCCTTTAGAAGCCCCGGGCTGGCTCCCGAGCCTCTTTCCCCGCCGCCAGGCCCTCCGCGGTGCCTCCTGCTCTCCTGCCAGCTACCCAAAGCCGGTATCCTGGGCACTACGAGCACCGAGCTGGTCCCGTTCCTTTTTTAAACTGAACCAGGTTTCTGCTTTCTGGTGCCTCCTGAGCTCGGAGCAGCACTCGGATGAGGAGAAGATGCCTTCTTATTCATTGCCTACTGAGAGATTCACTTCTCTGGAAGGCTCTAACGCTTAAAAAGTATTTGCCTCTGTACCCCACTGTCTCTCTCCTTCTCTTCATATATAATGGGGATAGCCCTAATCCTCCAGTTCCTCGCGTGTCTCTTTATAAATAAATAATGAGATTTTATTAATTATGCACGTATAGTATCCGCAAGCAGATTGCTCTGTCTCTTGATGCTTAATAATATTTTTTTTAAAAAAGGAAAAACCCTCCACACTGAAGCTGGGTATTTTGGTGTTTGGTTTTTTTTTTTTCCTCCCTGCAAGCAAAAACTTCAAGGGGCCATATGTCCTCCAAGGAGGGGAGAGGAAGGCAGAAGTTGGGGAGTGCATGGGGTAAGAAAGGGAGGGATTAAAGGGGGTCCCTTTGCAGATTTTCAAGGCAGCTGAAGGCGAATTTCAAGTAGCCTGCTCATGTTTGTGATTGAGCTGCTGGTCTGAAAACATACCAAGGTTCGCCTGGGCGTTTGTGTGCTAGGCTGGATGGGCAGCTGTTAATAGTAAACAGGAAACCAGCAAGAAGAGAGCTGGCTGTAGCCCAGTCCCTCTCCCAATTCCGTTGCGCCTCCTCAGAGCCCCCAAACCCCTGAGCTCTCAAAACACATTGGGTTTCTGAGCACTTGTGCATGTTTTTTCCTGGGTGCCCAACACAATTCCTGGCACATAGTAAGGGCTCAACAAATATTTGCACGTTGAACAAATGGAGCTTGGAGAAAATAGCCGGGTGGGAAATGGTTGCACAGTGGCCAGGGGCTAGGTCTTGGGGCAGTATGCCTTGAAGGCATAAAAGTTGGGACTTTAGTCCTCAGACAATGGGGGAGGGGCTCACCCCTCCAGATTTCTGGTTCAGGAAGTGACAGAGCAGAGCTGAGCATTAAAAAACTAATCTGAGCGCGGGAGACCAGAGAGAGGTGCAAAGATACAGGCGTCATTAGGCAGAGTCAGTATGGCTAAAGAGAAAAGGATACAGGGGTAGCCTCCTACCTTTAGCACATGGAGATGAGGGACTGGGAGGGGTCAGAGGTGAGCTTTGATTCAAAACATTCTGGTTCCAGTTCTGAACAGCAAGTCTGTATAGAAATAGAGATTTGAAGGGTGCAGAGATGAAATGCAAGGACTGCTATAGAAGAGTCACCTTAGACTGAAATTTTAAAAACAGAAAAAAATAGAGACCCCAGAGGAGGCACATATAATTAATTGCCCATCATGTTGTTTGTCCAGGGAATTATCATTTGGGACCCAGAGACCCCAAGAGGATCAGGGGCTAGTCGGGGGTCCCACAGCAAGACCATGGCCCAGCTATCATATCACTCCACATTTTTTGTCTCCTTCTCAAGTAATTTGCACTACACGCACCTCATAGGAGAGAAACAGTTTTCTCACCCAGCCCAGGGCAGACCAAGCTTCACGACAAAAGGGTTAATTAAACTGGGTGTGTGTTGCGCAAGTTCAAAAATATTTTATTTTCAAGGGAGAAGTTCTGGATGCCATTTCTCCTGCCTGTGAGAGGTCTATATATCACCAAGGAGTTAAAACATAAAAATAAAATTGTGCTGGCTGAGGTTACCACAAAGCTATCAAGCTGGGTCTTGTTCCCGGAGTCCTGGCATCTGCTGTGTAATTTGGGGAGCACTGACTCTCCCAACCGTGGGTGGGGGCGGCTGTCTGACTCCTCTCTTTGTATCCTCCTAATTAAAAGGGACCAGGATCCCTTACCACATGTGTGAAAGGACGTCTCTTGCGCCAAGGAAAGGCGAGGAGATGCAGATGCTATGGGCACTTGAGATTTGGGGAGGGGGTACCCGGATCCAGCATGATCCCACCCCACCACCTCCCACCCATACCCCTGGACCGGATGTGTCATGACCTGCTGTGTGACCTGGAGCAAGGCTCTCAGTTTTCCCACAAACTAAGTTGAGGAAGGGAGAGGAGGTTGGTTGAAGATCAAGGATCCTTCTCGCTCTCTGCTTCTAAGATATGGGTCCAACAGGACCTCAGGGCTATCTTCCCTCGTGGTCTGTTGGGATGGAACCTCTGCCCCCATGCAGTCAACATGCCTGTATCCTGCCCCCAGTTCCAGTTGTGGGCCAAGGTCCAAAAACACAAACCACCTTTAGACCACAAAGGTTCCCAAATTGTAGACATGCCCAAGCTCCAATAGACAGTGTCTCCCACGCGCAAATGCAGCAAAACCCTAGGTTCAGACACCATCTAGGCTGATAGGTCACCAAGCCCAGCTCACCTGGGATGCACATAAGCCCTCTACAACATCCCAGGCTAGTGTTCGTCCAGCCCCTGCTTGAATGCCTCGCATGACAAGGAACGCACTATCCCTTATGAACCCCAGCACAGTGCACCACTTACTGCTCCTGTCCACCACGAGGTCCTGCTAGGATTTCAAAGCCAGCATGTACCAGGATTGAACTCTTGATGTTGTCCTCGATAGGCCTGGTCCTCTTCCACTTCCTCCCACGTATCCTGGCACAGGCAACTGGCACCACAAAGTAAAAACTTAGGACTTCTTCCTGATTTCTCGCTCCCCCTCCAATGAGTCAGTCCCCAAGTCCTGACATTCAGCCTTCTTACTGTCTCTCCAGTCAGTCCCACCTCCTCATCCCCACTGCCTCCTCATCACTCACCTGTATGGTAGCAGCTGCTTCCTAGCTGGTCTCCCTGTCTCCTGTTTAGTCCCATCCAAATTACCCTCCATGCTGCCTACCAGCGGGCTCTTTCTAAACCCTTAACCTGAATATGACACTCCTCTGCTTATAAATAAATGATGACTTGAGTTGCCCACATGACCAAACTCCAAAATTCCTTAGCACAGTATTCAAGGCCTTTCTCGATGTGGTACAGACACAATGCGATCCCATCGCCCACTCCTCCCGGCAAATTTACCTCACAACGCAGCCACACCGAATGGCACGCTGTTCCCTGAACACACTTTGTTCTTTCATGACGGTGTCTTTGTCCATGCAGTGCCCTCCACCTAGGACACCCCTCTCGGCATTGAAGAAAGAGATGAAAAGTACAGGGTCCCTGCCCTAGAGGAACCCACATTCTAGAGCTGCACTATCCGCTATGATAACCACTCACCATGCGGACCGATCGAGCCTATGAAATGTGGCTAATTCAAATGGAGGTGAGCAGTAAGTGCAAAATACACACCAGATTTCAAAGACGTATTACAGAAATAATAATAGTAATGTAAAGTAGCTTGTTAATAATTTGTTTATGTTGATTCCATGTTTATCATATTTTTGGTATTTGGGGATTCATAAAATATATTAGTAAAAGTAATTCCATCTGTTTCTTTTTTTTTTTTTTTTTTTTTTTTGGCTGTGTTGGGTCTTCGTTTCTGTGCGAGGGTTTTCTCTAGTTGTGGCAAGCGGGGGCCACTCTTCATCGCGGTGCGCGGGCCTCTCACTATCGCGGCCTCTCTTGTTGCGGAGCACAGGCTCCAGACGCGCAGGCTCAGTAGTTGTGGCTCACGGGCCTAGTTGCTCCGCGGCATGTGGGATCTTCCCAGACCAGGGCTCGAACCCGTGTCCCCTGCATTGGCAGGCAGATTCTCAACCACTGTGCCACCAGGGAAGCCCTCCATCTGTTTCTTTTTACTTTTTACAACGTGGCTACTAAAGAATTTAAAAGTACCGGTGTGCCTCCCATTTGTGACTTGAGGGGTATGTCTGCGAGACAATGCAGCCAGGAGTACAGACGTGGAAACCAGTGGTTCGAATGATGATGTTGGGGAGTGACGATGGGGGGAAACACAGAGTGCTAGAGGCCAAGGTGAAGGCAGCGCCCCCCATCTGAGGGTGGTGAGTTTAGGCTTGCCAGCACGGCCGTGTCCTCAGACAGCACCTGGTCCAGCTGCCACACAAGGACAAGTGCTGGCAGAAGCAAGTGCAGAAAGGGAGGTAAGGAGTACATTCAGAGCTCACTCAGCTCCCACCCAGGCACTTTCTCTGGAAGCCATCCCTGACCCCCCGTCCCATGCCCCAGCCTGGGTGAGTGCTCCTGAGGGCTCCCACAGCCCTTCTGTTTCCTTCCCAGTCACAGCACTGAGCAGTCTGCGCTGTCATCACCTTTGATGCTTGTGACCATCTGCCCACCCTCCCCGCTCAGGCCTGAGGGCGGGCGGCACCTCACGTCCTCACAGTGGTGTCCCAGGGCTTGGCACAGGGGGGACCTCAGTGAATGTTTGTTGAAAGTTGAATGAATTCCTTCGTTCAACAAACATCCATTGACCCTGAGCGACCTTTCCAACTACATCCTTCCACAACCCCACACATCCTGAAACATGCCTTCCACCAACCAACCGAATGAACCCACGTTGCTGCCCAGAACAGTGACAGTGCTGGGTTTCACTGAGCACCGACCATGGTTACAGTACTTATGCAGGTTATCCTGTTTCATTTTCTCTATAATCCTGTGAGATAGATTCCCTATATCCCCATTTTTGTACAGGTGAGGAACTTGAAGCTTAGAGAAGTGAGGTGACTTGCTCAAGGCCAAGGTCACACGGTAGGTCTGGATGGAGCTGACTTTCACAAATCCACCCTCCAGTTCCCAGGCCTATGGCCTAAGACAGGGCTCATTCAGGGTTTTCCTGGGACTATCCCGGTAGACTGCTCTTCACCGTCTCCCTTTACTTGCTTTCTCCTCCTTCTCCCTCTATGTCTCCAGCCTGTGAGAAGGCTGCGTTTAATGCAGACACCAGCAGTAGGGAGGGCCCCTACCCCACACCCTGTGCAGGGGAAGTGCCTCCCCCCAAAGGCCGTCCAGGGCTGAGCACCCCGCCCCCAGCTGAGGAAGGGAGGAGGGAGAGAAAGAGAAACCCACCGGGGCCTCTGGGGCACAGCCCTGAGGAGCCCCGGTGTTTGGTTTCAATTAGGAGGACAAATTCCAGGAAGCCAGGCCAGTGCTGGGGGCGGGGGGTGGGGTGGGGGGGGGGTGCTCAGAGCAGGGCTCAGAATGAGGAGGCCCCTGGAATCTGGCCGCAGGAAGAGGCTCCCTTAGGGTGAGGGGCCCGCTGGGGAAGAAGCCTGGCCCCCAGGGCCCGGTTGAGGTCCCAGTTCACGGCTACCAACTTGCAGTGTGCTGTCAGGCGGGTGGAGAACATGGGTCAGGTGCCTGGCACCCAGTAGGCTCTCGTGGGCCCAGGAAGTGGGGGCCAGCAGTGCTTCTGTTCATGCTTACACTGTTCTACACGTTCCACCTCTGGGCGTGGGGAAGGGTGCCCAGTGGTTGACAATGCAATCTGCTGCGTGGCAAGCTGAGGGTTGGGCCCTGGGGCCCCCAGATGACTGAAGCTGAGAGCCTGTGCACAGTCCAGGAGCGACAGGTACAAATAACTGCCGTGCCACGTGGCCAACATCAGAAGAGCACCAAAAGCAAGGCCCTGGAGGCTCAGAGGAGAATGGAAGATCCAAGAGGGAAGGAGCCTCATCTGTCCTGTTTATGCTGGTGTCCCCGGCCCCTAGCATCAGGTCGGGCACAGAGAAAGCACCCAATAGATAGTCATTGAATTCATGGATGAACTTTTCTGGGAAATTTCAGGGAAAGCTTCTTAGAAGAGGAGTGCATCTAAGCAGGGTTTTAAGAAATGAATCAAAGCTTGGAGTCCAAGAAAGGGAAAAAGGGCATTCCAAGCAAAGGAAATAGCTGATGCAGAGATGAGGCAGCAGGGAGCACGTGGCAAAGTGTTCATTGATTCACTCATTCAACAAATATTGATGTGGATGGACCTAGAGTCTGTCATACAGAGTGAAGTAAGTCAGAAAGAGAAAAACAAATACCGTATGCTAACACACATATATGGAATCTAAAATAAATAAATAAATAAATAATGGTTCTGAAGAACCTAGGGACAGGACAGGAATAAAGACGCAGACGTAGAGAATGGACTCGAGGACATGGGGAGGGGGAAGGGTAAGCTGGGACGAAGTGAGAGAGTGGCATGGACATATATACACTACCAAATGTAAAATAGATGGCTAGTGGGAAGCAGTCGCATAGCACAGGGAGATCAGCTTGGTGCCTTGTGTCCACCTAGAGGGGTGGGATAGGGAGGGTGGGAGGGAGACGCAAGAGGGAGGAGATATGGGGATATATGTATATGTATACGTATAGCTGATTCACTTTGTTATACAGCAGAAACTAACACACCATTGTAAAGCAATTATACTCCAATAAAGATGTTAAAAAAAAAAAAAATATTGATGGTGCGCCTGTGACGGTCCAGGCACTGTGCTCTGCAGATGGCTGTGGCTAGACTGGAAGGGGATGAGCTGTAGGAGGAGGCAGGGGCCAGACCGCAGTGGTAGGAGTGGGGGTGGGCTTGTGTGTTTTGTAAGGGAGTCAGGACTCTGCCCTGTAAGGTTAGGGCGGTGGGGGGGGGGGTGCTGAGGGGGTTGATATCTTCTGGAAGAAATCATGGTAATATAGGACTAGAGCATGGGAGGGGTCCTACCATGCAGATGAGGAGCCTGAGGCTCTGAGCTATGTCGGCACTTGCTCAGGGACAGCTAGGTAGGCAGTAGCAGAGCCGGGCCTCTGGAGTCCTACAGCCCAGGGCTCAGCCTCCTGTACCAGGTCTCTCAGCTCTCCCCCAGTCCAGCCCCACCCTCAGTCAAAATCCTGGGTCTCTGGCTCCAGGTGGCTAACTCCCTTTCTGGGTACCTCTCCTCCTCTCTCTGGACCGAAGGGCTTGGACTAAGGTAGAGTCTTCCAAAGTGTGGGTCAGGTCCACCCAGTGGGATGGGGGATGAGGTCAGGGAGGACGCAGACCTGGCCACAGACCATGGAACCTCAGCTCATTTCAGGAAAGTTACTCCTTTTTGATTCTTGCTCCTGACTAAGTCAAGGAGAAGGAGAAAAGCCCATTTTGAGTCTGGAATGTCTTTAAGGCCTCTCTGATGCTTGCTAACCTCCCTTCATAGCAAAGAGAGAGGTTACCTAGCAAGCAAAAGTTATCTAAGCTAGAACTGCTTTGTTTTCATTGAATTAATTCTTGTATTTACCTTCTGTTTTTGGAAAGCCAAAACAGAGTACAAATAGTTTCTTTTGTTAAAGTTTGGTAAAAAGTGAGTTAATTTAAGCAGATGAGGTAAGAAGATACAGCAAAAATCATGGAGGCGGTACTAATGACCAGGCTTTAGGGACATCCTGGCTGGGGCACCCCTGACTCTTCAGTTCTGACATCAGACATTTTTCTAGGAAACTTAGAGTTTAGGTGCTGCAGCATGCGGGATCACGGACCAGGGATCAAAACTGCGCCCCCTGCAGTGGAAGAGCGCAGTCTTAACCACTGGACCACCAGGGAAGTCCCCTGTTCATCTTTTTTACTTTTTATTTTTTAAATATATATGTATTTATTTATTTATTTATTTGGCTGCGTCGGGTCTTGGTTGCAGCACGCGGGATCTTTCGTTGCAGTGTGCAGGCTCTTCATTGCGGTGCGCAGGTTTCTCTCTAGTTGTGGCACACGAGCTCTAGAGCACAGGCTCAGTAGTTGTGGCGCGCGGACTTAGTTGCCCTACGGCATGTGGGATCTTAGTTCCCTGACCAGGGATTGAACCCGCGTTCTCCGCACTGGAAGGCGGATTCTCAACCACTGGACCACCAGGGAAGTCCCCATCTTTTTTAAAAAGGGGGAGAATGGGACTTGCCTGCAGGTCCAGTGGTTAAGACTCCATACCCCCAATGCAGGGGGCACAGGTTCGATTCCTGGTCAGGGAATTAAGATCCTGCATGTCGTGTGTGTGGCCAAAAAAAATTAAAAATATAAAAAGGAAAAGTTAGGAATTTCACTGGGCATTTCACAATGGAATTAACTCTGTTTACCGAGGAATTTCCCTCAGCACACTTCAATGCCAGCTACAACACTCTGACCATGCCCTCCGTGAAGGTGGGGATGAGGAAGGTAGCCAATCCTGAGCCATTGTCAATGTCCTTCTCCTGATTCTGGGGGTGCTCTAAGGAGGGAACTGTCTTTCTGTGTGCCCCATCTACCTGGCTGATTCCTACTCCCCTGCTGGGGAGCCCTTTCTCAATCCCCCCAGTATCCTCCAACCTGAGTCAGGGCCTCCTGTGGGATTCCAGCTTCCTTAGCATCCCAGGCACCCTAAGTCATCATTGCCTGTGTGTGTGCCTACTGTCCCATAGATGGGGAGACAGTGCCTATGTTGTCTCTACATCCCAGCGCCCAGCACAAGGTCTGTAAAAGCAGATGCTCAATAAAGCTTTGCTGAATTGAAGAGGGTACTTTTTAGTGTGCATGGTGCTGACATTAGTTCCAATCTCTCTGGGACCTTTCATGGGATTACTTTTCCTCTGTTGAGTCTCCTAAAGGGAAAGCTGCCTATGAAGAGTAGTGAGAGGCAGGGGAAGGGTCAAGATCTAACATCAGATAGATGTGCATTCAAATCCTACTTTGCTGTTCAACTGATTTAGCTAAACCAGCGTATTGTTAAAGGGGATCCTAATCCCCACCACAGAGGAAGATAGGGCATGATGAATACAGGAAACAATGTGAGAAGAGCGACATCCACGGGTCAGGGACACACTTGCTTATTAAAACATGGAAGTGTTAGAACTGTAGAAAGTGCAGAAAGCCCAGACATCTGGGGGAACTCATTCTGCCCAAGGGACTGAAGCAGGGAAAGCTCTCTACTTGAGGGGACTTTTGAGTTGGGCTTTGAAGGATGAATACGAGTTCCCCATGAGTTTGAGTTCCTCAAACAGGAAATTGAGATGAAAAGGCAGAGTGTCACATAGGGAGAGCACTCCCAGCCTCTACATGGAACTACAGCAAGAAGAATTTTAGTTAAGAAGAAGAAAGGACTTCTCACTCCAGAGCTTGGGGACAATTCTAGTCCAGATTTGACTAAATGTGTAAAGTGGCCCAAGAAGGGTCAAGGGCCCCTTCATCATAAGTCAAAGGCCAACTTGTCCATCCCCCTATGGCTAAGCCACCCAATTACTTTGTCCCTAAACCTGCTTCCTTTGTGCTAGAAGGGAGTCCCTCCTTAAGTGAGGAGGGGAAGAAGAAGGAGGCTCCCCTCTGATTCCTGGGTTTATAGCCAACAGTCTGGGCCCAGGGCCAAGCAGCCCCCTTCCCTCCCTCTCCAAAAGCCTGATCCCCACCCTGCCTAGCTCCTTCATTTCTCCCTGCAGCCTTGATCCAGGGCAGTGATACCAAATTGGAAAATAAGCCCCCTCTCCTGGGCCGGGGAGGGACAGAAGGAGGCAGGGCCCATTTTCTAGGTCAGAACGCCTTGTCCTTGCCCTTCCTCCCCCAGCCCATGTTTTTCAAAACTAGACCTTGGGGAGAGAGGGAGAGGGGAGAGTGTGGATGCTTTTGTGTGTGTGACTGAGTGTGTATGTCTGTGTGGAGAGAGGGAGAGGGAGGGACAGAGAACAGAGCCTGGGAGTGTGTGTGTGGCTGTGTGACTGCGCGACTACGTGCAAGAGAGACCGGGGTGTGTGTGCGTGTATGTGTGTGTGTGTGTGTCACTCCAGCAGCAAGCTGTACCTTAAAGGCACAGACCCTGCCTCTGCCCTGCTCCACTCCACCTCCACCCCAGCCAGAAACACCTCCCACCACCATCAGCTGGGAACCAGAGCCGGCCAGTCCCCAGTGACTCCTGCCTGAGAGAAGAGAAGCAAGCCCCATGCCTTGGCTGAGGCTTTGAGAGCTCAAAAACGGGTCCTACAGGAGGAAGAAGAGAGGGGCTTTATCCCTAAGGAAAGGAGGGCCTCCCAGAGGACTGGGGGCTGGTGTGGGCAGGAGGCCCAGCTCTGGGCCGAGACTGCCCGGTTCAGGGTCCCAGCTCTTCACTTACTAAGGGCGGGGTGGGTGGAAGGAGGCCACAACCTCCACACTCTTTCACAGGGCAGGGACTCAGAACAGAGCTGTGCAGCAATCCCAGACGGAGACCATGGGCGTATGGGTGGTGGCAGGACACCCTCGAGGGCAGGCGAGAAGGCCCCCTCGCAGGTCAGGCAGCCTTCCTGCCATCTTGGCAGCTGGAGCGTGCAGAACCAAGAGCAGGGGTGTTTGTTTTCTTCCCACAGTCACCTGCCCCTCCCCCCATGCTCACACAGGGTTTTGGCTCCAAGGCAGGAGGTGATGGGTGGAGCATTGAGAGGCTAAGACCTGGTTTCTCATTCTGCCTTGGCCTCCGACTCCTTGCCTGACCCTGGACAGGTCCCCTACCCTCTCTGGGCAGCCGCTGCCTGCTCTGTATAATGCAGACATTGGGTTCAGAGAATCTACCAGCTCTTCTGGCTCTGACATTCCCTGGTTCTGGGTCCTATGACGGGCGTCATGCGATGAGAACATGTCTCCATTGGAAGAGGATCAGAAATTACCCAGCCCTGAATCCTCTCGGCCCTTTCCCAGAGCCACAAAAAAGTAGGGTGCGCTTAAGTGTCCGTGAAAGTCTCCTGGTCCATATCCTCCATTTCACAGGGGAGGAAACTGAGGCTGGGAGGTGGAGGATGAAGGTAATGATTTGCCCGAGATGTACAGGGACAGGGAGCCCAAGCCAGGACTGGAGCCCTGGTCCCCTGGTCAAAGGGGGTTCCTCCAGCCACTCCGCAGACCCCGAGTCGCCAAAGAGGCAGCAGGAGCCGGGAGGTCGGGAGGTCGGGAGGTCGGGAGGAGGAGGAGCAGCTGGGGGTGCGCCCAGCCGCCCCGGCCCCGCGGGCCCCTTCCGGCCCCTCCCCCAGCCTGCGCACCGTCCTGCCACCTGCTCCCCCGCCCGCCGGGAGGGGCTGCCGCCCCCCCCGTCCCCATGGCAACGCGCGCCCGGGCCGGCCGCCCTGGCCTCTTTGCCGCCGCGCAGCCCATCTGGCCCCAAGCCCTCCCCAGCTGGGTCGCCTGAGGCCTCGGCCGCCCGGGGACCCTCACAACACCCCAGGGGCCCGAGACCAGGGCTGGAGCGCCAGCACTCATACTACCCATGCCAGCACCTGGGCTGGCTGCTGGGTTCATCCTGATGGGTCAGAAGCCACCCTGCCCTGCAGGACCTCACATTCCAGAGAGAACCCGCCCCAAAATATCCACCCAGTGTGGCAGGAGACAGCCACGGGATTAGAGGACGGCTTTCTGGAGCCAGCCACCCTGGGCTCAAATCCCCAGGTAGTGTGACCCTAAGCAATTTACTTAACCTTTTCCCCATCTGAAAAATGGAGGTGATCATAGAACCTGCCTCAAAGGGTGGTGTTGAGGGTTAAATGGTTCAATAAAGAAAAATACATGGAGTTAGCACTCAATAACTATCAGCTGTTATTATTACTGCAGGTGGCAAGTGCAGCAAGAGAGAGCTGGAGCCCAGAGTAAGGGGCCTAACCCAGCCTGGGGTGGGGGGGCAGGGATGGGCAGCATGGGTGGCTTCCCAGAGGAGGCCGTGCTGGTTGGAATCTTAGGAAGTAGCAGTTAGCCAGGAAGCAAAAGGGAAGAGGGACCAGCAACAGCAAAGACAGAGAGGTGAAAAATAGCAAAGGGGAGAGTGGGCATGGGGGACGGGGGACTTATGAAGCCCCTCAGTGTTGCTAGAGAGTATAGAAGAGCTTGGCTTTTAGTCTTAAGGGTACTAAGACAGGAGCCACTGAGGAGTCTGAACAGAGGCATGACATGTCCCTTGTTTTCTTAGACATCACTCTGGCTGCCATACATTCAATGGCTTGGAGGGGCCAGTGGTCCTTTTGAGAGATGGTGAGGCCTGAACAAGGGGAGATGCAAGGTCAATGGAAGGTGGGGACCTATTCATGGCTGTTAAGGAAGTAGACATGGCAGGATGGTGACCTGTGGACCGATGTGGCTAGACAGGGCAGAGTTAAGGATGGCCATGGACACTCAGGCAGTTGCTTTGGGCACTGGGAGGGCAGCAGGGCCAGAAGAGGGGCAGGTCTGGGGTTGGGGAGGAAGATGATGGGCTGTGAGTGTGGAACAAGGGCGCAGGAGATACTGCCCAGCTTGAGAACATTTGATTTGGGAGCCAAGACACCTGGGCTGGAGAGACCAGCATGGGAGACATCACTGCCTGGATGGTAACAAAGAGGCAGCAGGGGGTAAGGACCCTCACCAGGCCACATCCTCTTGCACAGAGAAGAGGACTTTTGCTTCATGATTGAATTCTAAGCTTTGTTTCCCTGGGACCAAGTAGAATCTGACCAAAAGGAATTCAGAATTTTGACCCAAATTCTATGTGTGCCATTATCTCTTTCTGAGGTTGTGGGGTTTGGGAGGGGCAAGAGAGTCCAAGGAGATAGCATGTTGTGCTGAGCTGTCCCAGCTCTGTCGTATAGCAGCTGTGAGGTCTTAGGCAAGTCTCCTTGCCAGCTGGGTTTCCTCCTAGCTACCTCCCTTGCAGGGTTATTGTGAGAATTAAACAGGTTTCTGGACACAAAGCTCCCGGCATGGCCTCTGGCCATCCTTGTTAAACATGCAAATTCCAGGAACTTCTCTAAGACCCAGGAATATGAATTTCCATGGGGGAGGGGGGGGTGTCTGGGAATCGGCAGGCAAAACTGGCCCATCATTGGATCAAAGCTTCTAACTACCACCCCGGGACTTCCTTGGCAATGGTCCCTCCATAGGGCAGTCCACCCCTAACACTTGCGGCCTGGGGCAAGAGCTCAAATGGCAGGCCACCTGCCAGGTTCCTCCTTCTCTCCCCACCTGCTTCCTCCCTTCTGCAAGAGTCCTTGTGTTCAGACCTGGGGACCCAGCCCCATGTCCAAGCTCGCAGGGGCACCTCCCCTCCACCCCCGCAAACAGGTTCTTTGTCCACCCCACAGGCCTAGGGTTGCATACACCTGCAGCACAGTCCACTGGGAGGACAGACCCAGGTCCTGGGAGTGGGCTCAGGATGCTTCGGGCAGGGAATTCCAGATCCCAGGTGGGCATGTCCCCTTGGCCCCAAGTACACCTCACCTTGCAGGGAGGAGTGGGGCTGGAGGAAGGCAGAGGGGAACCCTACATAACAGAGTTCAGAGCAGAGGCCCAGCTGCCCAGGTCTGTGGGCTCCCCTGCCTCAGTTTCTATCAGCCTTTCCCACCAAGGCCCTCTGGCCAGCCCAGTGGTTCCCAACAGCCAGATCATGGAGGCTACAGTCATTTGTCCATCTGCCTGCTCCCTGCCCAGCTGAGGTCACCTCAGACTTTGCTTCCAGCCTCTGCTGACCCTGAGAAGTATGGGGTTCTGAGACCTCCCATATAGCTACCTTGTGGGGCATCACAGCCTGTACATGACCAGTCCCTGGCTTGTCATGGGAGGTTCTATTATTGTTCTCCTTTATTTTAAAAAAAAATTTTTTTTTTAATTTTTATTTATTTGGCTGCGTCGGGCTTTAGTTGTGGCACAAGGGATCTTCGTTGTGGCCTGTGGGATCTTTTCAAGTTGCGGTGCATGGGCTCTTCGTTGCGGTGCGCAGGCTTCTCTAGTTGTGGCACATGGGCTCTAAAGCGCACGGGCTCAGTAGTTATGGTGCGCGGGCTTAGTTGCCCTGCAGCATGTGGGATCTTAGTTCCCCAACCAGGGATCAAACCCTCGTCCCTTGCATTGGAAGGTGGATGCTTAACCACTGGGCCACCAGGGAAGTCCCTGTTCGCCTTTAAAAATGAGGAAACAGAGGCTCAGAGAAGGCAAAGGAGCAATTAGTATTATAGAGCACCTACTGAATGCCAAGCGTGAGGTAGGTGTTTTAAAGACATGACCACCCAATGCCCCTGTCAGAATTATCCCCAATTTACAGGAGAGGACACTGTGGCTCGGGAAAGAGAGGTAACCAGCCCAGGGTCATCCAGTTGGTAGGAGGCAGAGTGAGAATTCAGACTCAAACTGGTCAGACCCCCGAGCCCAGACCCCAGGGATACATAGTAGGCCTTCAGTAAGTCTTGCCAAGAGGAGCTAAGGTTGATTGGAAACCTGGGCCTGCAGTCTCCTGTGAGGGCCACGGAATGTGAGGAATGTCCACCCCCAGGTCCAGGCCCTGGGCAAAGTGACCTCTGGGGAGATAAAGTCAAATTCCAGTACTCAGGAGACCAGCAGAGGCAGAGCTGGGAGAGCTGGGGTGGTACTGCCAGGGACCAGGGCCAGCTGCAGTCGGGCACCAGCCCCCTGAGCCAGTAGTTACAACTGGGGCATGTGATGGGGGACACTGCTATACCCCTGCCCCTGCTGTTACCTCAGTTGGAATCTCCTTTCTCCCACTTTGCCAACGACACCTCAGTCACTATGCCTCTAACCCTGTCCCCACTGTCACCTAAGCATTTCTACTTGGAGGGCCCTGGGGAATCTCAGCCATAACTGTCCACAACTAAACTCACTGTGCTCCTTGACTTCTTCCCACCATCCTCCCTGGGAATGCCATCTCCCTGCCCCAGCTTGGTTGCTCAGATGTCAGGGTGCTAGCCTTGCCTCTTCCTTCTCCTCCTCACTCCATCCAAACTCAATCTCCTAATGTCTCTACCCTCTCCTAACTGACTCTGGCCTCCAGTCTCAGACCCTCCAACCCAACTCCCTGTGGCAGTCAGTGCAGAGTTGCCAGATACAGAAAATAAAAATATAGGACTCTCAGTTAACTTAGAATTTCAGATTAACAATGAATAATCTTTTTAGTATAAGTATGTCGCAAATATTGCATGGGACCTATTTATACTAGAAACAAACTATTTGTTGCTTATCTGAAATTCTGAAATTTACTAGGCATCTTGTATTTTACCTGGCAACCCTAAGCCAGCGTGTACTTCACCACTTAAAACTCTCCAGTTGTGTCCTGGGGGCAGAGAATGGAGAAAACTCCCATGTTTGGAGCATTTTTTCCCCACTGGTCCTTCTCTGCCAACCTTCAGCTACCTTTCAATTTTCAGAAGTCACCTCCTCCAGGAAGCCTTCCAAAGAGTTGTAGACTGTGTTAGGGGCTGCTCTGTGCAATTAGAGGCTCCCATACTTCCCTTATCAGAGCCCTAAGTGCACTGCTGTCTCCCATCAGAGGTCCATGAGACCAGCACCTTGTCCTTTTGTTCATGGTGTTCCCCAGCCCCTAGCACCATGTGTGTCCCCAAGAATAACTGCTGTGGAACCCTAGCGAAGCCCACTGCCTTCTCTGGGCCTCAGTCTCTCTAGCCAGATGAGACAAGTTCCTCTAAAACGGCCTGTGAGGCTCCTCCCGGCTCTGATGCCTGCCCATTTCGGCCACCCTGCACTTTGACCCTGGAGATGATGGGCAGGGGTGGCATAGGGGGCAACTCTGAACTCAGTTGGGAAGACCTGAAGACCAGCCCCAGCTCTGCCTGTTTGCCGCCTCAGGCAAGTTCCCCACCCTCTCTCAGCCTGACTTTTCTCCTCTGCCAGGCTCTAGGGAGGAGGCGGGTGTGGAGATCACACCGCCTGCCTGTAGGGTTGTTAGGAGGTTGAAGTCAGAGAGGTCAGAGAGGTAAGGCCTGCAGCACAGAGCCAAAGCTGGCACTTTGGAGGCCCTCAAAGAACACCAGGTGCCTGCCTGCTCTTCCCATTCAACTGGAAGGCCTAAATGCCCAGGAGGGACTCAGGCAGTGGGGGCCGCAGGAGCTCCAGGGGGAGGAGGGAGGGAGAAGCTGGGTTGGGAGCATTCAGGCAAGACTTTAAATCTGGTCTTCAATTTATTTATTTATTTATTTTTAAAGGGCCTGAGCATCTTCCCTGAAAGACTCAGAAATCAATCCAGCCCAGCAGAGGGGGACAAGCTGAAGTCAGTCAATCTCCCACTCCTTTGTGGGTAGGGGGTAATTTTTCAGCCTAAGTGGAAGGCAGGGAACATGTGGGTGTAGGGGGAGCAGACTTGGGAGACCTGGGTCCAGGGAGGCACCAAGGTGGGGGGCTTTCGCAGCCTTAGAGCTCCCCCAGTCTCCTCTGGGCTCCCCAGGCCACCCCAAATAAACATGCACTTGACTGAGAATAGGGTGCTCACCGGCTTCAAGACAAGCTCACCCCCCACCCCCACTCCAGTCCCCTTTTGAGCGGTGGACCCATGAGGCGGGGAATTGCTGGCAGGCCCCGGGGCCACCCAGCTCTAGGACCCGCTCTTCTAGTGCTTGGGCAGGGCCTTCCCAAGGACACTTTGGGGCAAGGAGAGGGACGCTCCCTTCCAGGACAGTCTGGGGTTCTGGGGGGTGAGACGGCAGTGAGTAACTCAAGAGCTATGAGCCCCCATGAAATGAATTCTTGCCTCTGAACAGGAACCTTAAGACAAGGCTCTCTCATGCCACCTCCTTCTCCTCCTCCCGCTCCTGCTCCCCTGCTGTGTCTCCCAGCCTCTGCTGAACTAGCTTCCTGTGGCCCATCAATCAGGCCTGATCTGATCTCAAGACCAGAGGAGCAAGAGGAGGCAGGGAGGGAGGAAGAAAGGAAGGGAAGGAGGGAGCTGGCCTCCAGGGAAGCCCGGTCAGCGCAGCTCACCATTGCCGCCACGGTCTCCTAGGGCTCCAACCACCCAACATGGCAGAACCTATTGTACAGGGGAGCAAACTCAGCCTCCAGGAGCCTCGACATTGTGACAGACACACAGCTGATAAGGAGCCAGCCTTCAGCCTAGGTTTCCAAGGTGAAACCCGGGTGCTTCAACTGACCCCAAGGAAGAAGAGAGGCTCCCACATCCTGAGGCTGTGAGGCTTAGGTCTTTCGGGTCTGAAGCCAGTCTGAGCAGGCAGGAGGGCCGGACTGGCCAGTCCCTGTCCCAAACAGGCTCGGTGACCTGAGGCAAGTTACTTCACATTTCGGAAGATCCCTCTGTCCAGTTAAAATCTGTCCTGGAGTGACCTTTGCCCTCAAGGGAAAGGGGATAGGTTCCTGGGCTTTGGAACTGGACTTGATTTCAAATGCTGGTTCTGCTCTTTCCTAGTTGAGTGGCCAGGGACAAGTCACTGCCCTCCTTGACCATCACTTCCCACCCCTGTGAGATGGGGTGATGAGACCATTACATGGGGTCTTTGGAACATTGGGAGAGCACAGTGCTTGGCACCTTTGAGGGCTCCACAGCTGGTGGGCGAGGGGTGGAGAGAACCCAGTGAGAAAGCCTAGTGACTGTGATGTGTGGGACCCAGGCCTACCAAGTTCCCACCTCAGGCAAGTGGCTTTCCCCCCACAAGAGGCCAAAGCACTCTTGGACCTGGGAGGGCAAACTAGAGACTCATTTGTCTGACCTTTCATGCTCTTGGACCCTCAGAGAACCTACCCAGTTCTGGCCAGTACACATCCATCCTGCTCTGTTCTTCCCCATGCTGGCCCAGGCTCTAGTCCCACCCTACCCCCAGAACAAAAGGGACATTTGACATTCTTTGTCCTGTGCAGACTCATTCTCTGAGTGTAGGACCTACCAGGCCCTGCAGCTGGGACCTGCCGCCTCCCCACTTCCCCCAAGTCCTCCCCCCTCCCCCCCAGTCCTGGCCCAGCTCTCCCAAGAGTCTAGAGGAGAGGGAGGGAGGGAGGGAGGGTCCTTAAAGGAGCAGTCTGCTCTCAGAAAGTATTCCCCACCCCCACCATCAGAACTGGCAGGAAGGAAACCAAGTGGGGGAGGGGGACAGGAGAGGTGTCCAAGGAGATTACCGGCATGTGACTTGTTTGGGATTGGAGTGGGGGCTACACTGGGGCTAAAACCTACTCTTCTCTGGGCTCCCACCCAAGGGCTCTTTTCATTAACAGTTTTTTTAGTATCTTTTAAAGGAAATGGTCCCAACCCTGCCTTGATTTGCTGTGTGACCTTGGGTGAGTTCCTTTCCCTCTCTGGGCCTTGGTCTCCCTTGTATAAAAGAAGAGAAGGAACTGGAGGATCTCTCACATGAGAGATTTCCTTAGCCAGACCCTGGCCAGGTGCTGGGATACCAGAGACAAGTCATGCCCGCCAGAATCTAGTCCTAGGATTCCACCGGAAAGAGTCACAAAATGACTTTTAAGGTAAAAGCAATATGTTTCCATGAAAGTAGGACCACCCACCCCCCCATCCCCACTGCCAAATGGTAGAGGAGAACTAGCATCCCTTCCCTCAAATTGATACAGTCCTGTACGACCTCCAAAGCTACCCCCGCCCCTTCATCTATCAATAGTCTTGAGAGACAAACAAACCGAATAGTGTTCTCCTTTTACAGAAAATAAGGCACACAGAGGACAGGCCCCAACCCGCCCTGGGAGCTGGTGTCTGGAAGTGATGCCTGAGCACGGAACCCAGTGGGGAGAGATGGGCGATGGATATTCTGGTCGAGGGACCCAATGAGCAAGGGAGAGGCACTGACACAACTTGCTGCGGTTCCTTTGGCTGGAGCTTGGGGTTTGCCAGAGGAGAGAAGAAAGAGGAGGCTGGAGGGTCTTGGCTGCCTGGCTTAGGAGTTCGTCCTCTGGGTGCTGAGTAGCTAAGGGGGGATTTTATGCCAGGCGGTATTTGCTCACCGCTGCTGTAGTAAAGGGAATGAATGGTGGGGGCCCAGACAGAGACCAAGGGACAGCTGCACACACAGGTACCTTCTGACAAAGGGGCCCGAGGAGACTCAACACGCCATGGGGGAGGAGGAATGGAGCAATTCCTCCCGGGAAAGAGGGGAAGTGAGTGGGGAGATGAAGCAGGGGAGAGGAAATGAAAGATTAAGCGCATAAAGGCCATAAAGCTCAGAAACGTCCAGGCTGGATGGATTCCCGGTTTATAGATACGTTTATGTTCTAGGATGCCCAGCCAGGCCCGATACCCCTGCAAGAGCAGCCACCCAGGGAGGCAAGGGGACACGGGGCTGGAGGAGACCCCTCATGCCGCTGTGCTCCTCTCTTGCCCCCTCCCCTTCACCTACCTCCAGCTCCTCCAGGCTGGCTGACAGCCCAGCTGGAAGCAATTGTGAGAGCCTCCAGCCTGGAGAGCTGCATCCCACAAAGGGCCCTGGGAAATAGCAGCCCGCACCCCAGACGGCCTGCAGCCCCCTCCCCCCCTACAGCCCCCTGCCCGGAAATTTAAAACAACTGCTCTACACAGTCTTAAATCCTCCAGGAAGGAGCTGGAGTTGGCAGGAGGGAAGCATGAGGCTGGCCAGGGCCCTGCCTGGAACTCCGTCTCTCTCTGCTCCCACCCTGAATTCCCCTGAAAGATTACCTCCCACCTGCCCCCCCCACAAAGTCTTGCCATGGGCTTCCCAGGTCCCGGGCTTCCTATGCTGGTGTTCACTGCAGGGCACCGCAGCTGCAGCCTGTCAGAATCACCAAGTAGGCTGTGAGCACCCAGAGAACAGAATGGTCCTGAGCCTGCTTGTCCCCAGCACCGGGTCTACCACAGAGCGAATGCACGTGTATACATGCAGAATGAACAGATGAAGCCACCATGTGACCTTGAGCCATTGCTTGGCTCTTTGGGACTCAATTTCCTCATCTATCAGATGGGCACGAGAACTTTTTAACCCAGTCTACTTTCCAGAGTTGTGAGAGTTCAGTGAGAATCTTTGTGCAAGTATTTTATGAACCGCGAAGCTGATGAGTCACAATGATTCAATTCTTGCCTTCCTGGCCTCAATTTGCTCATCTGTAAAATGCGGGCCTGAGTTAAGTGTTAGCTAGGGTCTCTCCCAGCTTTGATATGATATTCTGAGACTTTCGCCTGTGATGAGGATGCCCAAACTTTCTTAGGTTCCTTAAATATCAGCTGGGTGGTAGAGGAAGGGAAGAGGGTGAGGTGACAGGGAAAGAGCCCTGCCTAGGGTTTAGAAGGGCACTATTTTAGTTCCAGCTTGGGCCCTGAGTTGCTGTATGATCTTCTCTGGGCCTTAGTTTACTTCTCTGTAAAATGGGTGTGAGTGGACACAGGATGCCTGAAGTGACCTCTAGCACTCAAGTTCTATGATGACAGGACGTTATCCAGAGAACAGTGGGGAGCTACTGATGGGCTTTGAGCAGGACAGTGGCATATACTAAGAGTCATATTTCAGAGCACTCACTCTGGCAGTGGTATGGTTTATGCATAGAAGGGTGAGGAGTCTGGAGTCTGAAGACCTGGAAGGGGGCTACTGCCTTTGCACAGGCAGCAGAAGATAGCAGCCTCCATGTCTTTCCTCATGCCATGCCCCAGGCCTGGGCTGCCCTGCCTCTTCCCAATATCTCCTGCTTTTTAAAACTCACCCATCTTTAAGACACACTTCAAGGACCACCTTGTCTATGAGGGCTTCTCAGATTATCTCTGATGCAGTTAATGAACTCCTCCTCTGCCATCCAGTTTCCTAGCTTTGTGTACCTTCATCATGGGATGAGTTTGAATTATTGGTGTATGTGCGTTTGTGTACATGCATGTGTGTGCACTCTTGCCTGGGCTGTGAGCTCCTGAGGTCAGGGTGGGTGCCCCGTCCCTTCCCATATCATCTCCAGCACCCATCAGCTGGCTTGGCCCAGAGGAGGTGCTCAGTACATGCAGAGGACTGAGGATGCCAGAACATTCTACTCCTTGAGTCCACCTACAGGGTAGGAGACTGGGCTTCAGCCCCAGCTTAACTGCTAACAGCCCTGTGACCATGGGCCAATCACTTCTCCTCTCTGGATAAAGGTCCCTTTTGGCCACATGGGAATTATCTCCATTTTTCATTCTCAAGTCAGGACTCTGAAGGGAGGGACCATCCTTGGGCTTCTTCCCTGGCACCTCCCCTCACTCAGCATTTCCTTTTCTGTGCCCTGGATTACAGTGAGCTGTTACAAGTATGACTCCCACTGGAATGTGAGCTCACTGAGAACCTCACCCCTGGGTCCTGCACAGTGCTCTCTGCTCACTCAGGGGATGCTCAACAAGTCTGTATAAATGTCCACTCCTTGGTCCCAAGAGAGAGTGCATAGTAGGATCTCCATAAACAGTGATGTGAGATCAAATGTGCACCTTTGCAAGACGCCAGGAGCCTTCACTGCCCAAGCTCCGCCGCAGCCCTGCCTCCGTCCACCCACCCTCCTGCCCAGCCGTCCACCTGAGAGGTGTGGGGAAAGGGTGCTGTCAGGAGATGGATCTTTAGCCAGCACTGCTCTGCCCCAGGCAAGCCCTGCTCGAAACTCAGCCAGAAACCCCCTCCCACTCCCCCACCCCCATGGGCTGGGACAGACCTCAGCCAGCAGGCCTCCCAGCTTTGATCAATACAGGGCAAGCAGCCAAGACGGCTGCAGGCTCCATCCTCCCAGGAGGCCCCAAGCTCAGCCGGGGTCACATGGGGGAGGGGGCTGCAGCCTGGCTCAGGGACCCTGGGGGGGGGGCGGGGCATGGCAGGGGAGAGCAGGAAAGGCAGGCATCACTCACAGAATCATTCATTCCTTCACCCATTCACTCGTCTGCCCACATATGTTCAGTCCACAAATATTTAGTGAGCATCAACTATGCACCAGGCACTGTCATCGGCACATGGGGACACTGTGAGGACAAGACAGCAGCTTTATGTGGAAATGAATGTTCTAGTGGGGAAGAGAGACAACAGATGAATGAACAAAAATAAGAGGTAGTTTCAAAAGGTGATTAAAATAAAATAGGGTAGGGTGACAGATCGGGGCAGCATTGCCCATGTTGGCCAGGGAGGATGCTTAGCTGAAACTGGAATGCTGATGAGATGCCCACCAGGTGGCTCAGATCAGACTCCCGAAAGCAGATGCTGAGATGGAGATTTGCATGCAGGCAGCTTGTTGGGTTGCTCAAGGCTGGACACCTATGGGCCAGGGAGGGAGGCAGTGCAGAGTTAAGGGAGAAGCTGGGCTACGCTGCAGTCACAGCAAAGGCCTCCGCTCACCCCCATGGATCAAGGAGCAAGGATAGCCTTTAAGAGTTGTCCCAGCTCCAGGCAACCAGGACGGGCCTTTGTACCCTCACACCGACCAGCCATTGGGTAGCTGCCCCCAGGAAGGGGCAAGACTTTGAGCAAGCCAGCTGTCTTCAGCAGAGAGTCATTACCGGAGTTTCAACTGACAGCGGCTGCCAGCAACACTCTCAGCAGCTGGGGGGAATGAGGACCTCAGCCCCGAAGGGAGACGTGGGGGGCACACCTCAGTATCCACTAGGCGGGCCAAGATCTGGAGGAAGGACACTCCAGACAGAGGACACAAGTGCAAACTCCTTGAGGCGGAAGCGAGCTTAGCCTGACTGAGGCACAGAAAGAAGTCCAGCGTGGCCAGAGTGTGCCTGAGTGAAGGGGGCGTCACAGGACAGCAGTCAGAGAGGCAGGCAAAGGCCAGGCCAGAAGGGCCTTGTGAACCATGGGACTTTATCCTAAGTGTAAAGGGTCACCCCGGGAGGGCTTTAAGAAGAGAGCGATCTGATAATTACCTATTAACACTACCCAGGCTTCTGGGTGGAGAAGGGGAGGGGAGGGAGGCGGGCGGGGAGAGCAGTTGGGAAGCTGTGGGAGGGTGCAGGTGAGAGCCGCTGGTGGTTTAACTATGACGGGCAGGAGTAAGCTACTCGCCAGGACTGGACAGTGCTGGGAAACTTCCAGAAACCTCTGGGGGGCGGGGGGGCGGATCTGAGCAATGGAAGTGTTGCAACTCAGAAGTGTTGCTATTGGGACAAGATAAAGCCACTACTCATCCATTCATTTATCTAAAATATGTATTGATTGGGCATCTGCTCTTTGCTGGGGACTGTGCTAGGAGCTGGGATGACAGCAGTGAAAAGTACACCCGTGGTTCTGACCTCACGACGCTTACCGTCTGCGGGGGGTGGGGGGGGGATGAGTAGAAGCCAAACAAGGAACTAATCGCTGTTGGGATCAGTGCTCTGAAGAAAAATCTGGATTTCCTCCTGTAAGCAATGGGGAGACATTGATGAACACTGATGCTTTAAACTTTTTTATGTGTTTTTTTTTTTAGTCTACTTACAAACAGTAGATTGTCCAAATCTTAAGTGCACCTCTTAGTGAATTATAACCACCACTCAGATCAAGATTCAGAACATTTCCAGTGCCCAGAAGGCTCTTTCATGTGCCCTCCCAGCCATATCACCTACAGAATAACCACTATTTTGATCTCTGTCACCACATATTCATTTTGTCCGTTTTGGAACTCCATATAAATGGAATCATATAGTATGTACTTGTTTGTGCCTGGCTTCTTTTGCCCAACATTATGTCCAAGGGATTCATAAGTGTTGCTACATGTAGCAATTGCCTGTTCTTTCTCATGGCTATATAATATTTCACTCTCTATATATGTACATGTATATACACACACACTATATTTTATTTATCTATTCTACTGTTAATAGACATTTGGGTCATTTCCAGTTTTTGGTTATTATAAATAATGCTATGAATATTCTTTTTTTAAAAATAAATTTATTTGTTTATTTATTTCTGGCTGCAGTGGATCTTCATTACTGCGCGCGGGCTTTCTCTAGTTGCAGTGAGCGGGGGCTACTCTTTGTTGCAGTGCGTGGGCTTCTCATTGCGGTAGCTTCCGTTGCTGCGGACCCCGAGCTCTAGGCGCGCGAGCTTCAGGAGTTGTGGCACTCAGGCTCAGTAGTTTTGGCGTGGGATTAATTGCTCCGAGGCATGTGGGATCTGCCCGGACCAGGGCTCGAACCTGTGTCCCCTGCATTGGCAGGCAGATTCTTAACCACTGCGCCACCAGGGAAGTCCTAGGACCAGTTTTTTTTTTTAATACCTCTTTTCTTCTAATGAATTGTCATGGCTCTTTTGTCATAAATCAAGTGTTCATGTATGGATAAGCCTATTTCTGAGTTCTCTGTTCTGTATCATTGGTCTGCTTGTCTACTCTGTGCCAATACTATATTGTGTTAATTATTAAAGTTTTATAATGAGTTTTTATGTATGGTAGTCTAAGTCCTCAAGTTTTGTTCTTCTCCAAAATTGCACTGTCTGTTTAGGTTCTTTGCATTTTCATATAAATTTTAGAATCAGTGTTAACTTTTAAAAAGCTGTTAAATTTTGTATTGGAATTACATTGAATCTACAGGTCAGTTTGAGAAGAATCAGCACCTTAACAATACTGAAATCCCCAGCTATTCACCTGACAACTCTCTATTCCTTTAAACTCCATCTGACCCTCGGGCCAACTTAGATGCTGCTCCTTCTGAACTTTCATTGTACTTTCTATATATTTAGGTATACTGATATCATGTATAAACTTAGTAGACTGCATAGTAAACTGATTAGATGTCTGTATCTTCCTTAAGAGGTGATCCCTTTTTTTTTTTGGCCGTGCAACATGACTTGTGGGATCGCAGTTCCCTGACCAGGGATTGAACCCAGGCCCTCAGCGGTGAGAGCATGGAGTCCTAACCACTGGACCACCACAGAATTCTCCAAGAGGTGATCTCTTGGGCTACCAAGTCATCTTTGTATCCTAATACTTAGTAAAATGCATAGTATATGGTAAGTGTTTAATATAAGGTTAAACACCTTATATTGAATGAATGAATGAATGGATGGATAGAATCCAAGTCACTACATCTCAGAGGTTGTCACTTTAATCTCTGCCATTGCCTTCACTCCTAATTCTGCAATCTGACCAGTTCATCAAAGTAAGGAATGAAGTTGGAGACAGAGCAGGTGGACAGCTCAACCATTCAATGCCACAGCTAAAGAAAGAACTCAAACTGTATACCCTACTGTCACTGAGTTAGTGAGAGCATCTCCATATATGGACCTCATATTAAAAATGGGGTGATCCCCTGGCACTTTCCATGGCAGTTCTTAGCAGTAAAGCTACTTATCATTGATATGAGAATTATTCCTATTTGAATGCCTCATAGGAATAGGAATGAAACATTCACTGTCCCCTTGCTGTAGTCCTATCACCAAAATAAAAAAAAAAAAAGTACTAAGTCTTCCAATCTATGAACATGGTATATCCCTCCATTTATTTAGGTCTTCTTTTACTTTCTGAAGCACTAATTTAAAGTTTCAGAGTAAAGGCTTTGCACATATTTTATTACATTTATTCTTAGGTATTTGATGCTTTTTGATGTTATTATAAATTATATTTTCAAATTTCTTTTTTTTTTAATTTTTAATTTTTGGCTGTGTTGCGTCTTCATTGCTGCATGCAGGCTTTCTCTAGTTGCAGCGAGCGGGGGCTACTCTTCGTTGCAGTGCACGGGCTTCTCACTGCGGTGGCTTCTCTTTTTGCAGAGCACGGGCTCTAGGCACACGGGCTTCAGTAGTTGTGGCACGTGGGCTCAGTAGTTGTGGCTCACGGGCTCTAGAGTGCAGGCTCAGAAGTTGTGGCGCACGGGCTTAGTTGCTCCGTGGCATGTGGGATCTTCCTGGACCAGGGCTCGAACCCGTGTCCCCTGCCTTGGCAGGCAGATTCTTAACCACTGCACCACCAGGGAAGCCCCTATATTTTCAAATTTCATTTTCTAATTGTTTGTTGCTACTGTAGAAAAATATAATTATTTTTGTATATTGTCCTGTATCTAGAAACTTTGCTAAATTTTTTTTTAATAAATTTATAAATTCATTTGTTTATTTACCTATTTATGGCTACCTTGGGTCTTCATTGCTGCGTGTGGGCTTTCTCTAGTTGCGTCGAGTGGGGGCTACTCTTTGTTGCAGTGCGCGGACTTCTCATTACGGTGGCTTCTCTTGTTGCAGAGCATGGGCTCTAGGCACGCGGGCTTCAGTAGTTGTGGTGCGCGGGCTTAGTTGCTCTGCAGCATGTGGGATCTTCCCGGACCAGGAATCGAACCTGTGTCCCCTGCATTGGCAGGCTGATTCTTAACCACTGTGCCAGCAGGGAAGACCTCCCTTTTGGTGTTTTTTAAAATGCTTATTGAATTCACTGAAATACAAAAAGTACCTGAAGAAGCTAACTCCCCAGGGTGAAGCAAAGTCCGTGTGAGTAGCTGGGCAGAATTAGCAACACCCAGGCCTCCCAGGGATGGTTACACCATGCACATGTGAAGCCACTGGCAGGAATGCAGACACCTCCCTTTTTACATGGAATGGACTATTTTTCTAGAAGTACTAGGGTAGGGTGGTGGCCACATATCTTACTCTGCCCCTTCAGCTTTCATTCCCCTTCTTTGGTGGCAAAACCCGCTTTTCCTTTCGGAGGAACTCTCTCCGTCTTCCTCTTGGTTCTGATGAGGCTGACCTCACGCTGCCTGGCTGATCAGAGCATTCTATGGCCTTTGAGCACAGGGATGGGGGCCTGAGGTGGTCACTTGATCCACAACAGGCCAATGAGAGGAAAATCTGGGATTCTTGGCAGAGCTACCAGAAGGGAATGCTGTTTTTTCGTGGGACTTACCAAGCTGGAAACATCAATGGCCATCTTGGAGGCTTTTTAGGGAGAGCCTGTCTGAGAATGAAGCTGACACCAAAGGAAGAAAAGCCAAGAGTTAGAAACACATGCTAATGGTGGTGTTTGAGGGCCTGGACCCAGCCAAGCCTGCTGCCAGAGCCACCCCTGGGCTTTTCAGCTACATGAGCCAAAAAATTCCCTGCTTTGCTTAAGCCACTTCGAGTTAGGTTGCTGTCAAATCCAGATTAAGTCACTAGGTGTGGGAATCTTTTTATTTCTCAAAAGTCACATTAGGAAAAAGCAATTAAACTGGTGATAGTGGGGGTCACCACAGAGAGCCTCTGGGTGCCTGTGGGACAGGGCTGGGCAGAAGATTTACTTTCTTCATATCTGTCCAGTTTTATGCCTTTAATTTTTTGACAATTAGAATGTATTTTCTGTTTATCTTTTTTTTTTTGTTTTTTGGCCATGTTGCACAGGTTGCGGGATCTTAGTTCCCTGACCAGGGATCGAACCCGGGGCCCCAGCAGTGGAAGCATGGAGTCCTAACCACTGGACTGCCAGGGGATTCCCTGTATTTTCTGTTTAAAAAATTCAATTGTTTACATTCAAGCCATATAGCTTGTTGTTGAAAGAACAACAGTAATAGTTTGCTCACTTACCTAAACACATTTCCTTATTTCCAAGTTCTATTATGCCATTTTAGAAAATTTGAAAATACCAAAATATTGTAAAGAAGAAGAATCAAAGCATCTGTAACCCTGCTATGGTTGGCATTTTAAGATATTTCTTTTTGGTCTTTAATTACTTTTCATGTTTTGTTGTTATTCAGTCTTATTTAATCCCTATAGCAACCCCATGAGATAAGAACCACAAGTGCCCCATTTTGCAGAGGATAAAACTGACATTAGGGACTTCCCTGGTGGTGCAGTGGTTATGAATCCGCCTGCCAATACAGGGGACACGGGTTCGAGCCCTGGCCCGGGAAGATCCCACATGCCGCAGAGCAACTAAGCCAGCGCGCCACAACTACTGAGCCTGCGCTCTAGAGACTGCAAGCCACAACTACTGAGCTCACGCGCCACAACTACTGAGGCCTGCGTGCCTAGAGCCTGTGCTCCGCAACAAGAGAAGCCACCACAATGAGAAGCCTGCCCACCACAACGAAGAGTAGCCCCTGCTCACCACAACTATAGAAAGCCCGTGCAGCAATGAAGACCCAACACAGCCAAATATAAAAAACAAACAAACAAACAAACAAAAAACTGACACTTAGAGAGGATAAGTGACTTGCTCACTTATTCAGAGCTACTAACTGGTGGATACATAACACACAGACACACACCTCTCACACACATAATTTGGGAAAAAAATTGTCTCATACTATATAAGTAGTTTAGATTTTATGTTTTTCACTTAAAGTTATATTATAAACATTCCCCATGACATTGAGTATTTCTTTAAAACATGATTGTTAATGGCTGCAAAATATTCTCTGATATGGCTGAAGCATTATTACTTTTATCTCATCATAACCTCTGGCTATTACAACTGTTTCAATGTTTCTTTCTTATTCATTTTGTTGTGATAAACTCTCTAGTATGTGAAAGCTGGCTTCTCTGGTTATCTGTTCAAGTTAATCCCCAGAAGCAGACTTACTGGGTCAAGGAACAGGAATTGTCTGCCACCCTGCCCTCCAGAAGGGCTGTTCCCAGGGACAGTCCCAGCAGCATCCGTGAGCGTGTCCTGGCCACCACATCCTCACTAGCACGAGTCACTATTTTACTCACCTGCCCACCCACCCCACATTTCCATGACATAACAAGTGTCCACATTTGCACTTACCCTTCTTGTGTAGAATGTGAAAGGTCTCGGATACCAACAGGACAGCAGGCTTCAGAATTTCCTATTACTTTTGTCTTTATCACCTGCAGTTTGGTCACAGGTCCTCACTCCAAGCCTCTCCTCTAAGTTGGAAATAGAAGATTCTCTCTTGGTTAAGAAAATCCAAACATGATTAAACAAATGGAAGAAGTAGTTGGGAATATACAAGACCATGAAGAGAGCAAGTTGCTAGCAAAGTGTGCGCTCAGGAATGAACACATCTAAATTAAATTCCAAATAGAATCAAGATTTTAACATAGGGACTTCCCTGGTGGTGCAGTAGATAAGACTCCACGCTCCCAATGCAGGGGGCCTGGGTTCGATCCCTGGTCAGGGAACTAGATCCCACATGCATGCCGCAACTAAGAGTTCACATGCCACAACTAAGGAGCCCATGTGCTGCAACTAAGGAGCTGGCGAGCTGCAACTAAGGAGCCCAGGAGCCACAACTAAGGAGGCTGCAAGCCGCAACTAAGGAGCCCGCCTGCCGCAACTAAGACCTGGTGCAACCAAATAAATAAATAAATAAATATTTTTTAAAAAGATTTTAACATAAATGATGAAATCGAAAAAGTGCTAGAGGAAAACATGGATGAATTATTTCATAACCTAGGGAGGGCAAAGACTTTCAGGCATGACACTAACCTAAAAGCTGTTAGAGAAAAAAATAATAAATTTGAGAACATAAAAAAATTAAAATTTCCATGTGGCAAAAACTCTGTAAACAAAGTCAAAAGACAATTAATATACATTATATATATATATAATATATATATATGCACTATTATAACTTATTTATAAACAAAAGTCTAATTTCATTAAAATATAAATAATTTTAATAATTTAATGACTAACAGACATAAAAGTAAATAAAGGATATGAACAAGCTGTTTGCATAAAAACAAAAACAAATGGTTAATAAACACAGTAAAAAGATGAGCCCCTTACTTATAATTCAATTAATAATGCAAATTAAAACAATGAGATACCAGATTGTCAAGATAGTCAATGAGATCCCAATGAGATATCAGATCATCACGATGAAAAAGGTGGCTAGAATGTTGACAAGGAGGAAAGCTAACTGGAACGTTCATACACACTTAGCGACTATATAAATGGGCATAGTAATTTTGGAGGGTAATTTGTTCCCCTATGCTACACAATACTATGAAGCTGTTAAAAATAATGAGATGTCCCTATATGTAATATGAAAAGATGTCTAGGATATATTGTTAAGAGAAGAAAGCAAGCTACAGAATAGTATACATAACATGAATTCATTTGTTAGAAATAGAAAGGATATACACATAATTTGTGTTTAGAGGTATATAGAAATATTTGGCAGGATACACAAGAAACTTCTACCTATTAGCTGTTACGGTTAACTGAGGGGGTTTAGGTGGGAGGAAAGGACAATGAGGGCTTTTACTTTTCACTTTTTCTGTACTATTTGAACTATTTTGTACATCACACATATGTTTTATTTAAAATATGTAAAACATGCATACGGGAATATTATTTCCCAAATTAAATCCTCACTGGCTTCCTTTTTCCTGTAGAATCAAGTACGACCCTCCTAGCTAACTCCCACCATTACTCTTCACCGTGTCCCCTCTGCACCATGCTGCTTTACACCTCTGTGATTTTGCTATGCTGATTGCTTGTCTCCCGTTCCCTGTTCCCCCATCATCTGCCTGGAAACTCCTCCTCATCCTTTAAGACCCACCTAAGCACTTCCTCCTCTGGGCAGTCTTTCCAGATTTCCCATAATAAAATACTCACTTCCTTGTGATACATTACACATCCCTTTATTTTAGCTCTTATAATTTCCTATTAAACTTTATATTTGTGTCTGTCAGCTTTAGTAGACACGGGTACCTAATATCTAAGCTTAGTTCATGTTTATAGACTGAAAAAATGAACACACCACTTGGAGTGTCTCTATTCCAAGACTCTTAAGTCTTTACTTGCTGTTCTCTCCCTGCCTTTTCGTCATGGTTCCCTAAAAGTGATACCTGTTCAGTGACCATCAGTACTATCTCTGCTGAAGAAAGCTGGCTTAATGTATATGCAAAGCACACACACACACACACACACACACACATACAGAAATTCGTATGTTTTAATTACAGTGTGATTCCATCCTGTGCCCATAAACTCATGAAGCCCCCCACCTAGGGCCGACACCTTGGTCTAAGCAGGCCCTCTCTCAGTTGTGGTACATTAAGGACCCTCTTTTAGCCTGGGAGCACACCCAGCCAGGGCTGTTGATGAGTCATAGGTATGTCTTTGCTGTTCTCAGACAGGAGTATGGGTGAGAAAGGCAAGAGTGTGTGAACCCCTCCCTTTAGGAGTCCAAGTGCTCTCTTGGATTCAGGGAGGACAATGAGTGGGGGGAGCACCCTCAGAAGACATGCCTCAGCCCTCCAACTTTACCAAGGGACATTTCAAGAAACACCACAGGAAAATGTTTTGTTATTTGCTCTATGACAGTATTTGAGTTTGCTCTCTGTGATGTCACATGTTGCAACCATTAGCATTTTTTTAATCTTAAGCAACAGAAATAGACAAACGTGAGCCTGAAAGGAGTCCACTGGTAGGCTATGATGTGGCATGCAGGTGGACCATCAGGCCTTGGAGAGGACACCGTGGGTATAGTTCTGGAGATCCCAGCAGCAGGAGCCAGCAGACAGCCTTCCGAGGTGTGTATCAGACATCTCTCTGCCTGGCTCACATCCTCTCAGGCTCCCTTCTACTGCAACTGTGGTCTTCTCTGCAAGGGTTTTGACCCAATTTGCACTGACAGTGCTTCGTCTCAAAATGAGATGCGCCCAAGCCTCTCACTTCCTGCCCCAAGCTTCTCTCAGGCTGCCACTTGTGGTGCCTGTGGGAACTTGCTGGGCATGCACTCAGGGGCCACCCAGGGATGCAGGGGTGAACATCTTTACCCAGTAGGGTCAGGAGTCAATGGACACGGTGTCTCCCTCTACCCCCTTGCAGGCTATTCTGAGACTCACATTCCACTCCTCAGAAGGTTCCAGTGGACTGGAGCATCCAACGTGATAACCTTTGGGTCAGATTTCTCTTCCCAATTCCTCTCTCCTGCTCCTTGGAATCACTTCCCAAATATACTTCCTGCACAAAAGCCCTGCTCAGGCTCTAAGTTCAGGGGAGCCCAGACTATGACAAAACCTCATATTGGGGGATGGATGATTGATTACTTTGCTTGAGACAGGTCAAGGTTCAGATTCCAAAGGAAGCATTTAATTGTCCAGGCTTAGATCATGGTCCATCCTTTGGTCAGAATGATGGCAGCCCCCCCAAGACTCTATCCAGTGGTGGAGGGATAGTTTTCCAAAGCCAATCAAGATGGTTATCAGAAGAAAGGCGAGAGATGACCTTTAGTAAGCTTGCCTACACTACTAGTATCTTGAGGCACCATGTACATACCATGTCTAAACCGAGCTCTTAACAAAGCTTGGAAACACCCACACAAACCTTCTTCTGGCATTGCCTTCTCAGTACATGGTATCACCATCCTCCCAGATGCCCAAGCCTGAGCCCTGGGAGGTTGCCTCATCCCCTCTCTCATCCCCACACAGCCAGTTCATCACCCAGCCTGGTACCCAACTCTGCCTCCTTACTGTGTCTTGACTTTCTCCTGCTCTCCAACCATCTCACTGCCATTGCCCAATCATCTCTTCCCATCTGCATAAGTCTTCCAACTGATCTCCCTACCTTAACACTCTCTCTCTCTCTTTCTATCTCTCTCTCTCTTTCTATCTCTCTCCCTCCTGCAAATTGTTCTTACCTATTAGAGTGATTTTCCTATGATACAGATTTGAACACATCACTTCACTGCTAAAAACTCTTGGCCAGCTCCCCACTGCCCTCAGGATGAAGTCTTGGAAACCTCATGGCATAATCTTGTCATGACCTGGCCCTACTGGCCTCTCCGTTGTCAGCCCTTGCCATTCCTCCTTCCCATACAGCTTCCCCTGCAGCCACACTGAACTACAAGCCATTCTCTCTCATCTAGTCCTGGTGCCTAGAATGCTCTTCTGCAATAGTTAGCATTCTTTCAGCTGCGAGTAACAGAACACCTTGACTCAAACTGGCTTAAACAATCAGGAAATGCCTCTCTCACTTGGCATGGAGGCAAGATGGGTCCTAGGCACTATACAATTAGCAGCTCAAAAATGTGGAGGAGTCAGCTCTTTCGGCCTCATTCCTCTGCCACCCTTGGGAGTAGATTCATTCTAAAATAGAATCCTCTCCAGGTTGGAAGAAGATGGCAGTAGATTCATACTTCACTCCTAGACATGACAACATCAACAGGAAGAAAGAGACCATGCCGAGTGTCTCTTTATTAGGCAGTTGGAAACTCTTCTTAGGAGCCCCCTAGCAGACTCCCCCTCACCTCACATTGTTCAGGATTGGAAACACGCCCATTTCTAAACCAATCACCAGCAACAGAAATGAGGTTATAATTCGTGGAAAAGACAGGGGTGGGGGTCAACCTCCATGACTACAACACCTCCCCACTTAACGTGTCTGGCCAATTTATTTCAAAACTCAACTCAAGGGGCTTCCCTGGTGGCGCAGTGGTTGGGAGTCTGCCTGCCAATGCAGGGGACATGGGTTCAAGCCCTGGTCTGGGAGGATCCCACATGCCATGGAGCAACTAAGCCTGTGCGCCACAACTGCTGAGCCTGCACTCTAGAGCCCGCTAGCCACAACTGCTGAGCCCGTGTGCCACGACTACTGAGGCCCGTGCGCCTAGAGCCTGTGCTCCACAATGGGAGAAGCCACCGCAATGAGAAGCCCACGCACAGAAAGGAAGAGTAGCCCCTGTTGCCGCAACTAGAGAGAGACTGCGTGCAGCAACGAAGACTCAAAGCAGCCAAAAATAAATAAGTAAAATAAATCAATTTAAAAATATATAAATAATTAAAAAAAAACAAAACAAAACTCAACTCAAGTGTTATCTCCTCTGGAAAGTCACCAAATAGAAACATTCTTCCTCTTATGTGTCTGTTACCATCACCACCACCACTGCTACCATCCTCACCCTCAGACTGTAAGCTCTTTCACAGCAAGAAGCGAGTTCTTATTTACTCTGTATCCCCAGTGCCTAGCTCAGGGCTGGCATAGGAAAACCTCAATTAGTTTGTTGAATATTTCTGTAATTTAAAAAACTCTATTCTTTTTTTCTTTTTTTTTTTTTGCCATACCATCCGGCTTGCAGGATCTTAGTTCCCCGACCAGGGATTGAACCCAGGCCCATGGCAGTGACAGCACAGAGTCCTAACCACTGGACCGCCAGGGAACTCCCAAAAACTCTATTCTTTAAATCAAAACGTATTTTACCATATATTCTCTCTACAACCAAATTTTTCGATTTAACAATACATTATAAAAATCTTTCCATCATATTATATTGTCTTTTAAAATAGCTACATAGTATTTCATAGTATTGACACACTGTACCACAAATTATTTAACCAACCCCTATGAGTCTTTGGTCATTTAGATTGCTTCCAGTTTTTCTGCATTAGAAACAATGTTGTGGTAAACTTCCTTTCACGTAGATCTTAGCCACTAAGATAAATCCCATAGTTCCCTATGATAAATCCCCATAAGTGGTGTGTGGTCTAAAAAAACAAATGGTTGCAAATTCTTTGATACTCCTCCTATCAAGTTCTCCCACCTGAAATCTGGGAGAACTTGTGCAGCTTTAACCACTAGAATTCAGCAAAAGTGATGCTATTTGACTTCTGAGGCCAGGTCATAAAGATTCATGCAGCTGGGCTTCCCTGGTGGCGCAGTGGTTAAGAATCCGCCGGCCAATGCGGGGCACACGGGTTAGAGCCCTGGTCCGGGAAGATCCCACATGCCACAGAGCAACTAAGCCCATGCGCCACAACTACTGAGCCTGCGCTCTAGAGCTTGCGTGCCACAACTACTGAGCCCACGCGCCTAGAGCCCGTATTCTGCAACAAGAGAAGCCACCGCAATGAGAAGCCCATGCACCGCAACGAAGAGTAGCCCCCACTCACCGCAAGTAGAGAAAGCCCGCGCGCAACAACGACGACCCAAGGCAGCCAAAAAAAAAAAGATTCATGTAGCTTCCACCTCGGATTTTTGGAAAGCACCCTCTCAAGACTCTCCCGTTTGAAACCCAGGTGACATACGGTGAAATGCCCAAGTCACACAGAGAGGCCACAACAATCCTAGCCAAACCTAACTTTTGAGTCATCCTAGCCTAGGTACCAGATGTGTGAGCGAAGAAGCATATGGAAGATTCTAGCCCCAGTTGTTGGAGTCTTGCTAGCTAAGTCCCCAGACACCATGGAACAGAGGATGGCCATCCTTACTGTGCCCTGCCCAAGGTCCACAGAATCCCCGAATACGATAAAACAGCTGTTGTTTACACCACTAAGTTTAAGGTTGTTGCCTATACAACAATAGTACCCAGAAAACTGGAAATTCCTCTTCTAAAGAGCATACACATTTTAAAACTTTTGATTCTTTATTAAATACTTAATAAAATTTTACAACTCAATGGAAGAACACTTTTGCTTCCTTTGAGAAAGTGCCTCCATGACACAGGGGGGCATATGTATATCTGGGTTGATATCTTGAGCAACTACACCAACATGCTTTTGATTGGGTTCTCTGGAAACTGACTGACCCTGACTTTGAGAGTTGTAGCTCAAGGTTTATTGGAAAGTGCTCTTGGAAGATATGCCTGTAAGGAAGGTAGGAAGGCAGGATTGGTCACAGGTATAAGCTGGCTTGCAATGTGGCTGTAATTGAGGCCTCAGCTGATCCTACAGAGAGCCCTGGAGCTGGGATGGCCCTTCAGAGGTGTCCCAAATTGAAGCGAGGTAGCTGGGCACGGCAGCTCCACATTAGCCACCCCTGGGAGGGGGCAGACCATTGGGTGAGGACCCCTGCAGCAGTATTCCAAGCAGCTTAGGATGGGTGGGTCAGCCTTAAAGAAGAGATCTAGGTGGGGACCAGAGTGTCCACTACAGAGTGTCCCCTTGCACTGTCCTGATCCATTTGCTTCCGTGAAGTTTGACCCATTTGGGAATCACTTCTCCAAGATTCCAGTTGGGTTTGTTTCCTGGGAAACTTGAAAGAGAAGGGTTAGTAGGGTGAACTATAGCACCAGCTGTGGAAGTTGATCTCAAGACTACAACTGATACTAGCGATCACTATTCTACCACCTTATCTGGATTCTCCTCACCTGCTAATATCTCTTCTGGTCTAGGCAACTTTCCTGGTGGAGACCCAGACCCTCAACCATAAAGGGTCTGAACCCCACCTTACCACACTCTGCCTAGCTTGTTCACATACCATGAAAGCCAGGCATGTAGCACACAGGACGCCCCTGTGGATCACCTGAGCATGACACAGAGTCTCCTCTGCTCCTACTGCTTACTCATACCTCCTCCTGATGGCCAGGGTCAATCACCTCTGCCAGGATGGGGATTCCTCTCCTTGCTGATGATCTTTAGGTCAAGGAGTTCAAAATAATCGGGCAGCAGCCATATTTGAAGTTCATTGTAACACTTCCTGTGTCCCCTGATGGAAATGTTACCCAGTTTGGGACCTCTAGACCCTAAGAGCAGGACTAAGAAGTTCTACTTGAAGGGGAAGGGGGGAGGGTGTCACTTTGGGTGAAGTAGTTCCCTGCAGCCAAAGTCAGTTCCCAGGGAGGAATGCTGTTGTGAGCTGTTGGCAGCCAAAATTCCCAGAAACTGAGGGATGAGGTGCATTGGTCCTGGAGAGGACATCTCAGTATCACAGTAATGAAGCACCATCACGGTAATGAAGCACCATCACAGTATCCACTGCAACATCTGAGATTCATTCTCCTTCCCAGAAAATGGGAATAACAATGGCTTATTGGCAAGGGTACTGGTGAGGAAATAATACTATATATGTTAAAAATACCAGATCGTACTCAACAAAAGTAGTTTCTATCCCCTTGTGTCAAGAGCTCCATAAGTGATCGTTTCCCTTTTTGCCTTGGCCAGTGAGGAGCTTATAGCTTTATCTGGTACTCAGTCCCAGCAGATGTATCATTCATTTTTATTCTCTTTTTATTTCCCTGGTCCTGGTTTCTTTTCTATCTTTAATTAACTTCAAACACAATCCCTTTGTTGCAAGGTTTTTGAACTGGAATCATCTTTGCAAAGTGGCAGAGGATAAATAAATGCCTAGTAGAGAAACTTGCTGCTCTGAAGACAGTTCTTTCTCAAGAAGTGACAGTGCCTCACCTACAACACCGCCCCAGCACCTTGCTCAAACCTAGCCAAGCACTTTGCTACTGGGTCTTTGATTTGTTTTGGCATCTGCCAGCCAACTAGCACCTAGGCGTGGGAATCTCTTCACTTAGAGGGTGACTCACAGCTCTGACAAGTTGAAAAAAATTTTTTTAAATGGGGGAATTAGTGTTATCAGGCACTTCCATCAGCCAAAGTCACTGCTGGTAATCTCTATTCCCACTCTCTTTCCAGAAGGAACCCTCCATTCACCCGCAGATGGCTCAGTTAGCAGTCCCATGCTGCTCTCGGAATTGACCTATGCAGAGAATAGAATGGGGCATATGTGGCCCAGATGTTGTGACTGAGCTGGGTCCTCCCATCCAGGCTATCCATTGGGTTTGAACCCAGCCCCAAGGCATTTGGGGGGCTCCGTCCTGGAGTCTGTAGGCTTCAGGTGGGCCTGGCCTTGTTTTCTGCCATGACATCCTTTCACTGTCTCCCAGGATAATTCTTGTAAGCAAATGCCTCCATCTCTTCCCTCCCTCCGTAAGAGGCCTCAGAGGAGTGCCAGTGGGGTGCCACACCTACTATTCTTGTTTCCATGTCACTATACAAGATGAACCACATTCATGCATAACACTTCCCTGGAACTCACATCAGAAGACACCCTTTTGCTAAAGGACTTCACATGTTCCATTGCTCCTGGCTCCTGGCTCTCCCCACCGATCTCCCACTATTTGTGGTTCTATGTCAAGTTCAAGAGCTTGGGGTGTCCTGGATGGGCCTGGGTATTTAGCCTCCCAGAGCAGGGGTTTTGCTCCTATAACTTGCTTCCTCTTGCAATCACATCGTTGCCTGGCGAGAGTGAGCACCTGAGCTTGTTCAGGGAAGACTTATGGGCTAGGGCTCAACTTCTAAATTTTGGGTGATGATGCCAAGAAAATGGCTGAAGTCAGGATACCCAGGTTCCAGTCCTCACCCTGCCTCCTGCCCGCTGGGTCACCTGGTAAATCACTCCTTCTCTCCAAACCCAGCTTCCTTCCCCGGAAATGGGTGAAATAACACCTGCTTTTAGAACAGCTGAGACAGTCAATGAGCTAACATTTGGAAAACTAGTATCATCTAATAGTTCCTGATCACACACCAGGCCAGGTACTTGGCCAAGCACTTATAGCTATTATCTCATTTAATCGTCCAACAAACCTAAAGAGTTGGTGTGACAACTTCTGTTTTACAGACGAGGAACCCCAGGCTTACAGAAGGTCAATGACACAGCAGTAAGGGGCAGAACGAGGCCTCACACTTAGGCCTCTCTGACCCCAAAGTTAGAGCTCTTAACCACATAAGACCGGCCTTTACTCCCAGCACAGCACATATTTCATATATCTTTCCTCCGTTTTTTTTTTTTTTTTTTTTTGGCATATCCTGTGTCCTAAGAGAGAAGTGAAAATGGTATTTACTGAGCATGTACTATATGTGAAGTACTTTATATACTTTACTCTAAATCTCACCCCAAAAAGATGGTAGCCTGACCCCCATTCTCCAGATGAGGAAACAGAGACTCAGAGAGGTCAAGTAGTTTGCCCAAGGCCACACAGAGAAGAAGGGGTAGAGCTGAGGTTGAACCAGATCTATTGTGGGACTCCACATGGTGTTCCACCATCACATCCCACTATCTCTCAAGTAGGGGCTGTCTACAAGGCTGGTTACCTAGGGGTATACAGCCTCTTTCTCTGAACCCATCACATACTGTCCCCTCATGCTTCTAGGAGCCTAAAACACCTCTTCCTGGGGCAAAACCGTTGTCTTCCCCCAGGCCCCCAAGAAGAAACTTTTAGACAGACCTCTGAAGAAGGCTGATGGTGACTAGGGTCACACAGGGCAGTGAGTGGCTGCCTCAGAACCTTTCCCTACAGCAGATTACTGGGAGGGGCAGTCTTTTGGCCCTGGGAGGGTCTCACTGGTTAGGAGGGGCACTGGGCAGAGGAAGACAGTGACTCAGGAGCCAGCTGAAGGCATTAGAAACAAATCGCTGAATCCCAGTTTTGCTGTCAGCTGCCCCAGTGCCTGGTCCTGTTTATAATGGTAAATGGGGGTGGGGGGAATGTGTGTAGGCAGCTATCTGAGGGTTGAAGCTGAAGGCTTAAAGTTAGACTTCCTAAACCCACATCAACCTAGGAAACATTTACAGGAAAGAATGCCACAGATGGTTTTGTGTGTGTGAGTCTGTGTGTGCGTGTGTGTGAGAGAGAGAGAGAGAGAGAGAGGGAGGGAGGGAGAGGGAGGTCGGCAGCAACTGCGAGGCAGAACAGGGAGAGAGGGAGAGAGAGAATGAGAGAGACTGAGCAAAAGAGATAGACAAAGACCGAAAAAGAGAGAGAGAAGCAGAAGTTAAAAGAAACACAACAACAGCAGCTGGGCCAAGAGAGGACAGAGAGAGGAGGGAAAGATAAGCAGCAAGGGAGAGAGAGAGAGAAAAAAAAAACCAACAGACATATAAAAAGATAATTCATTCGACAAATGTTTGCTGAGCACCTACTACGTGCCAGGTGCTGCCTTAGGCACTGTGGATGCAACAATGGACAAAACAAAAAACCCTGTCCTCGTGGGTCTCTCTAGTGGGAGAATAGAGAAACCCAGAGAGACAGGTAAAAACCCAGAGAGGTCCACAGAAAGACCAAGAGGCAACTGTATGGAGAGACCCAGAGACAGAAGAGGCACAGAGGATAGGAGTGCAGAGATGGAGAGAGCAGTGGACCGCAAGACAGAGACAGAGCAGAGGGAAGTGAAGGTGTAGGCTGGGAGTGCGGTTCGACGGACAGCATTCCAAGGGTGGAGAGGGCACAGCCCGGTGGACAGTGCCGAGAAGCCTTTCTCCTGCTAGCCTGCTCTGTGCTCCCCCTCCCCCCTCCCAGTGTGCTTGGGGGCAGGTCCCCAGCCCTCAGTGAGCAGGAAGCAGATCTCGGGTTCCAGTGACATCAGCCTTGGAGACTGCGGGCTGCTCTAGGGTCAGGATCCCAGTCTGACCCTGAGATGCCCAACAAGCACGTGTGGACTTCAGGTACTATCTTCTCATTATACGGATGGATGGGTGAACTGAGGCCCAGGCTAATGAGGCAGGAGGGCTGCTGGGCTTCCTGGGTTGGGGGCAGCGCTAGACAAAGGACAGAGTGCTGACCTGGGAGCCAGGGCCCCGTTTTTGAGTCTGGCTCTGCCCATGATGCCTGGCTCTCCTCCTCACAGAGCGGTGGAGGGTGGGCTGCTACCACGGTGGAGTCTATGAATCATGTGAGAGTAAGTTTTGGAAGAGACCCGTGTTTGAAAGCCGGGACTTTGACAGTTGCTGATGTCTGTTTCCGTGGAAACAGAGCTCAGAATGGGAGAATGAGCTGGAGAGCTCTGCTCTGAGTGTCCCAGATAGCTGGGGAAAAGGGCAGCCACCACACCCTCCTTCATCTGTGGGCTCTGTAGTCCTCAGCGCCCCAGGGGCTGACCCCATGGGAGGGGTGGCTCCCAGGGACATTGACTGAATGCTCACTGGGTGCCCCGGCCCGGAGCCATGAATGACTCGGATGAGGAAAGCCTGTGGTCTACACAGCACTCACCCTCAGGATGGACGTATTCTGTCTGAGCAGAGATCCTTCGTTCACTCAACACACATGTAAGCTAGGTCCTGGGCAGCACAGAGGTGAACAGGACACAATCATTGGCTTCCTTCAGGGTCCATGGGTGCCTACGCTGGGCCCCGAGTTCCCAGGTGCTCACAAAGTCAATGCAGAAGGTGCCGAAGCTCCCCGGTGCCCCCTCCTTGCACCATGCCACCCCCTCAAACTCCCGAACCAACTGTGGCACTCTGACCTGTTGGCTGTCCTAGGCGTCATGCTGCTCCCTTGCCTGGGATCCCTTTACCACTGCTGGGCTGCCTAGCAAACTCCTATTCAACCTTCAAAGCCCCAGCTCCAAGCTTACCTCCTCTGCAAAGCCCCCTCCACTAGACGGTGAGTACCTCGAGGGCCCAGGCCCAGTCTCCTCATCTCATTCCCAGAGAGGTTCCCATCTGTGTTGGCTGCTACCTTACCATCTTCTTAGGGACTTTGCTCTAACGTCATCCTGGACCTCTACTCAGGACCTCTGGCCTCTCCCTCTCTACTCCATCCTTCCAATCAGCATTTACACAGGTCTAGTCTCTCCTGTCTTCAACCCAAACACAGCAAAGCTCCTTACCCTGAGGTGCTGGTCTGTCTCTTACCCCCTCACAGCCAAACCTCTTGAAAGAGTAGTCTGCACTGATTGTCTCTGCTCCCACGTGTACATTGCCATGATCTGGCTTCTGCCCCCATCGCTCCCCTAAAACTGCTCTCACCAGCCCACCATGCCCTCTGCAGAGCGCTGTCTGAAAGCCATGTTCATGCACTCTGCTACTCAACCACTGTCAGGCATTCAACCTCCTCCTTGCAGCACTGTCTTCCCTGGCACCCCTCCCCAGGCTTCTTCCCCACTGGCCCCTCTGGACAGGCCTCCTCAGCCTCCTTCACCAGCTCCTCTTCCATCAGACCTGCAGGTGCTCCTCAGAGCTCCATCTCCAGCTTCTCCCTGAGAGCGCTTGTCCGCTCCCATTAGGGTCCAAGGAAGGCCACCTCCTCCAGGCCACCTTCCCTGACCCCCCAGACCAGCTTAGCACCACTGCAATATGTAAAATGCCTGTATCCTCTGTCGTGACACTTGTCATGTTGTATCATAAGTACCAGTGGAGTTGTCTGCTTCCCCCATAGGCTGCAAAGTCCTGGAGATCACGTCTACCCCTGGTGCCCAGGACACTGGTGAGCGACGGGATGCAGAGGGAGACAGGAGCCAGATCGTGAAGGACCCTGAACTTTTTTACTGAGGACCTTGGGCTTCATCCTGCAGGAGATGAAGAGTTTTAAGAGAAAGAGTTTTAAGCACTGAGGAGTCTTAAGCAGGAGCGTGCCATGGCCACATCTGTGCCTTAAATGCATCCCTCTGGCTGTCAAGGAGAGGGCGGATGGTTGGGGGAGAGTCTGAAGGCAGGGAGATCCACTGGGGGCTGTAATCCGGGGCTGGACTGCAGTGATGACAGAGCAGGGAGGGGCTGGGGGGAGCGGACAGAACGTGGGGTGCTTATTAGATACAGCTGACCAACCCTGTTGTTGGCTGGAGGTGAAGAAGAAAAGGAGCAGAGATCCACTCAGGTTTCTGGCCCAGGTAACTGGCTAGGTGCTGGTGTGGTGTACAGGAATAGGGACTGAACAGGAATCAGATAGGGAGAAAGAAGGAGTGCAGTTCTGGATACTTGGACTTTGAGGCACCTGAGGAACATCCAGGTGGGAATGCCTTGTAACTACACAGACATGGTGCTGAGAAAAAGCTCTGGGCCAGATTCAAGAGTCATCGTCATGGAGGTCAGGTGTGGTCCATGCCATGTGCATGGCTGAACTTGCCCAGCGAGAAAGAGGTCAAGGACAGAGCCTGAGAGATGCTCATTTGCGGTAGACTGTGTTACTGTTTAGCAAACAAACATCCACCCCCTTTCTGTGGGAGGCATACTCTTCCCTTCCCTACTGAGGCTGGGGTTGGCCATGTGACTTGGGAGCAGATGCGATGCTTGCATGGGTTGGCTTGGCCCCTGGTGCTCTTTTCACCCACTCTAAAAAAACATGCCAGGCAGCCTCTGCCCCTCAGCCTGGGTCCGGGCAGGGGAGACCCACGGAGCAGGTTCGAACTGCACCCTGAAGCAGAGCCATCCAGTTGACTGCGGACCTGTGGGTGAGAAATAAACAGCTTTTATTATAAGCCACTGAGATAAGGGGGCTCTTTGTTATGTAACATTGGATTAGCAATAGCCTGACTAATAAAATTTTAAGAGGAGGCTGGAGGAAAAAGAATCCTTCAGAGGATAACAGGAGCAACAGTCAGAGGGGAAGGAAGGAAATCAGGAGAGAGCTGCATTCCTGAAACTGTGGTAGGAGCGGGTTTCAGGAGCATCAGGACTGCTGATGCTCCGACGTCCGCACTGTTTGCACCACGCCTGTTCTTCCTGACAGGTTATGCTTGGGTCACCTTAGCTACCCTTCCAGGCCTGAATCTAAATTCCAGATGTTGATGACTCTCCAAACTACATCTTCAGGGCAGGCTGCTCTCCGGGGCTCCAGGCTCATTACCTACCTGTCTCCTGGATGTCTCCATCTGGACATCCAATGGGCTTTTCAAACTCATCACATCCAAGACTGACCTCTTCATACTCCCCACCCACAGACCTGCTCCCCCACCTGGACTCCCTGACTGGCAGCCCCGTCACCCACGCCAGAAGCATAGGAGTCATCTTTAGCACCCTCACATCCTGTCAGCTACCGAGCCCAGGAGATTCCCATCCATCAGCTTCTCTCTACCTCACTGGCCCAGCACCCCTCACCGCAGCTGCTGCTGGGTCCCTCACTGCATTCCATGCGTGGCTCTTCCACAATGGCCCCCTGAGGGCTCTTTCTGAAGCACAAATAGGTCACCCCCTGGTTAAAGCCCCTGCCGGCAGGACAAAGACCAAACTTCTTAGCGTGACACCCAAGGCCCTGAATGGTCCAGCGTCAGCTGAATGAGTTAATGAATGTCGTCCCTTCTGTCCGAAACACATCCTACACCTGCCCCCACTGCCTAACCCCCACTCAACCTTGGCTCCCTCCAGACAGCTTTCTCTGACCACCTCCCACTTCACCCCCCCCTCCACACACACACACACACACACACACACACACACTGGGCTAGTTTAAATGCCTCCCACCATTTTTTTTTTTTTTTTTTTTTTTTTTTGCCTGCGTTGGGGTCTTCGCTGCTGCTCGAGGGATTTCTCTAGTTGTGGCGAGCGGGGGCTACTCTTCGTTGCGGTGCGAGGGCTTCTCATTGCAGTGGCTGCTCGTTGCGGAGCACGGGCTCTAGGTGCACAGGCTTCAGTAGCTGCGGTGCGTGGGCTCAGTAGTTGTGGAGCACGGGCTTTGCTGCTCCGCAGCATGTGGGATCTTCCCCGACCAGGGACTGAACCCATGTCACTGCAGGCAGATTCTTAACCACTGTGCCACCAGGGAAGTCCCGCCTCCACCCTTTTTCGGTGCCCCTTTTGAGGCCTCATGATATCTTGTATTGGACCCCTCTTGTGCCCTGCCTCATAGCTCTCAGCCCAGTTTTTTTCCTCTCTATTTTTTTTCATTGTGGTAAATATACATAACATAGTATTTGCCAATTTTAACCATTTTAAGTGTACAGTTTAGTGGCATTAAGTATATTCATATTGTTGTGTAATCATCATCACCAGAAATTTTTCATCTTCCCCAAATAAAACTCTGTACCCATTAGAGAACAACTCCCATCCCTCCTCCGCCAACCCTGGCAACCATAGTTCTAGTTTCCATGTTTATGATTTTGACTACTATAGGTACCTCATATGAGTGAATTCATACATTTGTCCTTTTGTGTCTGCTTATTTCACACAGCATAATGTCTTCAAGGTTCATCCATGTTGTAGCATGTGTAAGATTTTGTATTACTTTTTCAAGGCTGAATAATATTCCATTGATTGGATATACCACATTTTGTTTTTCTGTTCATCTGTTGATGGACATTTGAGTTGTTTCCATCTTTTAGCTATTGTGAATAATGCTGCTATGATCATTGGTGTAAAAATGTCTGTTTGAGTCCTGCTTTCAATTCTTTTGGGTATATATCTGGAGGTGGAATTGGTGGGTCATATGGTAATTCTGTGTGCAATTTTTTGAGGAATCACCATACTGTTTTCCATAGTGGCTGCACAGTTTTACATTCCCACCAACAGTGCTCAAGGGTTCCAATTTCCCTGCATGCTTGCCAACAGTTGTTATTTTCTTTTTCTTCCTTCTTCTATAACAGGCATCATGATGGGTGTGAAAGTGGTCAGCCCATTTTGACTCCAGCCATTGCCTCGCTTCCTGAAGTATTACCTCGCAGTACCTCCCCTCAGTTGTGGGAAAGAGCTCTTGTTTTCTGCTCCGGGGATTCTCTGATACCATGGCAAGAGACATCTGCTGAACGGCTGGGCATTCTGCTCCTGCCACGAGGACTAGCTATCAATAACTCCACCTGGCAGGCTCCTCTCTGCTGCAGAGACTTCCCTTCCCAGCCTGGAACATTCTCCCTTTGGTGGTTCACTCTCACACAGCCTTTAGAATTCAAACGTCACCTCCACAGAGAAGGTCTCCCTGACTACTAACCCTTCCCCCATGGGATCATCCTCTACTTGGCACAGTTTGTCAGAACGTGTTTACCTGTGTGCCTATGGAATTAACCCTGTCTTTCCGGCTGGGCTGTAAGCTCCAGGAGGAGACCACGATCATCTTATTCACCACTGTATTCTCAGCACCTACCATGATGCCCAGCCCATGCCAGATGTTCAGGAAGCGTTTGTTAAGTGAATTATTTTATTCAACATTTAACACATTTTTATTGAGAACCTGTTCTAAAAGTGGGGATAAAACTCCCATGCACAGTGCTTAAATTCTAATGAGGGAAATAGGTAAGAAAAAGATAAACAAACATATGTCAGGTGGTAATGGTTGCTATGGAGAAAAATAGAACAGGATAAGGAGGGGGGGCGGGAGCCATTCCACAGAGGTGCATTAGGGAGGGTTCCAGTGATGTTTGATCAAGGACCTACAGGCAGTAAAGGAATGAGGGAAGCCTTGATCTGGGGGAAAGTGTCCCAGGCAAAGGGAATAGCAGGAGCAAAGGTATGGCAGGTGAGTGAAAACAGAGGCATGCTGGTCCAAGGCAGGGTAGAGGAGGCAAGGAGGAACCCTGTCACGGGACTGGACACAGTTTTACTTTCAGAAATAAAACCACAAAACAACACAATCTAATTCAATCTTTTTTTTTTAAATTTATTTATTTATTTTTGGCTGCGTTGGGTCTTCGCTGCTGCGCGCAGGCTTTCTCTAGTTGCAGCGAGCAGGGGCTACTCTTCGTTGCGGTGCGCGGGCTTCTCATTGCGGTGGCTTCTCTCGTTGAGGAGCACAGGCTCTAGACGCGCAGGCTTCAGTAGTTGTGGCTCGCGGGCTCTAGAGCTCAGGCTCAGTAGTTGTGGTGCACGGGCTTAGTTGCTCCGCGGCATGTGGGATCTTCCTGGACCAGGGCTCGAACCTGTGTCCCCTGCATTGGCAGGCGGATTCTCAACCACTGCGCCACCAGGGAAGCCCTCTAATTCAATCTTAAAGGCTAGCATGCTGAGCAAGGAATGTTCTTATTCTTTGTAGGAGCTCCTTCTTTACACTGCCAGGTACCAGGGCTCTGCCTTTTGGTGTGATTTCAGCCACCAAGTCATCAACAGTAACGTGTTCTAGTCCTTTTTCTTTAATGACCTCTTTACAGTGTGCCTTCAACTGATCCTTCCAGCCACATTCAATTAATTTAGCTCTCAGCAACTCTTTGAGGCATTCTCTTTCTCCAGTTTCTATCAACTTTTGGTTAATCGTTGCTCTCATCTGCGCATCTTTGTTCATCTTACTAACCACCATCACCGCCGGCGAGGGCCGTCCCTTCCCAGGGACGAAATGACCCTTGTGCTGACGACCGTTACCTACCACACTCTTCAGCTGGACCTAGACCCTCCGTGGAGCCTTCTTGAATTCACGAGAATGAACTCCAGGCTGGGGCACTCTGGACAGGAGGTGAGGGAGGTGTAGCAGGAACCGGGGAAGGGGCAGAGTGTCAGCGTCCTCGCCCTAGCCACCCCTGGCATGAACTTGCTTTGTATATTTTTGTACTTCCCAGTGTCCCTGGCTCAGGGCTCAGCACATAGTAGATACTTTCTAGACAGAACTAAACCCGTCCAAGAAATTGCCTAAAACCCATTTTGCTACAAGGTGGCTCAGGACATCAGAAGGCGTCATCAGAAGATGTAAAAACACATTTGATTTTAAACTTAAATCCTCTTCCTTCTTCCTGAGAACCTCTCTGTTTGCTGGCTCTGCTATGCTAATAACATCAGGAGTAATCATCTTTTTCAAGTTACAAAATGTTACCCCAATTACTACCTCCTCGGAGCCTCCACACAACCTTCACAGTAGTGACTCTCCATTGTCCAGGGGTGTCAGAACCGTGGGCTCCGCCAACACTGACGGACAGCCCAGCAAGTGATTTCCCCATCAGTTCCCTCATTTAACATCCTCATTTCACAGACAGACTCAGAGAGAGAATATCATCTACCCAAGGTCCACCAGCGAGGCCCTGAGCCAGGCTGAAGCCAAGTCTCCAGGCCCTGGATTTTGCACTCCTCCCATGGAAGCCCCCGACGCCCTTGAAGAAACTTCTGCTAAAACTGGGGCTGACCAGCCTGGGCCTGAGTCTCCCTGGGCAGAGTAACCCAAGGTATTGACCCGAGGTGCCTCCTCAAAATCCCAGGACCCAGCGGGGAGGAAGGGGATGGGCTGCATGCTCAGCATCCATTCGAACGTCCCTGGGCGGGGTGTGGAGGACAGTGCAGCAGCCCCCAGACTCCCAGCAGCTGTGGGGAACACAGAAACAGAGCTGCAAACCAGGGAGAGGAAAAGGGTTCCTCTGGCATTCTTGGCAAGCACAACCTCCTGGGTTGAGCCCATGGGCCTGAAGCCTCATTCCTTTAAGTGCCACCTTCTGGAGGCCTGGCCCCCGCCAACCTGATCCCAGAGCCCAGGATTTCTGCCCCCCCCAGTTTCTGGCACCTAAGTGAAGGAGTGGTCATCTTAGCCTAAGCTTGTAATTCACCTCTCCTTCCCCTCTTCCACCCCACCTGCCTGTCCCTCCACATTCTGGTCACTCAGTTACTCACTTGTTCTGTTCCTTTCACCACTGTTGCTGTGCACTGGAGGTCCACAGGTGAATGATGATCATTCCCTGACCCAGAGGAGAGGCGCTCACATTCCCTGGGGGGAAATGCACACAGGACCACACCCATGCACAGAGGCCAACAGCAATAGGTCATGGTCAGGGAGAGGCAGAGGGGCCACCAGGGGATCCCTAGCCCAGACCAGGAGCCCAGAGATGGCTTCCTGGGAAGGCTTTCCCAGGCTGGATTTTAGAATATTAGAAGTCTGTCACAGGAAGAGCCTTTAGGGCAGAGGATTTCACACCAGTGTAAGCAACATGGCGTAAGGATTTCTGCCTTAGATTATTACCCAGTGCCTAGAACAGTGCTTGGTACATTGTAGATGCCCAATAAACATGTCCTAAGAGAAAAAAAAGGAAGGGAAGGAAAGAGGGAAGAAGGGAGGGAGGGAGGAATAGAGAGAGAGAGGGAGAGGAAGAAAGAATGAGTATAGGGTGGATGTGTAAAATAGCTTGGTGTATTCTGGGAACTGAAAGTACAGTAGTTGCAAGCTGCTATAGTTTAGGCGGTGGGGCTGAGCTGGGGGTGTGGCCTTATCTAATCTTATTGTTGTTGGTGTGCATTTCTTATTTCCTTACCTGTCCCAGAGCTACTTTGGGGATGAGCTCACTTTTTCCTTTCTTGTTCCCCGTAGCCCCTGGTGCGTACATTGAGTGCTAACTGCACACAAGTACTGAACCTGTGCTGGGTGCTGGAGACACACAGATGACTCAGAGTTAGTTCCTGCCCTCCCAGCCCCCCAACCACCTCTGGCTGGGGAGACAGACAGTAAACAAATGGCCACAACAATGGGCAGAATGAATGGAGAGCTATTCTGGAGGTTCAAGCAAAGTGAGACCAAGCAGAGGGTTAGAGGGATGGGTTTTACTCCAGGAGTGAAAAGCCGGGAGGTTTTTATGGAGGAGGCATTGGAGGGGATGCAAGCCTTAAAGAATGAGCAAAGAAGGGGGCTGGGGTGGGAGGCACTCCGGGCCAGAAGATGTGTGTGGGGGGGTGGGGAAGGTGGGGATTGGGGGATCTAGTGGGGAAAGATAGCCTGGGGGAATGGATGGGGGACTTGGGGTAAGCAAAGAGAGAGCGACTGCGCCCAAATTTCCCAGGTCTGCCCGCCTATCAAGTTAGTCCCTCGGCTTCTCCAGAGAAAGTGCCATTCTGGGGTAGGGTGTTTGCTTCTGATCTGACTGCATTTTGGATCATTGTGCTAGCAACTGCACACCTAGTTGGGGCTGCTCAGTGGTCCTACTTCCTGGGAACCCATCAGCTCCCCTCTCTCCAGCAGGCTGGGAGGTTATGGCACCCTCCCTTCTCGCTCTGCCTGGGCCCTCCCACTATCTCTTTTTGGTCCACCATGAACCTACCAACATTCTGTGTCAAGCCCCAGCAAAGGGAAGACCACAAGGACAGAGAGCCTGGCACAGGTTCCCCAAATGCATGCCACACCTGCTCTGAAAGGAGGTGCTCGTCCTTTTTTCAGGGTGGGGTGTGGGGAAAGAAAACCATAGAAAGGAAATCTTAGCAACATAGAACATCAGACTCTCAAGAGATATTAAAGATCCCCCTTCCCATTTGACAGATGAGGAAAATGATGCACAAACAGATATACCTGTGCTGCAGCCCTAACTCTGACACAGCATGGCCAACTTGGTAGAGACTGTGATGCAGTAGGGCCAGAGAAGGGCAGTGTTTTCCTTTAGCTGGGACCTAACCCACACTCATGACACTCATAATTTGTGGACCTTGCAGACCCAAGATGAGTCAGGCTTCTTGTGAGTCAGTCTGTTGACAAGCCATTCCTGGCCATTCCTAGCCCATCAAAAATAGAAGTCCAGGGGAAGGGTATGAGCAGGCCAATTTAATTAGTGTGGGCTCTAAGGTACCTTAAGTTAGCCCTATTAAATTAAACCGCCTGGGGGAAAAAAATAACTGTAATTATTTCCTTCTCTCCCCTATCGTTGTATTTCAACTCCCTCCCAACCTCCATGCTTCTCTCATTCACAAAACAACCTTTAAACTGGGAGCTAGCACAGACAACCAGAGACTAGGGTTCACTGTTTTCCTTTTTCTGCAACCTTCCCCTTCCAGCGCTAGGTCCCAACAGAGAACACAGTGCGTCCAGAAGCGTCGGTAGGGCCTGGCTGTATTCTAATTTAGGGAGGCTGCTACACTGAGCAGAACATTATTCCAAAAATGCACGCAGAGTCTCCTTCCTGAACCAATGCAGATCCGTTTGCTGCGGGGCATTTCTTTTTAAAGCCCCTTTTTCTCTCTTCGACAAATCAAAATAAGCAAACTTTAATGGTAGTGAATTATACTTGATTTTGTTGAATCTAGTTCTGAGTTTTCCTACTTGAAACGTGTTTCCCCAGGACACTGACCTATCCTTTAATTGTTTGGTGCGAGGCATGTTAGGGGGAGGGGCGTTACTTGTTTATTGGAACAGCGCTGTTAAAAAAAAAAAAAAAAAAAAATCAACCTAGGCTAACAGTTTCAAGGCTCCCCTAAAGATGTATCCAAACAGGCAGCCAATCAGCGCTTACACAGCTTTTTCTGCTTGACTCTTTTAAAGAGACAGTGCCGACAGTGTTTTATCACATTTAAAGAGAACCGCGCTCTAAAAACAGTCTGAAAATGGGGGCGTCTTCCCGTTTGGCTGGTTTCTCGTCTTAAAGAGTCTCTAATGAGGGACACTCAGTGTGTCCTCGGGTTCTCGCCGTGGGCAGAAAGGAGTCAGCAGCAAATAGCTGGGTCACTCTGCCAGCCCCCCCCCCCAATTTCCCATTGTACACCTGGGTCACTGACAATGGAAGCTTCCCCTCCCCCCACGCCTGACTCTCGTCCCCCGCTCCCCAATTTAGCTCCATTAATTTGAAGTTCGCAGATTTCTGTGGCGCGCATTCCGCGTAGCGGGGCGCCCAGGTGACGCCCCCCTACCCCGGAATGGCACCATCTCTCGTGGAGAAGCCGAGGGGCTAACTTGCTAGGGCGGGCAGACCTTGGAAATTTGGGAGCAATCACTCTCCGTTCTCTTAGCCAAAGTCCTCAGTCCCTACCCCCAGGCTCCCCAAAGCAGTCCAAGGGCCATTTTCGCGCGACTCCACTTTGGGGTTTTCCAAAGTATTTTAATGATCTAGTAAAGGAGCAGCCTCGCGCCTCGGCGCCGGCTCGAGCCGCCCAGTTCTCAGCGTGGAGCCCCGGGCCCGGCGCTCCGAAGCCAGACTGGGCGAGAGGGAGGACCGGGGGCGGGGCGGCCAAAGGGGGGGGGACGAGTGGGAGTCTGGGGAGGGGGCCGAGGTCGGAGCCCAAGGGGAGGGCAGGCGAGGGGGAGGGGGAGATAAGAGCTGGGCTGGCGCAGGACTGAGGCTGGGGGAGGTGAGGGGCAGATAAGGGAAAGGGACGTGGCGGGGGGAGCCAGCGGTGCTCCGCTCAGGGGTCCGCGCCCCCTCCCCTCCAACTACGCCGCAGCGCCCCCCCGCTCCCCAGCGGTCCACGCCGTGGAGAGCGCCCGTCGGACCCCCTTCTCGCGGGGGCCGGGGGACTAGAGCTCCCCTGTCCCGATTCGTGTCCCCTCCCCACATCTAGAGAAAACAGAGGCTCGCGCCCCCGGACATCCCCCCAAGTTGGCCCGCAAGAGCAGGGATAGCGGCTCCTCAGTGGCGGCCGCAGCGGGGACTGCCGCGGTCGGGCCCTGACAGGGCGTCCCTCCCGGGCCGCCCCGGCCCCGCCCCCGCGCGCCGATTGGCCGAGGCGCCTATCAATCGCGGGACGTTGACGCCCGCCTTGCTCCCTCGCCCGGGTAGCCACGTTCGGTTGAGCTCCAAGTAGACCAGCGGCGGCGGCGGCGGCGGCGGCGGCGGCGGCGGTGGTGCCGGAGGCGCTGAGGGAGGCGCAGGCGGAGCCGGGCGGGCGCGCGAGCGAGCCAGTGGGCAGCCGGGCCGGCGGGAGAGCGGCGGCGGCGGCGGCACCGGCACCCCAGGCCGAGCCGGCGCGGGAGGAGTTCCAGGGCGATGGGGCCGCGGCCGGGGCTGACGCTTTGACAGCTGGAAAGAGCGCGGAGCCAGCGCCTTGGGGGGAGGGAGGGGAGCGCGGCGAGGAGAGCGCGAGCGAGTGAGCGAGCGAACGCCGGGGAGGGGGCCGGGAGCGAGGGGGCAGCTCGGGAGCAGCCGGAGCGGTAGCGGCGGCGGCGGCGGCGGCGGCGGCGAGGCTGGGCGCCCTCTTCTCTGCAAACCATGTTTGCCAAAGGCAAAGGCTCGGCGGTGCCCTCGGACGGGCAGGCTCGGGAAAAGTAAGCCCTATTTTCCAAGTGGCGGCCGCGCCGCTGCCGGGCTGCGGGCGGGTGGTGGGAGGCAGGTGGGCGGGCGGGGGCTGCTGAGCCCCGGGCCCCGGCGCCGCCTGCTTGGCCCCTTCCCGAGGCCGCGGCGGGCGGCGTGGGAGAGCCCATTGTTGGGAGCCGGCGGAGGTTGGGGCGTCTGGGGGCGCCGCCGGGGGAGGGGGCACTTGGTGGCCTTGGGGCGTGCCGGGCGCGGGGGCCCGCGGTGAGGGGTGGACGAGGTCCCGCGAGCGAGCCTGGGCGCTCGCTCCAGCCGGGGCGCTCACCGCGGTGACGGCACTTTGCCCACCGGGCGCGGGCAGGGGGCGCGTGGCTTCTGTAGCCCCGAAGGCTCCTTTTGTCCGCCCGCGGCGTGAGGAGTGCGTGCCGGGGGCTTTGTTCGGCCGGGAGCGCTCTCCCTTCCCTGCCCTTGGCCTCGCTGCCGGCCCCGCGCCCTCCGGGGCGCCGGGCTGGGCAGGGACGGCGGCGCCGGCTTGGCCCTAGGCTTGGGGGACAGTTGTTTTGGGGGGAGGTAGTGAGGGCGGCGCTTTGCTGCCCTCTCCAGAGCTCGCGGAGCACCCCAGAGTCCAGGACTGAGTCTCCCCGGACTCTCAAACGTGGGGAGAGGGTGGGTCGGTGGCAAGGAATGGATCGGGAAAAGGAGCGAGGCTCGGGGGTCGGGTGACTTGCGAGTTTGAGAGACCTAGGTGGATTTGGTCCCGACAGTACTTGGAAGTTCAAGTTCGGGGGCTGTTCTCCAGCCTCCGCGGCTTGAAGTAAACGCGTTTCCTGATACCCACCTCCTAACTGCTGGCACCCGTGGCCCTAGGCAGGACCGAGCTAGCTGCTCACCTCTGGTCGGGGCCACAATGGGACAGCACGGACAGGGTTGGAGGACAGGCTTGGAGGCCGGCTGGCAAGGTCCAGGAGCTTGCACCCGGTGTGGTCTGACGCCTTCCCTCTCTCTCTCTGTGCCCGCTACCCACTTTCCAGGTTAGCTTTATACGTCTACGAATATTTACTGCACGTAGGAGCACAGAAATCTGCACAGACCTTCTTGTCGGAGGTGAGTGGAACTCCCCCCATCATCCAATTTCTTGACACTCCTCCTCCTCACTATTCTTAAAGCCTTTGTTTTCTGGAGCAGCCACTGTGGCCACCATTTTGAATTTTTATCACCTTTTGGCATTTATTGTTAGTTGGTCTTCACAGCCTTTTGACTCTGGGAAGCCCCTAGCTCACCCCTTTTCTCTGCTCCTCTAAGCTGTCTCTGCTCTCTCCTTTCTAGATTCGATGGGAAAAAAACATCACGTTGGGAGAACCGCCTGGGTTTTTGCACTCGTGGTGGTGGTAAGTTTGTGTGATAGTTTTGTGTGTGTGTTTGTTTCGTTCTGAGCCCCCAGCTCCAAGTGAACAAAGATGGGTGGTCTGGAGCGGGTCCCTCCATGCCTTAGTCCCCAGCGTTGCATAGAGCAGGGTGCCGCGGGGCCCTCAGGACTGGCAAAGGAGGAAAAGGGCAGACGAGGTCGGTGCCTAAGTTTCTGCCTCCTCTTTGCCCACTGTTGAGAACCCTAGTAATCGTGCCTGGTGTTTGGATAGAAACTCCTTAATTTTACATCTCACTCTGAGGCGCTAGGCATGGGCTTGGGAAAAAAACCTGCATGGGTTTTTGTCAATTCTGCACGTTGCTTTAATTAGAGGGAGTGGGGGTGGGGCGGGTGGAGGGGTACCAGGTCTGTTTTACAACTGGCCTGCCCCTTCCTTTTTTTTCTGTGAGCTCCAAACCTTGAGAGAGAAATCCATGGGGACCTTTTCTAGGCACCCTGAGAAAGAGTAAGAAGGGGCTGCCACTTCCTTTAAAGATACTGATTTAGACTGACTGGACCTCCTCTCCCCCCCCCCACCCCCCGCCACCACCACTCTAAGTATCCCTAAAACCACCAAGTTTCGTTTTACTGAGAATCTGGCAGAGTGCCTGTAGTTGGTAGATGGGGGCTCTCTCTTGTCTCTGACCCTCTCCCAGGCCCCTGGGCCCTGTCCGGGTGGGACCACCGCCGGTCTGCTCCCGGTTTGCAGCCCGCAGGAGGGAGGCTTAGGGTCAGCGGGAAGGAGT